>NC_067482.1:363333-726666 GCF_947179515.1 Apodemus sylvaticus
ATAGACATACACGCAACACCAAAGCTTTTCGAGTTAAAACGTGTTGTTTAGGAAAAACAAGATAATTTCACACGATGCGGGATATCCTTAAAACGTGGTATTCTGACATAGTTTTTCGAGCGAAAACTCTCCTGTGTGTTCTCTTTTGAGGCTACATGCTTAGATATACACGCAACATCAAAGCTTTTCAAGTTAAAATTTGTTGTTTAGGGAAAACAAGATAATTTCAAACGATACGGGATTTCCTTAAAACGTGGTGTTTTGACATGTTTTTTTGAGAGAAAACTCTCCTGTGGGTTCTCTTTTGAGGCTACACGCTTAAACATGCACGCAACACCAAATCTTTTTGAGTTACAACGTGTTGTTTAGGAAATACAAGATAATTTTAAAAGATGCTTTATTTCTTCTCGTAAAGTTTATTTATTTCTAATAGGTACATATTTGTCTTTATTCTGCAACACTGTATTTCCTTATAAGGTGGTATTCTTACATATTCTTTCGAGAGAAAAACTCTCCTCTGCGTTCTCCTTTGTGGCTACACTCTTAGACATACACGCAACACCAAAGCTTTTCGAGTTACAACGTGTTGTTGAGGAAAAACAAGATAATTTTGTACGATGCGGGATTTCCTTAAAACGTGGTATTCTGACATATTTTTTTGAGTGAAAACTCTCCTGTGGGTTCTCTTTGGAGGCTACAACCTTAGACATACACACCACACCAAATCTTTTTGAGTTACAATGTGTTGTTTAGGAAAAACAAGATAATTTTGCACGATGCGTTATTTCTTCTCGTACAATTTATGTATATCCAATACATACGTATTTGTCTTTACTCTGCAACACTGTATTTCCTCATAACGTGGTAGTCTTACATATTCTTTCGAGAAAAAACTCTCCTGTCGGTTCTCTTTTGAGGCTACACGCTTAGACATACACGCAACACCAAAGCTTTTCAACTTACAACGTGTTGTTTAGGAAAAACAAGATAATTTCGCACTATGCGGGATTTCCTTAAAATGTGGTGTTCTGACATAGTTTTTTTGAGAGAAAATTCTCCTGTGGGTTCTCTTTTGAGGCTACACGTGTAGACAGACACACACAACACCACATCTTATCGAGTTACAAAGTGTTGTTTAGGAAAAACAAAACAATTTTGTACGCTGCGTTATTTTTTCTCGTAAAGTTTAAGTATTTCCAATACATACGTATTTGTCTTTACTCTGCAACACGAAAAGCATTGGTGTTGCGTGTATGTCTAAGCGTGTAGCCTCAAAAGAGAATGCACAGAAGAGTTTTCTCTCGCAAGAATATGTAAGAATACCACATTATAAGGAAATACAGTGGTGCAGATTAAAGACAAATACTTACATATTAGAAATACTTAAACTTTACGAGAAGAAATAACCCAGCGTAAAAAATTATCTTGTATTTCCTACCAACACGTTGTAACTCGAAAAGATTTGGAGTTGTGTGTATGTCTAAGCGTGTATCCTCAAAAGAGAACGCACAGGAGAATTTTCACTTGAAAAAATATGTCAGAATACCACCTTTTAAGGAAATCCCGCATCGTGCAAAATTATCTTATTTTTCTTAAACAACACGTTGTAACTCGAAAAGCTTTGGTGTTGCGTGTATGTCTAAGCGTGTAGCCTCAAAAGAGAACACACCGGAGAGTTTTCTCTTGAAAGAGTATGTAAGAATACCACGTCATAAGGAAATACAGTGTTGCATATTAAAGACAAATACGTATATATTGGAAATAATTAAACTTTATGAAAAGAAATAACGCATCGTGCAAAATTATCTTGTTTTTCCTAAATAACACGTTTTAACTCAAAAAGATTTGGTGTTGCGTGTATTTCTAACCTTCTAGCCTCAAAACAGAATGCACAGGAGAGTTTTCTCTTGAAAAAACATGTCAGAATACCCGGTTTAAAGGTATCACACATCATGCAAAATTATCTTGTTTTTATAAACAACACGTTGTAACTTGAAAAGCTTTGGTGTTGCGTGTATGTCTATGAGTGTAGCCTCTAAAGAGAACGCACAGGAGAGTTTTCTCTAGAAAGAATATATATGAATACCACGTAATAAGCAAATACAGTGGTGCAGAGTAAAGACAAATACGTACGTATTAGAAATAATTAAACTTTACAAGAAGAAATAACGCATCGTACAAAATTATCTTGTATATCCTAAAGAACACGTTGTAACCTGAAAAGATTTCGTGTTGCTTGTATATCTAAAAGTGTAGCCTCAAAAGAGAACGCACCGGAGAATTTTTTTCTCGAAAAAATATGTCAGAATACAACGTTTTAAGGAAATCCCGCTTCGTGCGAAATTATCTTGTTTTTCCTAAACAACGCGTTGTAACTCGAAAAGCTTTGGTGTTGTGTGTATGTCTAAGCGTGTCGCCTCAAAAGAGAATGAAGAGGAGAGTTTTCTCTCGAAAGAATATGCAAGAATACCACCTTATAAGGAAATACAGTGTTGCAGAGTAAAGACAAATACGTATGTATTAGAAATACTTAAAATTTACAAGAAGAAATAATGCATCATGCAAAATTATCTAGTTTTTCCTAAAAAACACGTTGTAACTCGAAAAGATTTGGTGTGGTGTGTATGTCTAAGCGTGTAGCCTTAAAAGAGAACGCACAGGAGAGTTTTCTCTCGAAAAAATATGTCAGAATACCACGTTTTAAGGAAATCCCGCATCACGTGAAATTATCTTGTTTTTCCTAAACAACTTGTTGTAATTCGAATAGCTTTGGTGTTGCGTTTTTATCTAAGGTGCAGCCTCAAAAGAGAATGCACAGAAGAGTTTTCTCTCGAAAGAATATGTAAGAATACCACGTTATAAGCAAATACAGTGGTGCAGAGTAAAGACAAATACGTACGTATTAGAAATACTTAAACTTTACGAGAAGAAATAACAAATCGTACAAAATTATCTTGTATATCCTAAACAACACGTTGTAACCTGAAAAGATTTGGTGTTGCTTGTAAGTCTAAAAGTGTAGCCTTAAAAGAGAACCCACAGGAGAATTTTCTCTCTAAAAAATATCTCAGAATACAACGTTTTAAGGAAATCCTGCTTCGTGCGAAATTACCTTGTTTTTCCTAAACAACATGTTGTAACTCGAAAAGCTTTGGTGTTGCGTGTATGTCTAAGCGTGTAGGCTCAAAAGAGAACGCACAGGAGAGTTTTCTCTCGAAAGAATATGTAAGAATACCACGTTATAAGGAAATACAGTGTTGCAGAGTAAAGACAAATATGTACGTATTAGAAATACTTAAAATTTACGAGAAGAAATAATGCATCGTGCAAAATTAACTTGTATTTCCTAAACAACACGTTGTAACTCGAAAAGATTTGGTGTTGTGTGTATGTCTAAATGTGTAGCCTCAGAAGCGAACCCACAGGAGAATTTTCTCTTGAAAAAATATGTCAGAATACCACGTTTTAAGGAAATACCGCATCATGCGAAATTATCTTGTTTTTCCTAAACAACACGTTTTAACTCGAAAAGCTTTGGTGTTTCGTGTATGTCTAAGCGTGTAGCCTCAAAAGAGAATGCAAAGGAGAGTTTTCTCTCAAAAGAATATGTAAGAATTCCACGTTATAACGGAATACAGTGTTGCAGATTAAAAACAAATACGTACGTATTAGAAACACTTAAACTTTACGAGAAGAAATAACACATCATGCAAAATTATCTTGCTTTTCCTAAACAACACGATGTAACTCGAAAAGATTTCATGTTGCGTGTTTGACTAAGCGTGTAGCCTCAAAAGAGAACGCACAGGAGAGTTTTCTCTCGAAAAAAATATGTCAGAATACCACGTTTTAAGTAAATCCCGCATCATGCGAAATTATCTTGGTTTTCCTAAACAACACGTTTTAACTCGAAAAGCTTTGGTGTTGCGTGTATGTCTAAGGGTGCAGCCTCAAACGAGAACGCACAGGAGATCTTTGTCTCGAAAGAATATGTAAGAATACCAAGTTATAAGGAAGTAGAGTGTTGCAGAGTAAAGACAAATACGTACGTATTAGAAATACTTAAACTTTACGAGAAGAAATAACACATCCTAAAAAATTATCTTGTATTTCTATACAACACGTTGTAACTTGAAAAGATTTGGTGTTGCCTGTATGTCTAAACATGTATCCTCAAAAGAGAACCCAGAGGAGAATTTTCTCTCAAAAAAATTTGTAAGAATACAACGTTTAAGGAAATCCTGCATCGTGCGAAATTGTCTTGTTTTTCCTAAACAACACGTTGTAACTCGAAAAGCTTTGGTGTTGCGTGTATGTCTTAGCGTGCAGCCTCAAAAGAGAATGCAAGGAGAGTTTTCACTCGAAAGAATATGTAAGAATACCACGTTATAAGGAAATACAGTGTTGCATATTAAAGACAAATACATATATATTGGAAATACTTAAATTTTATGAGAAGAAATAACACATCGTGCAAAATTATCTTGTTTTTCCTAAATAACACATTGTAACTCAAAAAGATTTGGTGTTGCATTTATGTCTAAGCTTCTAGCCTCAAAAGAGAACGCACAGGAGAGTTTTCTCTCGAAAAAACATGTCAGAATACCCCGGTTTAAAGAAATCGCACATCGTGCGAAATTATCTTGTTTTTCCTAAACAACACGTTGTAACTTGAAAAGCTTTGGTGTTGCATGTATGTCTATGAGTGTAGCCTCAAAAGAGAACTCACAGGAGAGTTTTCTCTCAAAAGAATATGTAAGAATACTACGTTATAAGCAAAAACAGTGTTGCAGAGTAAAGACAAATATGTACATATTAGAAATACTTAAACTTTACGAGAAGAAATAACGCATCGTACAAAATTATCTTGTATATTCTAAACAACACGTTGTAACCTGAAAAGATTTGGTGTTGCTTGTAAGTCTAAAAGTTTAGCCTCAAAAGAGAACCCACAGGAGAATTTTTTCTCAAAAAATATGTCAGAATACAACGTTGTAAGGAAATCCCGCTTCGTGCGAAAATATCTTGTTTTTCCTAAACAACACGTTGTAACTCGAAAAGATTTGGTGTTGCATCTATGTCTAAATGTGTAGCCTCAAAAGAGAACCCACAGTAGAATTTTCCCTCGAAAAAATATGTCAGAATACCACGTTTTAAGGAAATCCCGCATCGTGCGAAATTATCTTGTTTTTCCTAAACAACACGTTGTAACTCGTAAAGCTTTGGTGTTGCGTGTATGTCTAAGCATGTAGCCTCAAATGAGAACGCACAGGAGAGTTTTCTCTCGAAAGTATATGTAAGAATACCACGTTATAAGGAAATACAGTGTTGCAGAGTAAAGACAAATACGTACGTATTAGAAATACTTAAACTTTATGAGAAGAAATAAATCATCGTGCAAAATTATCTTGTTTTTCCTAAATAACACGTTGTAACTCGAAAAGATTTGGTGTTGCGTGTATGTCTAAGATTCTAGCCTCAAAGGAGAATGAACAGAAGAGTTTTCTCTCGAAAAAACATGTCAGAATACCCTGTTATAAGGAAATCGCACATCGTGCGAAATTATCTTGTTTTTCCTAAACATCATGTTGTAACTTGAAAAGACTTGATGTTGCGTGTATGTCTAAGAGTGTAGTCTCCAAAGAGAACGCACAGGAGCGTTTCTCTCAAAAGAATATGTAAGAATACTACGTTATAAGGAAATACAGTGTTGCAGAGTAAAGACAAACACGTACGTATTAGAAATACTTAAAATTTACGAGAAGAAATAACGCATCATGCAAAATTATTTTGTTTTTCTTAAACAACACGTTGTAACTCGAAAAGAATTGGTGTTGCGTGTGTGTCTAAATGTGTAGCCTCAAAAGAGAACCCACAGGAGAATTTACTCTCGAAAATATGTCATAATACCATGTTTTAAGGAAATCCCGCATCGTGCGAAATTATCTTGTTTTTCCTAAACAACACGTTGTAACTCGAAACTTCTGGTGTTGCGTGTAGGTATAAGTGTGCAGCCTCAAAAGAGAACGCACAGGAGAGTTTTCTCTCGAAAGAATATGTAAGATTACCACGTTTTATGGAAATTCTGCATCTTGCGAAATTATTTTGTTTTTCCTTAGCAACATGTTGTAATTCGAAAAGCTTTGATGTTAAGTGTATGTCTAAGCGTGCAGCCTCAAAAAAAAACGCAAGGAGAGTTTTCTCTCGAAAAAATATGTAAGAATACCACGTTATAAAGAAATACAGTGTTGCAAAGACAAATATGTACGTATTAGAAATACTTAAAATTTACAAGAAGAAATAACGCATCGTGCAAAATTATCTTGTATTTCCTAAACAACACGTTGTAACTCGAAAAGATTTTGTGTTGCGTGTATGGTAAAGCATGTAGTCTCAAAAGAGAAAGCACAGAAGAATTTTCTCTCAAAAAATATTTCAGAATAGCACGTTTTAAGGAAATCCAGCATCATGTGAAATTATCTTGTTTTTCCTAAACAACACGTTGTAACTCGAAAAGTTTGGTGTTGCGTGTATGTCTAAGCGGGTAGCCTCAAAAGAGAACGCACAGGAGAGTTTTCACTCGAAAGAATATGTAAGAATACCACATTATAAGGAAATACAGTGTTGCAGAGTAAAGACAAATACATATATATTAGAAATACTTAAACTTTACGAGAAGAAATAACGCGTCGTTCGAAATTATCTTGTTTTTCCTAAACAACACGTTGTAACTCGAAAAGATATGCTGTTGCATGTAGGACTAAGCGTGCAGCCTCAAAAGAGAACGCACAGGAGAGTTCTCTCTCGAAAAATATTTCAGAATACCACGTTTTAAGGAAATACCGCATCATGCGAAATTATCTTGTTTTTCCTAAACAACACGTTGTAACTCGAAAACCTTTGGTGTTGCGTGTATGTCTAAGCATGTAGCCTCCAAAGAGAACGCACAGGAGAGTTGTCTCTTGAAAGAATATGTTATAATTCCACGTTATAACGGAATACGGTGTTGCAGAATAAAGACAAATATGTACGTATTAGAAATACTTAAACTTTACGAGAAGAAATAACGCATCATGCAAAATTATCTTGTTTTTCCTAAACAACATGTTGTAAATCGAAAAGATATGTTTTTGAGTGTATTACTAAGCGTGTAGCCTCAAAAGAGAACGCACAGGAGGGTTTTCCCTCGAAAAAATATGTCAGAATATCAAGTTTTAAGGAAATCCAGCATTGTGCGATATTATGTTGTTTTTCCTAAACAACACGTTTTAACTTGAAACGCTTTTGTGTTGTGTGTATGCCTAAGTGTGTAGCCTCAGAAGAGAATGCACAGGAGAGTTTTCTCTCGAAAGAATATGTCAGAATATCACGTTACAAGAAAATACAGTGTGGCAGAGTAAAGAAAAATACATACGTATTAGAAACACTTAAACTTTACGAGAAGAAATAATGCTCCTTACAAAATTATCTTGTATTTCCTAAACAACAAGTTGAAATTCGTAAAGATTTGGTGGTGCGTGTATGTCTAAGCATGTAGCTGCAAAAGAGAACGCACAGGAGAGTTTTCTCCCGAAAGAATATGTAAGAATTCCACGTTATAACGGAATACAGTGTTGCTGAGTAAAGACAAATAGGTACGTATTAGCAATACTTAAACTTTAAGAGAAGAAATAATGCATCGAGCAAAATTATCTTGTTTTTACTAAACAACACATCATAACTCCCAAAAGATTTGGTGTTGCGTGTATGACTGAGCGTGTAGCCTCAAAAGAGAATGCCCAAGAGAGTTTTCTCACGAATGAATATGTCAGAATACCACGTTTTAAGGAAATCCAGCATCGTGCGAAATTATCTTGTTTTTCCTAAACAACACGTTGTAACTCGAAAAGATTTGGTGTTGCGTGTATGTATAAGGGTGCAGCCTCAAAAGAGAATGGACAGGAGAGGTTTCTCTCGAAAGAATATGTAAGAATACCACGTTTTAAGGAAATCCCGCATCTTGCGAAATTATCTTGTTTTTCCTTAACAAAACGTTGTAACTCGAAAAGCTTTGGTGTTGCGTGTATGTCTAAGCTTGCAGCCTCAAAAGAGAACGCATAGGAGAATTTTCTCTCGAAAGAATATGTAAGAATACCACGTTATAAGGAAATAGAGTGTTGCAGAGTAAAGACAAATATGTACGTATTTGAAATACTTAAACTTTAAGAGAAGAAATAAGGCATCGTGCAAAATTATCTTGTTTTTCCTAAACAACACATTGTAACTCGAAAAGATTTGGTATTACGCATATGTCTAAGCTGGTAGCCTCAAAAGAGAATACACAGGAGTGTTTTCTCTTGAAAAAATATGTCAATACACCACGTTTTAAGGAAATCCCACATCGTGCGAAATTATCTTGTTTTTCCTAAACAACACGTTGTAACTTGAAAAGCTTTGGTGTTGCTTGTATGTCTAAGCGTGTAGCCTCAAAAGAGAACGCACAGGCGAGTTTACTCTCGAAAGAATATGTAAGAATATCACGTGATAAGCAAATACAGTGTTGCAGAGTAAAGACAAATACGTACGTATTACAAATACTTAAAATGTACGAGAAGAAATAACGCATCGTACAAAATTATCTTTTATATCCTAAACAACACGTTGTAACTCGAAAAGATTTGGTGTTGCTTGTAAGTCTAAATGTGTAGCCTCAAAAGAGAACCCACAGGAGAATTTTCCCTCGAAAAAATATGTCATAATACCACGTTTTAAGGAAATCCCGCATCATGTGAAATTATCTTTTTTTTCCTAAACAACACGTTGTAACTCGAAATGCTTTGGAGTTGCGTGTATGTCTAAGCATGTAGCCTCAAAAGAGAATGAAGAGGAGAGTTTTCTCTCGAAAGAATTTGTAAGAATACCACGATATGAAGAAATACAGTGTTGCAGATTAAAGGCAAATACGTAAGTATTAGAAATACTTAAAATTTATGAGAAGAAATAATGCATCGTGCAAATTTTTTTTTCCTAAACAACACGTTGTAACTCGAAAGGAATTGGTGTTGTGTGTATGTCTAAATGTTTAGCCTCATAAGAGAACCCACAGGAGAATTTCCTCTCGAAAAAAATTGTCAGAATACCAAGTTTTAAGGAAATATCCCATCATGCGAAATTATCTTGTTTTTCCTAAACAACACGTTGTAATTCGAAAAGCTTTGATGTTGCGTGTATTACTAAGCGTGTAGCCTCAAAATAGAATGCACAGGAGAGATTTCTCTCAAAAGAATATGTAAGAATTCCACGTTATAACGGAAAACAGTGTTGCAGAGTAAAGACAAATACGAACGTATTAGAAATACTTAAACTTTATGAGAAGAAATAACGCATCATGCAAAATTATCTTGTCTTTCCTAAACAACACATTGTAACTCTAAAAGATTTGGTGTTGCGTGTATGATTAAGCGTGTAGCCCCAAAAGAGAACACACAGGAGAGTTTTCTCTCGAAAAAATATGTCAGAATACCACGTTTTAGGAAAATACCACATCATGCGAAATTATCTTGTTTTTCCTAAACAACACGTTGTAACTCAAAAGGTTTGGTGTTGCGTGTATGTCTAAGCATGTAGCCTCAGAAGAGAACGCACAGTAGAGTTTTCTCTCGAAAGAATATGTCAGAACACCACGTTACAAGGAAATACAGTGTTGCAGAATAAAGACAAATACGTACGTATTAGAAATACTTAAACTTTATGAGAAGAAATAAGTCTCTGTAAAAAAATTATCTTGTATTTCCTAAAAAACAAGTTGAAATTCGAAAAGATTTGGTGTTGCGTGTATGTCTAACTTTGCAGCCACAAAAGAGAACGCACAGGAGAGTTTTCTCTCGAAAAAATATGTCAGAATACCACGTTTTAAGGAAATCCCGCATGGTGCGAAATTACTTGTTTTTCCTAAACAACACATTGTAACTCGAAAAGTTTTGGTGTTGCATGTATGTCTAAGGGTGCAGCCTCAAAAGAGAACACACAGGAGAGTTTTCTCTCGAAAGAATATGTAAGAATACCACGTTATAAGGAAATACAGTATTGCAGAGTAAAAACAAATATGTACTTATTAGAAATACTTAAACTTTATGAGAAGAAATAACGCATCGTACAAAATTATCTTGTATTTCCTAAACAACACATTGTAACTTGAAAAGATTTGGTGTTGCGTGTATGTCTAAAAATGTAGCCTCAAAAAAGAACCCACAGGAGAATGTTCTCTCGAAAAAATATATCAGAATACCACGTTTTAAGGAAATCCCGCATCGTGCGAAATTATCTTGTTTTTCCTAAGCAACACATTGTAAGTCGAAAAGTTTTGGTGTTGCGTGTATGTCTAAGCGTGTAGCCTCAAAAGAGAATGCACAGGAGAGTTTTCTCTCGAAAGAATATATAAGAATACCACGTTAAAAGGAAATAGAGTGTTACAGAGTAAAGACAAATACGAACGTATTAGAAATATTTAAACTTTACGAGAAGAAATAACTCATCGTACAAAATTATCGTGTATTTCCTAAACAACACTTTGTACCTCGAAAAGATTTGGAGTTGTGTGTATGTCTAAGCGTGTAGCCTCAAAAGAGAAAGCACAGGAGAGTTTTCACTCGAAAGAATATGTAAGAATACCACGTTATAAGGAAATACAGTGTTGGAGATTAAAGACAAATACGTACGTATTAGAAATACTTAAAATTTACGAGAAGAAATAACACATCGTAAAATATTATCTTGTATTTCCTAAACAATACGTTGTAACCTGAAAAGATTTGGTGTTGCTTGTAAGTCTATATGTGTAGCCTGAAAAGAGAACCCACAGGAGAATTTTCTCTCGAAAAAATATGTCAGAATACCACGTTTTAAGGAAATCCCGCATCGTGTGAAATTATCTTGTTTTTCCTAACAACACATTGTAACTCGAAAAGCTTTGGTGTTGTGTGTATGTCTAAGCGGGTAGCCTCAAAAGAGAATGAAGAGGAGAGTTTTCTCTCAAAAGAATATGTAAGAATACCACGTTATAAGGAAATACAGTGTTGCAGAGTAAAGACAAATATGTACATATTAGAAATTCTTAAACTTTACGAGAAGAAATAACTCATCATACAAAATTATCTTGTTTTTCCTAAACAACACGTTGTAACTCGAAAAGATTTGGTGTTGCGTGTATAACTAAGCGTGTAGCCTCAAAAGAGAATGCACAGGAGAGATTTCTCTCGAAAAAATATGTCAGAATACCACGTTTTAAGGAAATCCAGCATTGTGCGATATTATCTTGTTTTTCCTAAATAACACGTTTTAACTCGAAAACCTTTGGTGTTGCGTGTATGTCTAAGTGTGTAGCCTCAGAAGAGAATGCACAGGAGAGTTTTCTCTCGAAAGAATATGTCAGAACACCATGTTATAAGGAAATACTGTATTACAGAGTAAAGACAAATACGTACATATTAGAAATTCTTAAACTTTACGAGAAGAAATAACTCATCGTACAAAATTATCTTGTATTTCCTAAACAACACGTTGTAATTCGAAAAGATGTGGAGTTGCGTGTATGTTTAAGCGTGTAGCCTCAAAAGAGAACGCATAGGAGAGTTTTCACTCGAAAGAATAGATAAGAATACCACGTTATAAGGAAATACAGTATTGCAGATTAAAGACAAATATGTACATATTGGAAATACTTAAACTTTACGAGAAGAAATAACGCATCGTGCAAAATTATCTTGTTTTTCCTAAATAACACATTGTAACTCGAAAAGGTTTGGTGTTGCGTGTATGCCTAAGCTTCTAGCTTCAGAAGAGAACGCACAGGAGAATTTTCTCTCGAAAAATTATGTCAGAATACCACGTTTAAAGGAAATCCCACATCATGCGAAATTATCCTTTATGTAAGTATTTGTCTTTACTCTGCAACACTGTATTTCCTTATAACATGGTATTCTTATATATTCTTTCGAGAGAAAAATCTCCTGTGCGTTCTCATTTGAGGCTACACGCTTAGACATACACGCAACACCAAATCTTTTTGAGTTACAATGTCTTGTTTAAGAAAAACAAGATAATTTCGCACAATGCGGGATTTCCATAAATCGTGGTATTCTGACATATTTTTTCGAGAGAAAACTCTCCTGTGCTTTCTCTTTTGAGGCTACATGCTTAGAAATACACGCAACACCAAATCTTTTCGAGTTACAACGTGTTGTTTAGAAAATACAAGATAATTTTGTACGATGCTTTATTTCTTCTCTTAATGCTTAAGTGTTTCTAATACGTACTTATTTGTCTTTACAACAATGTATTTCCTTGTAACGTGGTATTCTTACATATTGTTACGAGAGAAAACTCTCCTGTGCGTTCTTGTTTGAGGCTGCACGCTTAGACAAAAATGCAACACCAAAGCTTTTCGATTTACAACAAGTAGCTTAGGAAAAACAAGATAATTTCACAAGATACTGGATTTTCTTAAAACGTGGTATTCTGACATATTTTTTCGAGAGAACACTCTCCTGTGCATTCTCTTTGAGGCTACACACTTAGACATACACGCAACACCAAAGCTTTTCGAATTACAACGTGTTCTATAGGAAAAACATGATAATTTCGCACGATGCAGGATTTCTTTAAAACGCGGTATTCTGACATATTTTATCGAGAGAAAATTCTCCTGTGGGTTCTCTTTTGAGGCTACACGCTTAGACATACACGCCACATCAAATATTTTCGAGTTACAACGTTTTGTTTAGGAAATACTAGATAATTTTGTATGAAGCGTTATTTCTTCTCATAAAGTTTAAGTATTTCTAATATGTACGTATTTGTCTTTACTCTGCAAAACTGTATTTCCTTGTAACTTTGTATTCTTACATATTATTGCGAGAGAAAACTCTCATGTGCATTCTCTTTTGAGGCTACACACTTAGACATACGCGGAACACCAAAGCTTTTCGAGTTAAAACATGTTGTTTAGGAAAAACAAGATAATTTCACACGATGCAGGATTTCCTTAAAACATGGTATTCTGACATATTTTTCGAGAGAAAACTCTCCTGTGCATTTTCTTTTGAGGCTACAAGCTTAGACATACACGTAACACAAAATCTTTTCGAGTTACAATGTGTTGTTTAGGAAAAACAAGATAGTTTTGCACGATACGTTATTTCTTCTCTTAAAGTTTAAGTATTTCCAATATGTATGTATTTGTCTTTAATCTGCAACACTGTATTTCCTTATAACTTGGTATTCTTACATATTCTTTCGAGATAAAACTCTCCTGTGCGTTCTCTTTTGAGGCTACACACTTAGACATTCACGCAACACCAAAGATTTTCGAGTTACCACGTGTTTAAGAAAAACAAGATAATTTCGCACGATGCGGGATTTCCTAAAAACGTGGTATTTTGACATATTTTTTGGAGAGAAAACTCTCCTGTGCGTTCTCTTTTGAGGCTACAAGCTTAGACATACATGCAACACAAAATCTTTTCGAGTTACAACGTCTTCTTTATGAAAAACAAGATAATTTCGCATGATGCGTGATTTCCTTAAAACGTGGTATTCTGGTCCTTGATTTCAGTGGGATTGCTTCAAGTTTCTCTCCATTTAGTTTGATGCTGGCTACCGGTTTGCTGTATATTGCTTTTACTATGTTTAAGTATGGGCCTTGAATTCCTGTTCTCTCCAAGACTTTAAGCATGAAAGGATGCTGAATTTTGTCAAATGCTTTTTCAGCATCCAATGAAATGACCATGTGGTTTTATTCTTTGAGTTTGTTTATGTAGTGGATTGTATTGATGGATTTCCATATATTGAACCAACCCTGCATTCCCGGGATAAAGCCTACTTGATTATGGTGGATGATCGTTTTGATGTGTTCTTGGATTAGGTTGGCAAGAATTTTATTGAGTATTTTTGCATCGATGTTCATAAGGGAAATTGGTCTGAAGTTCTCTTTCTTTGTTGGATCTTTGTGTGGCTTTGTTATCAGCGTAATTGTGGCTTCGTAGAAGGAATTGGGTAGTGTTCCTTCTGTTTCTATTTAGTGGAATAGTTTGAAGAGTATTGGTGTTAACTCTTCTTTGAAGGTCTGGTAGAATTCTGCACTGAAACCATCTGGTCCTGTGCTTTTTTTGGTTGGAAGACTTTCTATGACTCCTT
This sequence comes from Apodemus sylvaticus, assembly GCF_947179515.1. Taxonomy (NCBI): domain Eukaryota; kingdom Metazoa; phylum Chordata; class Mammalia; order Rodentia; family Muridae; genus Apodemus; species Apodemus sylvaticus. The sequence goes on from NC_067482.1 coordinate 377,506, forward strand.
CTATTTCTTTAGGCATTATGGGACTGTTTAGATGGTCTAGTTGGTCCTGATTTAATTTTGGTATTTGGTATCTGTCAAGGAAATTGTCCATTTCCTCCAGATTCTCCAGTTGTGTTGAGTACAGGCTCTTGTAGTAGGATCTGATGATTTTTTGGATTTCCTCAGTTTCCGTTGTTATATCTCCCATTTCATTTCTAAGTTTGTTAATTTGGATACTTTCTCTGTGCCCTTTGGTCAGTCTGGCTAAGGGTTTATCTATCTTGTTGATTTTCTCAAAGAACCAGCTCCTGGTTTTGTTGATTTTTTGTATGGTTCTCTTTGTTTCTACTTGATTGATTTCGGCCCTGAGTTTGATGATTTCCTGCCTTCTACTCCTCCTGGGCGAAATAGCTTCTTTTTGTTCTAGGGCTTTCAGGTGTGTCATTAAGCTGGTAATGTATGCTCTCTCCATTTTCTTTTTGGAGGCACTCAGGGCTATGAGTTTTCCTCTTAGCACTGCTTTCATTGTGTCCCATAGATTTGGGTATGTTGTGTTTTCATTTTCATTGTGTTCTAAAAAGTCTTTAATTTCTTTCTTTATTTCTTCCTTGACCAAGGTATCATTGAGTAGAGTATTGTTCAATTTCCACGTGTATGTGGGTTTTCTATTGTTTTTGTTGCTATTGAAGACCACTTGTACTCCATAGTGATCAGATAGGAGGCATGGGATTAGTTCTATCTTCTTATATTTGTTGAAGTCTGTCTTGTGACCAATTATATGGTCGATTTTGGAGAAGGTACCATGAGGTGCTGAAAAAAAGGTATATTCTTTTGTTTTAGGATAGAATGTTCTATATATATCTGTTAAATCTAATTGGTCCAAAGCTTCAATTAGTTTCATTGTGTCCTTGTTTAGTTTCTGTTTTCCCGATCGGTCCATTGAGGAAAGTGCAGTGTTGAAGTCACCCACAATTATTGTGTTAGGTGCAATGTGTGCTTTGAGTTTTAATAAATTTTCTTTTATGAAAGAGGGTGCCCTTGCATTTGAAGCATAGATGTTCAGGATTGAGAGTTCTTCTTGTTGTATTTTTCCTTTGACCAGCAAGAAGTGTCCCTCAGAGTCTCTTTTGATGACTTTGGGTTGAAAGTCAATTTTATCTGATATTAAAATGGCTACTCCAGCTTGTTTCCTGAGACCATTTGCTTGTAAAATTGTCTTCCAGCCTTTTTCTCTAAGGTAGTGTTTGTCTTTGACCCTGAGGTGTGTCTCCTGTAAGCAGCAAAATGTAGGGTCCTGTTTACGTATCCAGTCAGTTAGTCTGTGTCTTTTTATTGGGGTATTAAGTCCATTGATGTTAAGAGATATTATGGAATAGTGATTGTTACTTCCTATCATTTTTGACGTTATTTTTAAAATTTGATTGCTTAACTTCTTTTGGGTTTGATGAAAGGTTACTACCTTGCTTTTTCCAGGGTGAAGTTTCCCTCCTTGTATTGGTGTTGTCCTCCTATTATCCTTTTTAGGGCTGGGTTTGTGGATAGATATTGGGTAAACTTGGTTTTGTCGTGAAATATCTTAGTTTCTCCATCTGTGGTGATTGAGAGTTTTGGTGGATATAGTAGTTTTGGTTGGCATTTGTGTTCTCTTAGAGTCTGCATGAGATCTGCCCAGGACCTTCTAGCCTTCATAGTCTCAGGTGAAAAGTCTGCTGTGATTCTGATAGGTCTTCCTTTATATGTTACTTGGCCTTTTTCTCTTACTGCCTTTAATATTCTTTCTTTGTTTAGAACATTTGGTGTTTTGATTATTATGTGACGGGAAGTATTTCTGTTCTGGTCCAGTCTGTTTGGAGTTCTGTAGGCTTCTTGTATATTCTTGTATGTGTTGTTTAGGAAAAACAAGATAATTTCGCACGATGCGGGATTTCCTAATAACGTGGTATTCTGACATATTTTTTCGAGAGAAAACTCTCCTGTGCATTATCTTTTGAGGCTACATGCTTAGACATACTCACAACACCAAATCCTTTCGAGTTACAACGTGTTGTTTAGGAAAAACAAGATAATTTTACACGATGCGTTGTTTCTTCTCATAAAGTTTAAGTATTTCCAATACGTACGTAATTGTCTTTACTCTGCAACACTGTATTTCCTTATAACGTGGTATTCTTACATATTCTTTCGAGAGAAAATTCTCCTGTGCGTTCTCTTTTGAGGCTGCACGCATAGACATACACGCAACACCAAAATCTTTTCGAGTTACAAAGTGTTGTTAAGGAAAAAGAAGATAATTTCGCAAGATGCGGGATTTCCTTAAAACGTGGTATTCTTACATATTCTTTCAAGAGAAAACTCTCCTGTGCGTTCTTTTTTGAGGTTGTACCCTTATACATACATGCAACACCAAAGTTTTTCGCGTTACAATGTGTTGTTTAGGAAAAACAAGGTAATTTTGCACGAAGCATTATTTCTTCTCGTAAATTTTAAGTATTTCTAAGACTTACGTATTTGTCTTTAGTCTGCAACTCTGTATTTCTTCATAACGTGGTATTCTTACATATTCCTTCGAGAGAAAACTCTCCTCTTCATTCTCTTTTGAGGCTGCAGGCTTAGACATACACGCAACACCAAAGCATTTCGAGTTGCAATGTGTTGTTTAGGAAAAACAAGATAATTTCGCACGATGCGGGATTTCCTAATAACGTGGTATTCTGACATATTTTTTCGAGAGAAAACTCTCCTGTGCGTTCTCTTTTGAGGCTACACGCTTAGACATACTCGCAACACCAAATCCTTTCGAGTTACAACGTGTTGTTTAGGAAAAACAAGATAATTTTACAAGATGCGTTGTTTCTTCTCATAAAGTTTAAGTATTTCCAATACGTACGTAATTGTCTTTACTCTGCAACACTGTATTTCCTTATAACGTGGTATTCTTACATATTCTTTCGAGAGAAAATTCTCCTGTGCGTTCTATTTTGAGGCTGCACGCATAGACATACAGGCAACACCAAAGCTTTTCGAGTTACAAAGTGTTGTTAAGGAAAAAGAAGATAATTTCGCAAGATGCGGGATTTCCTTAAAACGTGGTATTCTTACATATTCTTTCGAGAGAAAACTCTCCTGTGAGTTCTTTTTTGAGGTTGTACCCTTATACATACACGCAACACCAAAGCTTTTCGCGTTACAACGTGTTGTTTAGGAAAAACAAGGTAATTTTGCACGAAGCATTATTTCTTCTCGTAAATTTTAAGTGTTTCTAATACTTACATATTTGTCTTTAGTCTGCAACTCTGTATATCTTCATAACGTGGTATTCTTACATATTCTTTCGAGAGAAAACTCTCCTCTTCATTCTCTTTTGAGGCTGCACGCTTAGACATAGACGCAACACCAAAGCATTTCGAGTTGCAATGTGTTGTTTACGAAAAACAAGATAATTTCGCACGATGCAGGATTTCTTTAAAACGTGGTATTCTGACATATTTTTTGAGGGAAAATTCTCCTGTGGGTTCTCTTTTGAGGCTACACATTTAGACTTACAAGCAACACCAAATATGTTCGAGTTACAACGTGTTGTTTAGGATATACAACATAATTTTTATGATGGGTTATTTCTTCTCGTACATTTTAAGTATTTCTAATACGTACTTATTTGTCTTTACTCTGCAACACTGTATTTGCTTATCACGTGGTATTCTTACATATTCTTTCGAGAGTAAACTCGCCTGTGCGTTCTCTTTTGAGGCTACACGCTTAGACATACACGCAACACCAAAGCTTTTCAAGTTACAACGTGTTGTTAGGAAAAACAAGATAATTTCGCACCATGCGGGATTTCCTTAAAACGTGGTATATTGACATATTTTTTCAAGAGAAAACACTCCTGTGCGTTCTCTTTTGAGGCCCCCAGCTTAGACATACACGTAACACCAAATCTTTTCGAGTTACAACGTGCTGTTTAGGAAAAACAAGATAATTTTGCACGATGACTTATTTCTTCTCTTAAAGTTTAAGTATTTCCAATAAGTACGTATTTGTCTTTACTCTACAACACTGTATTTCCTTATAACGTGGTATTCTTACATATTCTTTCAAGAGAAAATTCTCCTATGCGTTCTCTTTTGAGGCTGCACGCTTAGACATACACGCAACACCAAAGGTTTTCGAGTTACAACGTGTTGTTTAGGAAAAACACGATAATTTTGCATAATGCATTATTTCTTCTCGTAAATTTTAAGTATTTCTAATATGTACGCATTTGTCTTTACTCTGCAACTCTGTATTTCCTTATAACGTGGTATTCTTACATATTCTTTCGAGAGAAAACTCTCCTCTTCATTCTCTTTTGAAGCTACACGGTTAGACATACACGCAACACCAAATCTTTTCGAGTTACAACGTGTTGTTTAGGAAAAACAAGATAATTTCGCACGATGCGGGATTTCCTTAAAACGTGGTATTCTGACATATTTTTTCGAGAGAAAACTCTCATTTGTATTCTCTTTTGAGGCTACATGATTAGACATACTCGCAACACCAAATCTTTTCGAGTTACAACGTGTTGTTTAGGAAAAACAAGATAATTTTGCACGATGCATTATTTCTTCTTGTAAAGTTTATGTATTTGTAATATGTACGTATTTGTCTTTACTCTGCAACACCGTATTTCCTTATAACGTGGTATACTTACATATTCTTTCAAGAGAAAACTCTCCTTGTGTTCTCTTCTGAGGCTACACACATACACATACACGCAAAACAAAGCTTTTCGAGTTAAAACGTGTTCTTTAGGAAAAACAAGATAATTTCGCACAATGTGAGATTTCCTTAAAACGTGGTATTCTGACATATTTTTTCTAGAGAAAACACCCCTGGGCGTTCTCTTTTGAGGCTATATGCTTAGTCATACATGCAACACCAAATTTTTTGGAGGTACAACGTGTTGTTTAGGAAAAACAAGATAATTTTGCATGATGCATTATTTCTTCTCGTAAAGTTTAAGTATTTCTAATATGTACTTATTTGTTTTTACTCTGCAACTCTGTATTCCGTTATAACGTGGAATTCTTACATATTCGTTCGAGAGAAAACTCTCCTGTGCGTTCTTTTTTGAGGCTACATGCTTAGACATAAACACAACACCAAAGATTTTCGAGTTACAACGTGTTGTTTAGGAAAAACAAGATAATTTCGCATGATGCGGTATTTCCTTAAAACGTGGTATTCTGACATATTTTTTTGAGAGAAAATTCTCCTGTGGGTTCTCTTTAGAGGCTACACATTTAGACATACACGCAACACCAAATCTTTTCTAGTTACAACGTGTTGTTTAGGAAAAACAAGATAATTTTACACGATGCATTATTTCTTCTCGTAAATTTTAAGTATTTCTAATACGTACGTATTTGTCTTTACTCTGCAACACTGTATTTCCATATAACGTGGTATTCTTACATATTCTTTCGAGAGAAAACTCTCTTCTTCGTTCTCTTTTGAAACTACACACTTAGACATACACGCAACACCAAAGCTTTTAGAGTTACAATGTGTTGTTTAAGAAAAACAAGATAATTTCGCACGATGCGGGATTTCCTTTAAACGTGGTATTCTGACATATTTTTTCGAGAGAAAATTCTCCTGTGGGTTCTCTTTTGAGGCAACACATTTAGACTTACAAGCAACATCAAATCTTTTCAGGTTACAATGTGTTGCTTAGGATATGCAAGATAATTTTGTACGATGCGTTATTTCTTCTCGTTAAGTTTAAGTATTTCTAATACGTACATATTGTCTTTACTCTGCAAAACTGTATTTGCTTATAACATGGTATTCTTACATATTCTTTCGAGAGAAAATGCTCCTGTGTGTTCTCTTTTGAGGCTACACTCTTAGACATACACACAACACCAAAGCTTTTCAAGTTACAATGTGTTGTTTAGGAAAAACAAGATAATTTCGCACGATGAGCGATTTCCTTAAAACGGGGTATTCTGACATGTTTTTTCGAGAGAAAACTCTCCTGTGCGTTCTCTTTTGAGGCTAGAAGCTTAGATATACACGCAACACAAAATCTTTTCGAGTTACAACGTGTTATTTAGGAAAAACAAGATAATTTTGCACGATGCGTTATTTCTTCTCATAAAGTTTAAGTAATTCCAATATGTACGTATATGTCTTTAATATGCAACACTGTATTTCCTTGTAACGGGGTATTCTTACATATTCTTTCGAGAGAAAACTCTCTTGTGCATTCTCGTCTGAGGCTACACACTTAGACTTACACGCAACACCAAAGCTTTTCAAGTTACACCGTGTTGTTTAGGAAAAACAAGATAATTTCGCATGATGAGCGATTTCCTTAAAACGGGGTATTCTGACATGTTTTCTCGAGAGAAAACTCTCCTGTGCGTTCTGTTTTGATGCTAGAAGCTTAGACATACACGCAACACCAAATCTTTTCGAGTTACAACGTTTAGGAAAAACAAAATAATTTCGCACGTTGAGGGATTTCCTAAAAACGTGGTATTCTGACATATTTTTTCGAGAGAAAACTCTCCTATGTGTTCTCTTTTGAGGCTACAGGCTTAGACATACACGCAACACAAAATCTTTTCGAGTTACAACGTGTGGTTTAGGAAATACAAGATCATATTGTATGATGTGTTATTTCTTCTGATAAAGTTTAAGTATTTCTAATACGTACATATTTGTCTTTACCTGCAACACTGTATTTCCTTGTAACGTGGTATTCTTACATATTCTTTGGAGAGAAAACTCTCCTGTGCGTTCTCTTTTGAGGCTAGACACTTAGACATAGACGCAACACCAAAGATTTTCGAGTTACAACATGTTGTTTAGGAAAAACAAGTTAATTTTGCATGATGCGGGATTTCCTTATAACGTGGTTTTCTGACCTGTTTTTTCGAGAGAAAACACTCCTGTGCGTTCTCTTTTGAGGCTACCAGCTTAGACATACATGTAACACCAAATCTTTTCGAGTTACAACGTGTTGTTTAGGAAAAACAAGATAATTTTGCATGATGCGTTATTTCTTCTCGTAAAGTTTAAGTATTTCCATTATGTACGTATTTGTCTTTACTCTGCAACACTGTATTTCCTTATAACGTGTTATTCTTACATATTCTTTCGAGAGAAAATTCTCCTGTGCGTTCCCTTTTGAGGCTGCACTCTTAGACATACACGCAATACCAAAGCTTTTCGAATTACAACGTGTTGTTAAGGAAAAACAAGATAATTTCGCAAGATGAGGGATTTCCTTAAAATGTGGTATTGTGACATATTTTTTGAGAGAAAACTCTCCTGTGCGTTCTCTTTTGCGTCTACAAGCTTAGACATACACGCAACTCCAAATCCTTTCGAATTTCAACTTGTTGTTTAGGAAATACAAGATAATTTTGTACGGAGCGTAATGTCTTCTCCTAAACTCTATTTCCAATACGTTTGTATTTGTCTTTACTCTGCAACACTGTATTTTCTTGTAACATGGTATTCTGACATATTGTTTAGAGAAAAATCTCCTGTGCATTCTCTTCTGAGGCTACACACTTAGACATACACGCAACACAAAGCTTTTGGAGTTAAAACGTGTTGTTTAGGAAAAACAAGATAATTGTGCACAATGCTGGATTTCCTTAAAACGTGGTATTCTGACATATTTTTTCGAGAGAAAACTCTCCTGTGCATTCTCTTTTGAGGCTACACGCTTAGTCATACACTCAACACCAAATCTTTTAGAGTTACAACGTGTTGTTTAGGAAAAACAAGATAATTTTGCACGATGCATTATTTCTTCTCGTAAATTTGAAGTATTTCTAATAAGTACGTATTTGTCTTTACTCTGCAACACTGTATTTCCTTATAACATGGTATTCTTACATATTCTTTCGAGAGAAAACTCTCCTGTGCGTTCTCTTCTGAAGCTACACACTTACACATACACACAACACAAAGCTTTTCGAGTTAAAACGTGTTGTTTAGGAAAAACAAGATAATTTCACACAATGCTGGATTTCCTTATAACGTGGTAATCTGACATATTTTTTCAAGAGAAAACACTCTTGTGCTTTCTCTTTTGAGGCTACCAGCTTAGACATACACGTAACCCCAAATCCTTTCGAGTTACAACGTGTTGCTTAGGAAAAACAAGATAATTTTGGAACATGCGTTATTTCTTCTCGTAAAGTTTAAGTATTTCCAATACGTATGTATTTTTCTTTACTCTGCAACACTGTATTTCCATATAACGTGGTATTCTGACATATTATTTCGAGAGAAAACTATCCTGTGCATTCTCTTTTGCGGCTACAAGCTTAGACATACACGCAACTCCAAATCTTTTCAAATTTCAACTTGTTGTTTAGAAAATACAAGATAATTTTGTATGGAGCGTTATTTCTTCTCGTAAAGTTTAACTATTAAAAATACGTATGTATTTGTCTTTACTCTGCAACACTGTATTTCCTTGTAACATGGTATTCTGACATATTGTTTCGAGAGAAAACTCTCCTGTGCGTTCTTTTTTGAGGCTACACAGTTAGACATACATGCAACACCAAAGCTTTTCGAGTTAAAACATGTTGTTTCGGAAAAACAAGATAATTTCACACGATGCGGGATTTCCTTAAAACGTGGTATTCTGACATATTCTTTAGAGAGAAAACTCTCCTCTTCGTTCTCTTTTGAGGCTACACGCTTAGACATACACGCAACACCAAAACTTTTAGAGTTACAATGTGTTGTTTAAGAAAAACAAGATAATTTCGCACAATGAGCCATTTCCTTAAAACGGGGTATTCTGACATGTTTTTTCTAGAGAATACTCTCCTGTGCGTTCTCTTTTGAGGCTAGACGCTTAGACATACGCGCAACACCAAATCTTTTCAAGTTACAACGTTTAGGAAAAACAAGATAATTCCTCACGATGCGGGATTTCCTAAAAACGTGGTATTCTGACATATTTTTCGAGAGAAAACTCTCCTGTGCATTCTCTTTTGAGGCTACAGGCTTAGACATACACGCAACACCAAATCTTTTCGAGTTACAACGTGTTGTTTAGGAAATACAAGATAATATTGTATGATGTGTTATTTCTTCTGGTAAAGTTTAAGTATTTCTAATAAGTACGTATTTGTCTTTAACTGCAACACTCTATTTCCTTGTAACGTTGTATTCTTACATATTCTTTGGAGAGAAAACTCTCCTCTGTGTTCTCCTTGAGGCTACACACTTAGAAATACACGCAACACGAAAGCTTTTTGAGTTACAACATGTTGTTTAGGAAAAACAAGATAATTTTGCACGATGCAGGATTTCCTTATAACGTGGTATTCTGACATATATTTTCGAGAGAATACACTCCTGTGCATTCTCTTTTGAGGCTACCAGCTTAGACCTACATGTAACACCAAATCTTTTTGAGTTACAACATGTTGTTTAGGAAAAACAAGATAATTTTGCACGATGCGTTATTTCTTCTCGTAAAGTTTAAGTATTTCCAATACGTACGTATTTGTCTTTACTCTGCAACATTGTATTTCATTATAACGTGGTATTCTTACATATTCTTTCGAGATAAAATTCTCCTGTGCGTTCCTTTTGAGGGTGCGCGCTTCGACATACACGCAACACCAAAGATTTTCGAGTTGCAACGTGTTGTTAAGGAAAAACAAGATAATTTCGCAAGATGCGGGATTTCCTTAAAACGAAGTATTCTGACATATTTTTTTTTTTGAGAGAAAACTCTCCTGTGCATTCTCTTTTGTGGCTACAAGCTTAAACATACATGCAACTCCAAATCTTTTCGAATTTCAACTTGTTGTTTAGGAAATACAAGATAATTTTGTACAAAGCGTTATTTCTTCTCTTAAACTTTAACTATTTCTAATACGTACGTATTTGTCTTTACTCTGCAACACTGTATTTCCTTAAAACGTGGTATTCTGACATATTTTTTTCGAGAGAAAACTCTCTTCTGCGTTCTCTTTTGAGGCTACACGCTTAGACATACACGCAACACCAAAGCTTTGCGAGTTACAACGTTTTGTTTAGGAAAAACAAGATAATTTCGCATGTTGTGTTATTTCTTCTTGTAAAGTTTAAGTATTTCTAATATGTATGTATTTGTCCTTACTTTGCAACACTGTATTTCCTTATAACGTGGTATTCTTACATATTCTTTCGAGAGAAAACTCTCCTGTGCATTCTCTTCTGAGGCTACACACTTAGATATACACGCAACACCAAAGCTTTTTGAGTTAAAACATGTTGTTTAGGAAAAACAAGATAATTTCTCACGATGCGGGATTTCCTTAAAACGTGGTATTGTGACATATTTTATCGAGAGAAAACTCTCCTGTGCGTTCTCTTTTGAGGCTGCACACTTAGTCATACATGCAACACAATATCTTTTCGAGTTACAACGTGTTGTTTAGGAAAAACAAGATAATTTTGCACGACGCGTTATTTCTTCTAGTAAAGTTTACTTATTTCTAATATGTACGTATTTGTTTTTACTCTGCAACACTGTATTTCCTTATAACGTGGTATTCTTACATATTCTTTCGAGAGAAATCTCTCCTGTGCATTCTCTTTTGAGGCTACAAGCTTAGACATACACGCAACACCAAAGGTTTTCGAGTTACATCATGTTGTTTAGGAAAAACAACATAATTTCTCACGATGCCTCATTTCCTTAAAACGTGGTATTATGACATATTTTTTCTAGAGAGAATTCTCCTGTGGGTTCTCTTTTGAGGATCCATGGTTAGACATACACGCAACAACAAATCTTTTCGAGTTACAACGTGTTGTTTAGGAAATAAAAGATAATTTGGTACGATGCAGTATTTCTTCTCATAAAGTTTAAGTATTTCTAATCTGTACGTATTTGTCTTTACCCTGCAACACTGTATTTACTTATAATGTGTTATTCTTACAGATTCTTTCGAGTGAAAACTCTCCTGTGCATTCTCTTTTGAGGTTACACGCTTAGACATACACGCAACACCAAATCTTTTCGAGTTACAACGTGTTGTTTAGGAAAAACAAGATAATTTTGCATGATGCGTTATTTCTTCTCGTAAAGTTTAAGTATTTCTAATATGTACGTATTTGTCTTTACTCTGCAACACTGTATTTACTTATAACGTAGAATTCTTACATATTCTTTCGAGAGAAAACTCTCCTGTGCGTTCTCTTTTGAGGCTACATGCTTAGACATACACGCAACACCAAAGCTTTTCGAGTTACAACGTGTTGTTTAGGAAAAACAAGATAATTTCGCATGATGCGGTATTTCCTTAAAACGTGGAATTCTGACATATTTTTTCGAGAGAAAATTCTCCTGTGGGTTCTCTTTGGAGGCTACACATTTAGACATACAAGCAACACCAAATATTTTCTAGTTACAACGTGTTGTTTAGGAAAAACAAGATAATTTTGCACGATGCATTATTTCTTCTCATAAATTTTAAGTATTTCTAATTCGTACATATTTGTCTTTACTCTGCAACACTGTATTTCCTTCTAACGTGGTAATCTTTCATATTCTTTCGAGAGAAAACTCTCCTCTTCATTCTTTTTTGAGGCTACACGCTTAGACATACACACAACACCAAAGCTTTTCGAGTTACAACGTGTTGTTTACGAAAAACAAGATAATTTCTCACGATGCGGGATTTCCTTAAAACGTGGTCTTCTGACATATTTTTTGGAGAGAAAATTCTCCTGTGCGTTCTCTTTTGAGGCTACACATTTAGACTTACAAGCAACACCAAATGCTTTCAGGTTACAACGTGTTGTTTAGGATATACAAGATAATTTTTTACGATGCGTTATTTTTTCTCGTAAAGTTTAAGTATTTCTAATACTTACGTATTTTTCTTTACTCTGCAACACTGTATTTGCTTATAAAGTGGTTTCTTCCATATTCTTTAGAGAGAAAAGGCTCCTGTGCGTTCTCTTTTGAGGCTACACGCTTAGACATACACGCATCACTAAAGCTTTTCAAGTTACAACGTGTTGTTTAGGTAAACCAAGATAATTTCGCACGATGAGCGATTTCCTTAAAACGGGGTATTCTGACATGTTTTTTCGAGAGAAAACTCTCCTGTACGTTCTCTTTTGAGGCTAGAAGCTTAGACATACACACAACACCAAATCTTTTCGAGTTACAACGTGTTATTTAGGAAAAACCAGATAATTATGCTCGATGCGTTATTTCTTCTCATAAAGTTTAAGTATTTCCAATATGTACGTATATGTCTTTAATATGCGACACTGTATTTCCGTGTAACGGGGTATTCTTACATATTCTTTCGAGAGAAAACTCTCCTGTGCGTTCTCTTCTTAGGGTATACACTTAGACATACACTCAACACCAAAGCTTTTCGAGTTACAACGTGTTGTTTATGAAAAACAACATAATTTCACACGATGAGATATTTCCTTAAAATGGGGTATGCTGACATGTTTTTTCGAGAGAAAACTCTCCTGTGCGTTCTCTTTTGAGGCTGCACGATTAGACATACACACAACAGCAAATCTTTTCGAGTTATAGCGTGTTGTTAAGGAAAAACAAGATAATTTCGCAAGATGCGGGATTTCCTAAAACGTGGTATTCTGACATATTTTTTCGAGAGAAAACTCTCCTGTGCATTCTCTTCTGAGGCTACACACTTACACATACACGCAACACCAAAACTTTTTGAGTTAAAACTTGTTGTTTAGGAAAAAAAGATAATTTCTCACAATGCTGGATTTCCTTAAATCGTGGTATTCTGACATATTTTTTCGAGAGAAAACTCTCCTGTGCGTTCTCTTTTGAGGCTACATGCTTAATCATACACACAACAGCAAATCTTTTCAAGTTACAACGTGTTGTTTAGGAAATACAAGATAATTTTGTACACTGCATTATTTCTTCTCGTAAAGTTTAAGTATTTCTTATATTTACGTATTTGTCTTTACTCTGCAACACTGTATTTCCTTGTAATGAGGTATTCTTAAAACGTGGTATTCTGACATATTTTTACGAGAGAAAATTCTCCTGTGCATTCTATTTTGAGGCTACACACTTAGACATACACGCAACACCAAATCTTTTCGAGTTACAACGTGTTGTTTAGGAAATACAGGATAATTTTGTATGATGCCTTATTACTTCGAGTAAAGTTTAAGTATTTTTAATACATACATAGTTGTCTTTATTCTGCAACACTGTATTTCCTCATAACGTTGTATTCTGACATATTCTTTCAAGAGAAAACTCTCCTGTGCATTCTCTTCTGTGGCTACACACTTAGGCATACACACAACACCAAAGCTTTTCGAGTTAAAACGTGTTGTTAAGGAAAAAAAAAAAGATAATATCGCACAATGCTGGATTTCCTTAAAACGTGGTATTTTGACATATTTTTTCGAGAGAAAACTCTCCCGTGTGTTCTCTTTTGAGGCTACACGCTTAGTGATACACTCAACTCCAAATCTTTTCAAGTTACAACGTGTTGTTTAGGAAAAACCAGATAATTTTGGATGATGCGTTATTTCTTCTCGTAAAGTTTAAGTATTTCTAATACGTACATATTTGTCTTTACTCTGCAACACTGTATTCCGTTATAACATGGAATTCTTACATATTCTTTGAGAGAAAATTCTCCTGTGCATTCTCTTTTGAGGCTACATGCTTAGACATACACGCAACACCAAACCTTTCGAGTTACAACGTGTTGTTTAGGAAAAACAAGATAATTTCGCATGATGTGGTATTTTCCTAAAACGTGGTATTCTGACATATTTTTTCGAGGGAAAACTCTCCTGTGCGTTCACTTTTGAGGCTACAAGCTTAGACATACATGCAACAACAAATCTTTTCGAGTTACAACGTGTTGTTTAGGAAAAACAAGATAATTTTGCACGATGCATTATTTCTTCTCGTAAAGTTTAAGTATTTCTAATATGTACATATTTGTCTTTACTCTGCAACACTATATTTCCTTATAACGTGGTATTCTTACATATTCTTTGAGAGAAAACTCTCCTGTGCGTTCTCTTTTGAGGCTGCATCTTAGAGAAAAACGCAACACCAAAGCTTTTCGAGTTACAACAAGTTGTTTAGGAAAAACAAGATAATTTTGCATGATGCGGGATTTTCTTAAAATGTGGTATTCTGACATATTCCTTCGATAGAAAACTCTCATGTGCGTTCTCTTTTCCGGCTACATGCTTAGACGTACACGCAACAACAAATCTTTATGAATATCAACTAGTTGTTTAGGAAATACAAGATAATTTTGTACGGAGCGTTATTTCTTCTCATAAAGTTTAAGTATTTCTAATACGTACGTATTTGTCTTTACTCTGCAACACTGTATTTCCTTGTAACGTGGTATTCTGACATATTCTTTTGAGAGAAAACTCTCCTATGCATTCTCTTCTGAGGCTACACACTTAGGCATACACACAACACCAAAGCTTTTCGAGTTAAAACGTGTTGTTTATGAAAAAAACATAATATCGCACAATGCTGGATTTCCTTAAAACGTGGTATTCTGACATATTTTTTCGAGAGAAAACTCTCCTGTGCGTTCTCTTTTGAGGCTACATGATTAGTCATACACTCAACTCCAAATCTTTTCGAGTTACAACGTGTTGTTTAGGAAAAAACAGATAATTTTGCATGATGCGTTATTTCTTCTCGTAAAGTTTAAGTATTTCTAATACGTACATATTTGTCTTTACTCTGCAACACTGTATTCTGTTATAACGTGGAATTCTTACATATTCTTTGAGAGAAAACTCTCCTGTGCATTCTCTTTTGAGGCTACATGGTTAGACATACACGCAACACCAAACCTTTCGAGTTACAACGTGTTGTTTAGTAAAAACAAGATAATTTCGCATGATGTGGTATTTTCCTAAAACGTGGTATTCTGACATATTTTTTCGAGAGAAAACTCTCCTGTGCGTTCACTTTTGAGGCTACAAGCTTAGACATACAGGCAACAACAAATCTTTTCGAGTTACAACGTGTTGTTTAGGAAAAACAAGATAATTTTGCACGATGCATTATTTCTTCTCGTAAAGTTTAAGTATTTCTAATATGTACATATTTGTCTTTACTCTGCAACACTATATTTCCTTATAACGTGGTATTCTTACATATTCTTTGAGAGAAAACTCTCCTGTGCGTTCTCTTTTGAGGCTGCATCTTAGAGAAAAACGCAACACCAAAGCTTTTCGAGTTACAACAAGTTGTTTAGGAAAAACAAGATAATTTTGCATGATGCGGGATTTTCTTAAAATGTGGTATTCTGACATATTCCTTCGATAGAAAACTCTCATGTGCGTTCTCTTTTCCGGCTACATGCTTAGACGTACACGCAACAACAAATCTTTATGAATATCAACTAGTTGTTTAGGAAATACAAGATAATTTTGTACCGAGCGTTATTTCTTCTCATAAAGTTTAAGTATTTCTAATACGTACGTATTTGTCTTTACTCTGCAACACTGTATTTCCTTGTAACGTGGTATTCTGACATATTCTTTTGAGAGAAAACTCTCCTATGCATTCTCTTCTGAGGCTACACACTTAGGCATACACACAACACCAAAGCTTTTCGAGTTAAAACATGTTGTTTATGAAAAAAAAGATAATATCGCACAATGCTGGATTTCCTTAAAACGTGGTATTCTGACATATTTTTTCGAGAGAAAACTCTCCTGTGCGTTCTCTTTTGAGGCTACATGATTAGTCATACACTCAACTCCAAATCTTTTCGAGTTACAACGTGTTGTTTAGGAAAAAACAGATAATTTTGCATGATGCGTTATTTCTTCTCGTAAAGTTTAAGTATTTCTAATACGTACATATTTGTCTTTACTCTGCAACACTGTATTCTGTTATAACGTGGAATTCTTACATATTCTTTGAGAGAAAACTCTCCTGTGCATTCTCTTTTGAGGCTACATGGTTAGACATACACGCAACACCAAACCTTTCGAGTTACAACGTGTTGTTTAGGAAAAACAAGATAATTTCGCATGATGTGGTATTTTCCTAAAACGTGGTATTCTGACATATTTTTTCGAGAGAAAACTCTCCTGTGCGTTCACTTTTGAGGCTACAAGCTTAGACATACATGCAACAACAAATCTTTTCGAGTTACAACGTGTTGTTTAGGAAAAACAAGATAATTTTGCACGATGCATTATTTCTTCTCGTAAAGTTTAAGTATTTCTAATATGTACATATTTGTCTTTACTCTGCAACACTATATTTCCTTATAACGTGGTATTCTTACATATTCCTTGAGAGAAAACTCTCCTGTGCATTCTCCTTTGAGGCTGCACCTTAGAGAAAAACGCAACACCAAAGCTTTTCGAGTTACAACAAGTTGTTTAGGAAAAACAGGATAATTTTGCATGATGTGGGATTTTCTTAAAATGTGGTATTCTGAAATATTCCTTCGAGAGAAAACTCTCATGTGCGTTCTCTTTTGAGGCTAGAAGCTTAGACATACACGCAACACCAAATCTTTTCGAGTTACAACGTGTTATTTAGGATAAACAAGATAATTTTGCACGATGCATTATTTCTTCTCATAAAGTTTAAGTATTTCCAATATGTACGTATTTGTCCTTACTTTGCAACACTGTATTTCCTCATAACGTGGTATTCGTACATATTCTTTCGAGTGAAAACTCTCCTGTGCGTTCTCCTTTGAGGCTACACACTTAGACATATATGCAACACCAAAGCTTTTCGAATTAAAATATATTGTTTAGGAAAAACAAGATAATTTCTCACGATGCGGGATTTCCTTAAAACGTGGTATTGTGACATATTTTTTCGAGAGAAAACTCTCCTGTGCATTCTCTTTTGAGGCTGCAAGCTTAGTCATACATGCAACACAATATCTTTTCGAGTTACAACATGTTGTTTAGGAAAAACAAGATAATTTTGCACGACGCGTTATTTCTTCTAGTAATGTTTACTTATTTCTAATATGTACGTATTTGTTTTTACTCTGCAGCACTGTATTTCCTTATAACGTGGTATTCTTACATATTCTTTCAAGAGAAATCTCTCCTGTGCGTTCTCTTTTGAGGCTACAAGCTTAGACATACACGCAACACCAAAGCTTTTCGAGTTAAAACATGTTGTTTAGGAAAAACAACATTATTTCTCACGATGCCTCATTTCCTTAAAACGTGGTATTATGACATATTTTTTCTAGAGAGTCTTTTCCTGTGGGTTCTCTTTTGAGGATCCACGTTTAGACATATGCGCAACAACAAATCTTTTCGAGTTACAACGTGTTGTTTAGGAAATCCCAGATAATTTGGTACGATGCAGTATTTCTTCTCGTAAAGTTTAAGTATTTCTAATATGTACGTATTTGTCTTTACTCTGCAACACTGTATTTACTTATAATGTGTTATTCTTACATATTCTTTCAAATGAAAACTCTCCTGTGCGTTGTGTTTTGAGGCTACACGCTTAGACATACACACAACACCAAATCTTTTCGAGTTACAATGTGTTGTTTAGGAAAAACAAGATAATTTTGCATGATGCGTTATTTCTTCTCGTAAAGTTTAAGTATTTCTAATATGTACGTATTTGTCTTTACTCTGCAACACTGTATTTACTTATAACGTGGAATTCTTACATATTCTTTCGAGAGAAAACTCTCCTGTGCATTCTCTTTTGAGGCTACATGCTTAGACATACATGCAACAACAAAGATTTTCGAGTTACAACGTGTTGTTTAGGAAAAACAAGATAATTTCGCATGATGCGGTATTTCCTTAAAACGTGGAATTCTGACATATTCTTTCGAGAGAAAATTCTCCTGGGTGTTCTCTTTGGAGGCTACAAATTTAGACATACAAGCAACACCAAATCTTTTCTAGTTACAAAGTGTTGTTTAGGAAAAAGAACATAATTTTGCACAATGCATTATTTCTTCTCGTAAATTTTAAGTATTTCTAATTCGTACGTATTTGTCTTTACTCTGCAACACTGTATTTCCTTATAACGTGGTATTCTTTCATATTCTTTCGAGAGAAAACTCTCCTCTTCATTCTCTTTTGAGGGTACACGCTTAGACATACATGCAACACCAAAGCTTTTTGAGTTACAACGTGTTGTTTAGGAAAAACAAGATAATTTCACACGATGCGGGATTTCCTTAAAACGTGGTATTGTGACATATTTTTTGGAGAGAAAATTCTCCAGTGGGTTCTCTTTTGAGGCTACACATTTAAACTTACAAGCAACACCAAATCTTTTCAGGTTACAACGTGTTGTTTAGGATATACAAGATAATTTTGTACGATGCGTTATTTCTTCTCCTAAAGTTTATGTATTTCTAATACTTACATATTTGTCTTTCCTCTGCAACACTGTATTTGCTTATAAAGTGGTATTCTCCCATATTCTTTGGAGAGAAAACGCTCCTGTGCGTTCTCTTTTGAAGCTACACGCTTAGACATACACGCAACACCATAGCTTTTCAAGTTACAACGTGCTGTTTAGGTAAAACAAGATAATTTCGCATGATGAGCGATTTCCTTAAAACGGGGTATTCTGACATGTTTTTTTTGAGAGAAAACTCTCCTGTACGTTCTCTTTTGAAGCTAGAAGCTTAGACATACACGCAACACCAAATCTTTTCGAGTTACAACATGTATTTAGGAAAAACCAGGTAATTATGCTCGATGCGTTATTTCTTCTCATAAAGTTTAAGTATTTCCAATATGTACGTATATGTCTTTAATATGCAACACTGTATTTCCTTGTAACAGGGTATTCTTACATATTCTTTCGAGAGAAAACTCTCCTGTGCGTTCTCTTCTGAGGGTACACACCTAGACATACACTCAACACCAAAGCTTTTCGAGTTACAACGTGCTGTTTAGGAAAAACAAGATAATTTCACACGATGAGATATTTCCTTAAAATGGGGTATGCTGACATGTTTTTTCAAGAAAAAACTCTCCTGTGCGTTCTCTTTTGAGGCTGCACAATTAGACTTACACGCAACAGCAAATCTTTTCGAGTTACAGCGTGTTGGTAAAGAAAAACAGGTTAATTTCGCACGATGCGGGATTTCCTTAAAACGTGGTATTCTGACATATTTTTTCGAGAGAAAACTCTCCTGTGCGTTCTCCTTTGAGGTACACGCTTAGACATACACGCAACACCAAAGCTTTTCAAGTTACAATGTGTTGTTTAGGAAAAACAAGATAATTTCGCACGATGTGCGATTTCTTTATAACGGGGTATTCTGACATGTTATTTCGAGAGAAAACTCTCCTGTGCGTTCTCTTTTGAGGCTAGAAGGTTAGACATACAGGCAACGCCAAATCCCTTTGAGTTACAACGTGTTATTTAGGAAAAAAAAGATAATTTTGCACGATGCGTTATTTCTTCTCATAAAGTTCAAGTATTTCCAATATGTACGTATTTGTCTTTAATATGCAACTCTGTATTTCCTTATAACGTTTTATTCTTACATATTCATTCGAGAGCAAACTCTCCTGTGCATTCTCGTTTCAGACTACATGCTTAGACATTCATGCAACACCAAATCTTTTCGAGTTACAACGTGTTGTTTAGGAAAAACAAGATAATTTCTCACAATGAGGGATTTCCTTAAAATATGGTATTCTGACATATTTTTTTGAGAGAAAACTCCCCTGTGCGTTCTCTTTTGAGGCTACACGCTTAGACATACACGTAACATCAAAGCTTTTCGAGTTACAACGTGTTGTTAGGAAAAACAAGACAATTTCCCACGATGCGTGATTTCCTTAAAACGTGGTATTCTGACATAATTTTTCGAGAGAAAACGCTCCTGTGCCTTCTCCTTTGAGGCTACATGCTTAGACATACACGCAACACCAAATTCTTTCGAGTTACAACGTGTTGTTTAGGAAATACAAGATAATTTTGTACAATGCGTTATTTCTTCTCGTAAAGTTTAAGTATTTCTAATACGTATATAGTTGTCTTTACTCTGCAACACTGTACTTCCTTATAACGTGGTATTCCTACATATTCTTTCGAGAGAAACCTCTCCTGTGCGTTCTCTTTTGAGGCTACACATTTAGACATATACGGAACACCAAAGCTTTTCGAGTTAATACATGTTGTTTAGAAAAAACAAGATAATTTCACATGATGCGGGATTTCCTTAAAACATGGTATTCTGACATATTCCTTCGAGAGAAAGCTCTCCTGTTCGTTCTCTTTTGAGCTGCACACTTAGTCATACATGCAACACCATATCTTTTCCAGTTACAACGTGTTGTTTAGGAAAAACAAGATAATTTTGCACGATGCGGTATTTCTTCTCGTAAAGTTTATTTATTTCCAATACATACTTATTTGTCTTTACTCTGCAACACTGTACTTCCTTATAACGTGGTATTCTTACATATTCTTTCGAGAGAAATCTCTCCTGTGCATTCTCTTTTAAAGCTACAAGCTTAAACATACACGCAACACGAAAGCTTTTCGAGTTCCAACGTGTTGTTTATGAAAAATAACATAATTTCGCACGATGCGGTATTTCCTTAAAACGTGGTATTCTGACATATTTTTTCTAGAGAGAATTCTCCTGTGGGTTCTCTTTTGAGGATCCATGTTTAGACATACACGCAACAACAAGTCTTTTCGAGTTACAACGTGTTGTTTAGGAAATACAAGATAATTTTGCATGATGCATTATTTCTTCTCGTAAAGTTTAAGTATTTCTAAAATGTACATATTTGTCTTTACTCTGCAACACTGTATTACGTTATACCCTGGAATTCTTACATATTCTTTCGAGAGAAAACTCTCCTGTGTGTTCTCTTTTGAGGCTACATGCTTAGACATAAACACAACACCAAAGCTTTTCGTGTTGCAACGTGTTGTTTAGGAAAAACAAGATAATATCACATGATGCGGTATTTCCATAAAACGTGGTATTCTGACATATATTTTTGAGAGAAAACTCTCCAGTGCTTTCTCTTTTGAGGCTGCACGCTTACTCATACACGCAACACCAAATCTTTTCGAGTTAGAACGTGTTGTTTAGGAAATACAAGATAATTTTGTACGATGGGTTATTTCTTCTCTTAAATTTTAAGTATTTCTAATACGTACGTATTTGTCTTTACTCTGCAACACTGTATTTCCTTATAACGTGGTATTCTTACATATACATTCGAGAGAAAACTCTCCTCTGCGTTCTCTTTTGAGGCTACACACTTAGACATACACGTAACACCAAAGCTTTTCGAGTTAAAACATGTTGTTTAGGGAAAACAAGATAATTTCGCACAATGCGGGATTTCCTTAAAACGTGGTATTCTGACATATTTTTTCGAGTGAAACCTCTGCTGTGCATTCTCTTTTGAAGCTACGCATTTAGACATACACGCAACACCAAATCTTTTCGAGTTACAACATGTTGTTTAGTAAATACAAGATAATTTTCTACGATGCGTTATTTCTTCTTGTAAAGTTTAAGTATTTCCAATACGTACTTATTTGTCTTTACTCTGCAACACTGTATTTCCTTATAACGTGGTATTCATACATATTCTTTTGAGAGAAATGTCTCCTGTGCGTACTCTTTTGAGGCTACAAGCTTAGACATACACGCAACCCCAAAGCTTTTCGAGTTACAACGTGTTGTTTAGGAAAAATAACATAATTTCGCACGATGCGGGATTTCCTTAAAACGTGGTATTCTGACATATTTTTTCTAGAGAGAATTCTCCTGTGGGTTCTCTTTTGAGGATCCACGTTTAGACATACACGCAACACCAAAGCGTTTCGAGTTACAACGTGTGTTTAGGAAAAACAAGATAATTTCACATGATGCAGGATTTCCTTAAAACGTGGTATTCTGACATATTTTTTCGAGAGAAAATTCTCCTGTGGGTTCTCTTTTGAGGCTGCACATTTAGACATACACACAACACCAAATCTTTTCGAGTCACAACGTGTTGTGTAGGAAATACAAGATAATTTTGTACGATGCGTTATTTCTTTTCATAAAGTTTATCTAATATGTATGTATTTGTCTTTACTCTGCCTCACTGTATTTCCTTGTAATATGGTATTCTTACATATACTTTCCAGAGAAAACTCTCCTGTGCATTCTCTTTTGAGGCTACACGCTGAGACGTACAAGCAACACCAAAGCTTCTCGAGTGACAACGTGTTGTTTAGGAACTACAAGATAATTTTGTACGATGCATTATTTCTTCTCATAAAGTTTAAGTATTTCTAATACGTACGTATTTGTCTTTTCTCTGCAACACTGTATTTCCTTATAACGTTGTATTCTTACATATTCTTTCGAGAGAATACTCTCCTGTGCCTTCTCTTTTGAGGCTACATGCTTAGGCATACACGCAACACCAAAGCTTTTCGAGTTACCACGTGTTGTTTAGGAAAAACAAGATAATTTCGCATGATGCGGGATTTCCTTAAAACCTGGTATTCTGACATATTTTTCCAGAGAAAATTCTCCTATGCGTTCTCTTTTGAGGCTACACGCTTAGACATACACGCAACACCAAATATTTTCGAATTACAATGTGTTGTTTAGGAAAAACAAGATAATTTAACAGTATCGGGGTTTCTTAAAACGTGGTATTCTCACATATTTTTTCGAGAGAAAACTCTCCTTTGCGTTCCCTTTGAGGCTACACAATTAGACATACACGCAACACCAAAGCTTTTCGAGTTACAACATGTTGTTTAAGAAAAACAAGATAATTTCGCACGATGCGGGATTTCCTTAAAACGTGGTATTCTGACATATTTTTTTGAGAGAAAACTCTCCTGTGTGTTCTCTTTTGAGGCTACAAGCTTAGACATACATACAACACAAAATCTTTTCGAGTTATAACGTGTTGTTTAGAAAAAAAAAGATAATTTTGCACGATGCGTTATTTCTTCTCGTAAAATTTAAGTATTTCCGATACGTACGTATTTGTCTTTACTCTGAAACACTGTATTTCCTTGTAACGTGGTATTCTTACATATTCTTTCGAGAGAAAACTCTCCTGTGCGTTCCCTTTTGAGGATACACGCTTAGACATACAAGCAACACCAAAGCTTTTCGAGTTACAATGTGCTGTTTAAGAAAAACATGATAATTTCGCACGATGCGGGATTTCCTTAATACGTGGTATTCTGACATATTTTTTGAGAGAAAACTCTCCTGTGCGTTCTCTTTTGAGGCTACATGCTTAGACATACACACAACACCAATTCTTTTCGAGTTACAATGTGTTGTTTAGGAAATACAAGATAATTTTTTATGATGCGTTATTTCTTCACGTAAAGTTTAAGTGTATCTAATACGTACGTGTTTGTCTTTACTCTGCAACACTGTATTTCTTTGTAACGTGGTATTCTTACATATTCTTTTGAGAGAAACCTCTCCTGTGCGTTCTCTTTTGAGGCTACACCTTTAGACATACACGCAACACCAAATCTTTTCGAGTTACAACGTATTGTTTAGGAAAAACAAGATAATTTTCTACGATGCAGGATTTCCTTAAAACGTGGTATTCTGACATATTTTTTAGAGAGAAAATTCTCTTCTGGGTTCTCTTTTGAGGCTACACGTTTAGACATACATGCAACACCAAATCTTTTCCAGTTACAACGTGTTATTTAGGAAATACAAGATAATTTTGCACGATGCGTTATTTCTTCTCGTAAAGTTTAAGTATTTCTAATACGTACGTATTTGTCTTTACTCTGCAACACCGTATTTCCTTATAACGTGGTATTCTTACATATTCTTTGGAGAGAAAACTCTCCTGTGCCTTCTCTTTTGAGGCTACACGCTAAGACATACACGCAACTCCAAAGTTTTTCTAAGTACATAGTGTTGTTTAGGAAAAACAAGATAAGTTCGCACAATGCAGGATTTCCTTAAGTCGTGGTATTCTGACATATTTTTTGGAGAGAATATTCTCCTGTGAGTTCTCCTTTGAGGCTACACATTTAGACATACACACAACACCAAATCTTTTTGAGTTACAACGTGTTGTTTTGGAAATACAAGATAATTTTGTACGATGCATTATTTCTTCTCGTTAAGTTTAAGTATTTCTAATACGTACGTATTTGTCTTTACTCTGCAACACTGTATTCCCTTATAACATTGCATTCTTACATATTCTTTCGAGAGAAACCTCTCCTGTGCTTTCTCTTTTGACGCTACATGCTTAGACATACACGCAACACCAAATATTGTCGAATTACTACGTGTTGTTTAGGAAAAACAAGATAATTTCGCACTATGAGGGATTTCCTTAAAACGTGGTATTCTGACACATTTTTTTCGAGAGAAAACTCATCTGTGTGTTCTCTTTAGAGGCTACGCGCTTAGACATACACGCCACACAAAATCTTTGCGAGTTACAACGTGTTGTTTAGGAAATACAAGATAATTTTGTACGATACGTTATTTCTTATCATAAAGTTTAAGTATTTCTAATATGTACGTATTTGTCTTTATTCTGCAAAACTGTATTTCCTAGTAACGTGGTATTCTTACATATTCTTGCGAGAGAAAACTCTCCTGTGCATTCTCTTTTGGAGCTATAAACTTAGACATACACGCAACACCTAAGCTTTTCGAATTAAAACATTTTGTTTAGGAAAAGAAGATAATTCGCACGATGCAGGATTTCCTTAAAACGTGGTATTCTGACTTATTTTTTCGAGAGAAAACTCTCCTGTGCATTCTCCTTTGAGGCTACACGCTTAGACATACACGCATCACCAAAGCTTTTCGGGTTACAACCTGTTGTTTAGGAAAAAAAAGATAATTTTGCACGATGCGGGATTTCCTTAAAACGTGGTATTCTGACATATTTTGTCGAGATAAAATTCTCCTGTGGGTTCTCTTTTGAGGCTACAAGTTTAGACATACACGCAACACCAAATCTTTTCGAGTTGCAACGTGTTGTTTAGGAAAAACAAGATAATTTTGCACTATGTGGGATTTCCTTAAAACATGGTATTCTGACATATTTTTTCGAGAGAAAACTCTCCTGTGCATTCTCTTTTGAGGCTACACGCTTAGACATATATGCCACACCAAATCTTTTCGAGTTACAATGTGTTGTTTAGGAAATACTAGATAATTTTTTACGATGCATTAGTTGTTTTCGTAAAGTTTAAGTATTTCTAATATGTACGTATTTGTCTTTAATCTGCAAAACTGTATTTCCTTGTAACGTGGTATTCTTACATATTATTGCGAGAGAAAACTCTCCTGTGCATTCTCTTTTGAAGCTACATACTTAGACATACACGCAACACCCAAGCTTTTTGAGTTACAACAGTTTGTTTAGGAAAAACAAGATAATTTCACACGATGCAGAATTTCCTTAAAACGTGGTATTCTGACATATTTTTTGTGACAGAAAACTCTCCTGTGCATTCTCTTTTGAGGCTACACGCTGAGACATACAAGCAACACCAAAGCTTTTCGAGTTACAAAATGTTGTTTAGGAAAAACAAGATAATTTTCACGATGCAGGATTTCCTTAAAATGTGGTATTCTGACATATTTTTTCGAGAGTAAATAATCCTGTGGGTTCTCTTTTGAGGCTAAACGTTTAGACATACATGCATCACCAACTCTTTTCAAGTTACAACCTGTCATTTAGGAAATACAAGTTAATTTTGTACGATACGTTATTTCTTCTTATAAATTTTAAGTTTTTCTAACAAGTATTTGTCTTTACTCTGCAACACTGTATTTCCTTATAACGTGGTATTCTTACATATTCTCTGGAGAGAAAACTCTCCTGTGCATTCTCTTTTGAGACTACAAGCTTAGACATACACGTAACACAAAATCTTTTCAAGTTACAACGTGTTGTTTAGGAAAAACAAGATAATTTTGCAAGATGCGTTATTTTTCTCGTAAAGTTTAAGTATTTCCCATATGTACATATTTGTCTTTAATCTGCAACATTGTATTTCCTTATAACATGGTATTCTTACATATTCTTTTGAGAGAAATCTGTCCTGTGCGTTCTCTTTTGAGGCTGCACGCTTAGACAAAACACAACACCAAACCTTTTCGAGTTAAAACAAGTTGTTTAGGAAAAAAAAGATAATTTCGCACGATGCAGGATTTCCTTAAAACGTGGTATTCTGACATATTTTTCAAGAGAAAACTCTCCTGTGCGTTCTCTTTTGAGGGTACACGGTTAGACATACACGCATCACCAAAGCTTTTCGAGTTGTAACGTGTTGTTCAGGAAAAACAAGATAATTTCGCACGATGCAGGATTTCCTTAAAACATGGTTCTCTGACATATTTTTTTCGATAGAAAACTCTCCTGTGCGTTCTCTTTTGAGGCTACACGCTGGGACATACAAGCAACACCAAAGCTTTTCGAGTTACAACATGTTGTTTAGGAAAAACAAGATAATTTTGCACGATGCAGGATTTCCTTAAAACGTGGCATTCTGACATATTTTTTTGAGAGTAAATAATCCTATGGGTTCTCTTTTGAGGCTAAACGTATAGACATACACGCAACACCAAATCTTTTCGAGTTACAACGTGTTGTTTAGGAAATACAAGTTAATTTTGTACGATGTGTTATTTCTTCTTATAAATTTTAAGTATTTCTAATAAGTAAGTATTTGTCTTTACTCTGCAACACTGTATTTCCTTATAATGTGGTATTCGTACATATTCTTTGGATAGAAAACTCTCCTGTGCGTTCTCTTTTGAGGCTACACGCTGAGACATACAAGCAACACCAAAGCTTTTCGAGTTACAACGTGTTGTTTAGGAAAAACAAGATAATTTCGCACGATGTAGGATTTCCTTAAAACGTGGTATTCTGACATATTTTTTCGAGAGAAAACTCTCCAGTGCGTTCAGTTTTGAGGCTACACGTTTAGACATACACGCAACACCAAATCTTTTCGAGTTACAACGTGTTGTTTAGGAAATACAAGATAATTTTGCACGATGCGTTATTTCTTCTCGTAAAGTTTAAGTATTTCCAATACGTACGTATTTGTCTTTACTCTGCAACACCATATTTCCTTATAACGTGGTATTCTTACATATTCTTTCGAGAGAAAACTCTCCTGTGCATTCTCTTTTGAGGCTGCACGCTTAGACAAAAACGCCACACCAAAGCGTTTCGAGTTACAACAAGTTGTTTAGGAAAAAGAAGATAATTTCGCAAGATGCGGGATTTTCTTAAAACGTGGTATTCTGACATATTTTTTCGCGAGTAAATAATCCTGTGGGTTCTCTTTTGAAGCTAAATGTTTAGACATACACGCAACACCAAATCTTTTCGAGTTACAACGTGTTGTTTAGGAAATACAAGTTAATATTGTACGTTATTTCTTCTTGTAAATTTTAAGTATTTCTAATAAGTAAGTATTTGTCTTTACTCTACAACACTGTATTTCCTTATAACGTGGTATTCTTACATATTCTTTGGAGAGAAAACTCTCCTGTGCTTTCTCTTTTGAGGCTACAAGCTGAGACATACAAGCTACACCACAGCGTTTCGAGTAACAATGTGTTGTTTAGGAAAAACAAGATAATTTCGCACGATGCAGGATTTCCTTAAAACGTGGTATTTTGACATATTTTTTCGAGAGAAAACTCTCCTGTGCGTTCCCTTTTGAGGCTACACGTTTAGACATACATGCAACACCAAATCTTTTTGAGTTACAACGTGTTGTTTAGAAAAAACAAGATAATTTTGCACGATGCGTTATTTCTTCTCGTAAAGTTTAAGTATTTCCAATACGTACATATTTGTCTTTACTCTGCAACACTATGTTTCCTTATAACGTGGTATTCTTACATATTCTTTCTAGAGAAAACTCTCCTGTGCGTTCTCTTTTGAGGCTGCACGCTTAGACAAAAACGCAACAGCAAGCTTTCCGAGTTACAACAAGTTGTTTAGCAAAAACAAGAAAATTTTGCACGATGCGGGATTTCCTTAAAACGTGGTATTCTGACACATTTTTTTGAGAGAAAACTCTCCTGTGCATTCTCTTTTGAGGGTACACGCTAAGATATACACGCAACACCAAAGCTTTTC
Source organism: Apodemus sylvaticus (assembly GCF_947179515.1). Lineage (NCBI taxonomy): Eukaryota > Metazoa > Chordata > Mammalia > Rodentia > Muridae > Apodemus > Apodemus sylvaticus. Next base: position 405,634 of record NC_067482.1, read on the forward strand.
AAGTTACAACGTGTTGTTTAGGAAAAACAAGTTAATTTCGCACGATGCAGGATTTCCTTAAAACGTGGTATTCTGACATATTTTCTCGAGAGAAAATTCTCCTGTGGGTTCTTTTTTGAGGCTACACATTTAGAGATACACACAACACCAAATCCTTTCGAGTTACAACGTGTTGTTTAGGAAATACAAGATAATATTTTACGATGCGTTATTTCTTCTCGTAAGTTTAAGTATTTCAAATACGTGCGTATTTGTCCTTACTCTGCAACACTGTATTTCCTTATAACGTGGTATTCTTACATATTCTTGCAAGAGAAAACTCTCCTGTGCTTTCTCTTTTGAGGCTACACACTTAGACATACACGCAACACTGAAGCTTTTCGAGTTACAATGTGTTGTTTAAGAAAAACAAGATAATTTCGCACGATGCGGGATTTCCTTAAAACGTGGTATTCTGACATATTTTTTCGACAGAAAATTGTCCTGTGCGTTCTCTTTTGAGGCTAAATGCTTAGACACACACGCAATACCAAATCTTTTCGAGTTACAACGTGTTGTTTAGGAAATACAAGGTAATATTGTGTCGCGTCCACCCTCGCCGGCAAGGAATGACGCAACACAGGAAGATCTTCTTCAAGCAGTTTACTCAGGACCCTTGTACTTCTTATCCTTCTTCTCCTTCTTCTGACCCCGAGAGATTCAGCCCAGCCCTTAAATACTAATAGCCAGCCAATCAGTCTTAGCCACGTGGGCATTGCTGATAGGTTGTATCCACGTGGAAGGCGCAAGACTCAACAGGCTCCACCCAAATAAGGATTTGTTAACAGTTAAACGACAGTTAACGACAGTTAACTGGCAAGCAGCTCCCTACAGTTCCTCCTTTTTCTTTTTAAACACGCATTCAGGCGAGAGTAGAGGTTTGACCTCTGATATATCATTTGCCCATCGGGTGGACTCATGGACCTTGTTTCGACACCCTTCTGAGCCATCAGCCCAGTGGATTTCGTCAAACCCGTCCGGTACCTTTTGCTCAGAGACGGGTTCTGGGGTACCAACCCGTGTGCAGTCAAATATGCTCCCCTCAAGGGCTCTCCAATCTTGGGCCCCTGAGTGCAGTGCTTAGTCTCGTATCCTGAGCGTGGAAAGCATCTTATTAGGCCTTCATGGCTGCCAGCCAGGCCTAGGAGGACTGTCCAGCTTCAATGGCTGTGAATGCCTGTACCATCATTGCAACCTGTCTTTGTTGGATACACCTCATCGTGCAGATGCACCACAGGCAAACAATTGAAAGTACTATCAAAAGAATGGCAAGGGCATAGTTTTCATTTACACTTCCCTCCTCTTTAAAGGTGAATAAGGTATATCAAAAGACTTGTTAGAACTAGAAAGACAAGGAAACACCTTAGTATCATGGCGTATCGGCATGGTTCTCAGGAACACCGACAAGATCGCCCATCTTGGCTCCATCTACACCAGCATCAACGTTTCGTCGAGAGTCAGTAACAGCAGGAGGATCTTCATTTTTATCGCAGCGTCTGGTCAGCCGCTCAGGCACCCACAGTGGATCTTGTTGAGTCTGAGGAAACACACAAACAGAACCTCTCTCCCACGCCAACACTGGATCATGGCCATGCCATAATCCAGTAAGCACATCCTTCCATTTAACATAACCCTTCAAGGTATTATTAGGGCATTGGTGCCGATCAGCTGCAGCCAAACCATCATTATCCAGATTCAAAAAATTTAAAGTAAATAATGCCAATGAATTTCACCTGTGCCTGTGCTTCCTCTTTCCAGACATTGTTTTTTAAGATGGCCCAGCTTTCCACACCTGAAGCAAGCCCCCGACTGTGGCTTCCTATTCTGTGTTAATTGCACCACAGCCGCAGCAAACCTGCATTAGTCAGCGGCCCTCCTAACTCTCTGCACGCTTTCATCCATTCCTCTTGTAAGATTTCTAAAGCAGTTTGTCCATCCTCTACGGCCTTACAGCATTTTTTATCTTCTAAACAGCCCCTAACAAGCTTCCAAATAGGTTTTACTCCTCCTTTGAGTGTGCCCTGATCCCAGGCTAAGTCCAGATCCTTCCCTAACCTATCCTAGCAGGCGACCGTTAGGCTGCCATAAACAGCGAACCAGGGTGCCACGGTATTACATTCATTAAGAAATCTCTCTAAGGTCGATTTCTTGATCTTTAAATTCTTTAATAAAAGCAGCTCCTGAAGAGCCAGAAAAATTGGATGAAACTGTGAGGTCCCCATTTTCAAAATTAAGGCTCTAAGTCCTTTTACAAAAAGAACGCAGGAAAAAATGTAGGACACTGCTATCAGAGCAGGGTCCATAAATTGTAACTCTTTACTTTTCACTAGGTTGCTGATCTGCGAACTTAAACCTCCCTCTTTGTTTACAGAGAGGAACAGGCTGTCCGTTTTTAACGGTCCCTTTGTCCCACCTTGCCTGGGAACTTTATTGTCTCTCACCGAGAACTTTATTGTCCCATTTAACCGGGAACTTTATTGTCCCATTTAACCGGGAACTTTATTGTCCCATTTAACCGGGAACTTATTGTCCCATTTAACCGGGAACGTTATTGTCCCTTTTAACCGGGAACTTTATTGTCCCATTTAACCGGGAACTTACCAGCGCGCTACCCTGACTGCGAGAAGTTCTGATCTTCAAACCCCACGAACGAGGAGAGTTTCTTGTCCCGGGTTTCAGCACCAGTTGTCGCGTCCACCCTCGCCGGCAAGGAATGACGCAACACAGGAAGATCTTCTTCAAGCAGTTTACTCAGGACCCTTGTACTTCTTATCCTTCTTCTCCTTCTTCTGACCCCGAGAGAATCAGCCCAGCCCTTAAATACTAATAGCCAGCCAATCAGGCTTAGCCACGTGGGCATTGCTGATAGGTTGTATCCACGTGGAAGGTGCAAGACTCAACAGGCTCCACCCAAATAAGGACTTGTTAACAGTTAAACGACAGTTAACGACAGTTAACTGGCAAGCAGCTCCCTACAATATTGTAGGATGCGTTATTTCTTCTCGTAAAGTTTAAGTATTTCTAATACGTACATATTTGTCTTTACTCTGCAACACTGTATTTCCTTGTAACATGGTATTCTTACATATTCTTTCGAGAGAAAACTCTCCTGTGCATTCTCTTTTGAGGCTACACGCTTAGACATACACGCATCACCAAAGATTTTCGAGTTACAACGTGTTGTGTAGGGAAAAAAGATAATTTTGCATGATGCGGGATTTCCTTAAAAGGTGGTATTCTGAAATATTTTGTCGAGAGAAAATTCTCCTGTGGGTTTTCTTTTGAGGCTACATGTTTAGACATACACGCAACAACAAAACTTTTCGAGTTACAACGTTTTGTTTAGGAAAAACAAGATAATTTCGCACTATGCGGGATTTCCTTAAAACGTAGTATTCTGACTTATTTTTTCGAGAGAAAACTCTCCTGTGCATTCTCTTTTGAGGCTACACACTTAAACGTACACGCAACACCAAAGCTTTTCGAGTTAAACCATGTTGTTTAGGAAAAAAAGATAATTTCGCACGATGCTGGATTTCCTTAAAACGTGGTATTCTGACATATTTTTTTGACAGAAATCTCTCCGGTGCATTCTCTTTTGAGGCTACACACATAGACATAAATGCAACACCAAAGCATTTCGAGTTACAACATGTTGTTTAAGAAAAACAAGATAATTTTGCACGATGCAGGATTTCCTTAAAACGTGGTATTTTAACATATTTTTTCGAGAGAAAATTCTCCTGTGGGTTCTCTTTTGAGGTTACACGTTGAGACATACACGCAACACCAAATCTTTTCGAGTTACAACGTGTTGTTTAGGAAATACAAGTTAATTTTGTACGATGCGTTATTTCTTCTCGTAAAGTTTAAGTATTTCTAATTCGTGCATATTTGTCTTTACTCTGCAACACTGTATTTCCTTATAACGTGGTATTCTTACATATTGTTTCGAGAGAAAACTCTCCTGTGCATTCTCTTTTGAGGCTACATGCTTAGACATACACGCCACACCAAATATTTCGAGTTACAACGTGTTGTTTAGGAATAACTAGATAATTTTTTACAATGCGTTATTTCTTCTTGAAAAGTTGAAGTATTTCTAATAGGTACGTATTTGCTTTAATCTGCAAAACTGTATTTCCTTGTAACGTGGTATTCTTACAATTTCTTGCGAGAGAAAATTCGCATGTGCATTCTCATTTGAGGCAACACCCTGAGACATACAAACTACACTAAAGCTTTTCGAGTTACAACGTGTTGTTTAGGAAATACAAGATAATTTCGCACGATGCGGGATTTCCTTAAAACGTGGTATTCTGACCTATTTTTTCGAGAGAAAACTCTCCTTTGCGTTCTCTTTTAAGGCTGCATGCATAGACACACACGTAACACCAAATCTTTTCGAACTACAAGTATTGTTTAGGAAATAAAAGATAATTTTTTACGATGCTTTATTTCTTCTCGTTATGTTTAAGTATTTCTAATACATACGTTTTTGTCTTTACTCTGCAACACTGTATTTCCTTGTAACATGGTATTTTTACATATTCTTTCGAGAGAAAACTCTCCTGTGCGTTCTCTTTTGAGGCTACACGCTTAGACATACACGCATCACCAATGCTTTTCGAGTTACAACGTGCTGTTTAGGGAAAAAAAGATAATTTCGCAAGATGCTGGATTTCCTTAAAACGTGGTATTCTGACATATTTTGTGGAGAGAAAATTCCTCTGTGGGTTCTCTTTAGAGGCTACACGATTAGACATACACGCAACACAAAATCTTTTCGAGTTATAACGTGTTGCTTAGGAAAAACAAGATAATTTCGCACTATGCTGGAGTTCCTTAAAACGTGGTATTCTGACATATTTTTTTCGAGAGAAAACTCTCCTGTGCGTTCCCTTTTGAGGCTACACGCTTAGAAATACACGAGGCACCAAATCTTTTCGAGTTACAACGTGTTGTTTAGGAAATACAAGATTATTTTGTACGATGCTTTATTTCTTCTCGTAAAGTTTAAGTATTTCTAATATGTACGTATTTGTTTATACTCTGCAAAACTGTATTTCCTTGTAACATGGTATTCTTACATATTCTTGCAAGAGAAAACTCTCCTGTGCTTTCTCTTTTGAGGCTACACACTTAGACATACACGCAACACCAAAGCTTTTTGAGTTAAAACATGCTGTTTATGAAAAACAAGATAATTTCGCACGATGCAGGATTTCCATAAAACGTGGTATTCTGACATAATTTTTTGAGAGAAAATTCTCCTGTGGGTTCTCTTTTGAGGCTACACGTTTAGACATACATGCAACACCAAATCTTTTCGAGTTACAACGTGTTGTTTAGGAAATATAAGTTAATTTTGTACGATGCGTTATTTTTTCTTGTTAAGTTTAAGTATTTCTAATACATACTTATTTGTCTTTACTCTGCAACACTGTATTTACTTATAACGTGGTATTCTTCCATATTCTTTCGAGAGAAAACTCTCCTGTGCGTTCTCTTTTGAGGCTACACACTTAGACATACACACAACACCAAAGCTTTTCTAGTTACATCCTGTTGTTTAGGAAAAACAAGATAATTTCGCACGATGCGGGATTTCCTTAAAACGTGGTATTCTGACATATTTTTCGAGAGAAAACTCTCCTGTGCATTTTCCTTTGAGACTACCAGCTTAGACATACACGTAACACAAAATCTTTTCGAGTTACCACGTGTTGTTTAGGAAAAACAAGATAATATTGCATGATGTGTTATTACTTCTCGTAAAGTTTAAGTATTTCCAATATGGACGTATTTGTATTTAATCTGCAACACTGTATTTCCTTATAACGTGGTATTCTTATGTGTTCTTTTGAGATAAACTATACTGTGTATTCTCTTTTGAGGCTACATGCTGAGACATAAAAGCTACACCAAAGCTTTTCAAGTTACAATGTGTTGTTTAGGAAATACATGATAATTTCGCACGAGGCAGGTTTTCCTTAAAACGTGGTATTCTGACATATTCCTTCGAGAGAAAACTCACCTGTGCATTCTCTTTTGAAGCTACAAGCTTAGACATACATGCAACACCAAATCCTTTCGAGTTACAACGTGTTGTTTAGGAACAACAAGATAATTTTGCACGATGCGTTATTTCTTCTCGTAAAGTTTAAGTATTTCCAATACGTACGTATTTGTCTTTACTCTGCAACACTGTATTTCCTTATAACATGGTATTCTTATATATTCTTTCAAGAGAAAACTCTCCTGTGCGTTCTCTTTTGAGGCTACACGCTTAGACATACACGCAGCACCAAAGCTTTTTGAGTTACAACGTCTTGTTTAAGAAAAACAAGATAATTTTGCACAATGCGGGATTTCCATAAATTGTGGTATTCTGACATACTTTTTCGAGAGAAAACTCTCCTGTGCGTTCTCTTTTGAGGTTACATGCTTAGACATACACGCAACACCAAATCTTTTCGAGTTACAACGTGTTGTTTAGAAAATACAAGATAATTTTGTACGATGCTTTATTTCTTCTCTTAATGTTTAAGTGTTTCTAATACGTACTTATTTGTCTTTACTCTACAAGACTGTATTTCCTTGTAACGTGGTATTCTTACATATTGTTACGAGAGAAAATTCTCCTGTGCGTTCTCTTTTGAGGCTGCACGCTTAGACAAACACGCAACACCAAAGCTTTTCGATTTACAACAAGTTGTTTAGGAAAAACAAGATAATTTCACAAGATACTGGATTTTCTTAAAACGTGGTATTCTGACATATTTTTTCGAGAGAAAACTCTCCTGTGCGTTCTCTTTTGAGGCTACACGTTTAGACATATACGCAACACCAAAGCATTTCGAATTATAACGTGTTGTTTAGGAAAAACAAGATAATTTCGCACGAAGCAGGATTTCCTTAAAACGTGGTATTCTGACATATTTTATCGAGAGAAAATTCTCCTGTGGGTTCTCTTTGAGGCTACACGCTTAGACATACATGCCACACCAAATCTTTTCGAGTTACAACGTGTTGTTTAGGAAATACTAGATAATTTTGTATGATGCGTTATTTCTTCTTGTATAGTTTAAGTATTTCTAATATGTAAGTATTTGTTTTACTCTGCAAAACTATATTTCCTTGTAACATGGTATTCTGACATATTCTTGCGAGAGAAAACTCTCCTGTGCATTCTCTTTTGAGGCTACACACTTAGACATACATGCAACACCAAAACTTTTTGAGTTAAAACATGTTGTTTAGGAAAAAAAAAAGATAATTTCGCACGATGCAGGATTTCCTTAAAACGTGGTATTCTGACATATTTTTTCGAGAGAAAACTCTCCTGTGTGTTCTCTTTTGAGGCTACACGCTGAGACTTACAAGCTACACCAAAGCTTTTCGAGTTACAATGTGCTGTTTAGAAAAAACAAGATAATATCGCACGATGCAGGATTTCCTTAAAACATGGTATTCTGACTTATGTTTTCGAGGGAATACTCTCCTGTGCGTTCTCTTTTGAGGCTACAAGCTTAGACATACACGCAACACCAAATCTTTTCGAATTAGAACGTGTTGTTCAGGAAAAACAAGATAATTTTTTACGATGCTTTATTTCTACTCTTAATGTTTAAGTATTTCTAATATGTATGTATTTGTCTTTACTCTGCTACACTGTATTTCCTTGTAACGTGGTATTCTTACATATTCTTTCAAGAGAAAACTCTCCTGTGTGTTCTCTTTTGAGGCTACATGCTTAGTCATAAACGCAACACCACATCGTTTCGAGTTACCACGTGTTGTTTAGGAAAAACAAGATAATTTTGCACGATGCGTTATTTCTTCTTGTAATGTTTAAGTATTTCCAATACGTACGTATTTGTCTTTAATCTGCAACACTGTATTTCCTTATAACGTGGTATTCTTACATATTCTTTTGAGAGAAAACTCTCCTGTGCGTTCTCTTTTGAGGCTGCACGCTTAAACAAAAACGCAACACCAAAGCTTTTCGAGTTACAACAAGTTGTTTAGGAAAAAAAAGATAATTTCGCACGATGCAGGATTTCCTTAAAACGTGGTATTCAGACATATTTTTTCGAGAGAAAACACGCCTGTGTGTTCCCTTTTGAGGCTACACACTGAGACATACAAGCTACACCAAAGCTTTTCGAGGTACAACGTGTTGTTTAGAAAAAACAAGATAATTTCGCACGATGCAGGATTTCCTTAAAACGTGGTAGTCTGACATATTTTTTCAAGAGAAAATTCTCCTGTGGGTTCTCTTTTGAGGCTACACATTTAGACATACATACAACACCAAATCTTTTCGAGTTACAACGTGTTGTTTAGAAAATACAAGATAATTTTTTACGATGCGTTATTTCTTCTCGTAAAGTTTAAGTATTTCTAATACGTATGTATTTGTCTTTACTCTGCAACACTGTATTTCCTTATAATGTGGTATTCTTACATATTCTTTCAAGAGAAAACTCTCCTGTGTGTTCTCTTTTGAGGCTAGACACTTAGACATACACGCAGCACCAAAGCTATTCGAGTTACAACGTGTTTTTTAGGAAAAGCAAGATAATTTCGCAAGATAAGGGGTTTAATTAAAACGTGGTATTCTGACATATTTTTTCGAGAGAAAACTCTCCTGTGCATTCTCTTTTGAGGCTACATGCTTAGACATACATGCAACACCAAATCTTTTCGAGTTACAACATGTTGTTTAGGAAATAAAGATAATTTTGTATGATGCATTATTTCTTCTTGTAAAGTTTAAGTATTTCCTTTATGTACGTATTTTTCTTTACTCTGCAACACTGTATTTCCTTATAACATGGTATTCTTATATATTCTTTCTAGGGAAAACTCTCCTGTTCGTTCTCTTTTGAGGCTACACCCTTAGATATACACGCAACACCAAAGCTTTTCGAGTTACAACGTGTTGTTTAAGAAAAACAAGATAATTTCGCACGATGCTGGATTTCATTAAATCGTCGTATTGTGACATATTTTTTCGAGAGAAAACTCTCCTGTGTGTTCTCTTTTGAGGCTACATGCTTAGACAGACACGCAACACCATATCTTTTCGAGTTACGTGTTGTTTCAGAAATACAAGATAATTTTGTACGATGCTTTATTTCTTCTCTTAATGTTTAAGTATTTCTAATACGTACTTACTTGTCTTTACTCTACAACACAGTATTTCCTTGTAACGTGGTATTCTTACATATTCTTTTGAGAGAAAACTCTCCTGTTCCTTCTCTTTTGAGGCTACATGCTTAGACATACACGCAACACCAAAGCTTTTCAAATTAAAACGTGTTGTTTAGGAAAAACAAGATAATTTCGCACGATGCAGGATTTCCTTAAAACGTGGTATTCTGACATATTTTTCTGAGAGAAAATTCTCCTGTCGGTTCTCTTTTGGGGCTACATCCTTAGACATACACGCCACACCAAATCTTTTCGAATTACAACGTGTTGTTTAGGAAATACTAGATAATTTTGTATGATGCATTATTTCTTCTTGTTAAGTTTAAGTATTTCGAATATGCACGTATTTGTTTTACTCTGCAAAACTGTATTTCCTTGTAACGTGGTATTCTTACATATTCTTGTGAGAGATAACTCTCCTGTGCATTCTCTTTTGAGGCTACAAACTTAGACATACACGCAACACCAAAGCTTTTTGAGTTAAAACATGTTGTTTAGGAAAAAAAAGATAATTTCGCACGATGCAGGATTTCCTAAAAACGTGGTATTCTGACATATTTTTTCGAGAGAAAACTCTCCTGTGTGTTCTCTTTTGAGGCTACACGCTGAGACATACAAGCTACACCAAAGCTTTTCGAGTTACAACGTGTTGTTTAGAAAAAACAAGATAATTTGTCACGATGCAGGATTTCCTTAAAACGTGGTATTCTCACTTATGTTTTCGAGGGAAAACTCTCCTGTGCTTTCTCTTTTGAGGCTACAAGCTTAGACATATACGCAACGCCAAATCTTTTCGAATTACAACGTGTTGTTTAGGAAAAACAAGATAATTTTTGACGATGCTTTATTTCTTCTCTTAATGTTTAAGTATTTCTAATATGTACGTATTTGTCTTTACTCTGCAACACTGTATTTCCTTGTAACGTGGTATTCTTACACATTCTTTCTAGAGAAAACTCTCCTGTGCATTCTCTTTTGAGGCTACATGCTTAGACATACATGCAACACCACATCTTTTCGAGTTACCACCTGTTGATTAGGAAAAACAAGATAATTTTGCATGATGCGTTATTTCTTCTTGTAAAGTTTAAGTATTTCCAATACGTACGTATTTGTCTTTAATCTGCAATACTGTATTTCCTTATAACGTGGTATTCTTACATATTCTTTTGAGAGAAAACTGTCCTGTGCATTCTCTTTTGAGGCTGCACGCTTAGACAAAAATGCAACACCAAAGATTTTCGAGTTAATACAAGTTGTTTAGGAAAAAAAAGATAATTTCGCACGATGCAGGATTTCCTTAAAACGTGGTATTCAGACATATTTTTTCGAGAGAAAACTCTCCTGTGTGTTCTCTTTTGAGGCTACACACTGAGACATACAAGCTACACCAAATCTTTTCGAGTTACAACGTGTTGTTTAGGAAAAACAAGATAATTTCGCACGAAGCAGGATTTCCATAAAACGTGGTATTCTGACATATTTTTTCGAGAAAAAATTCTCCTGTGGGTTCTCTTTTGAGGCTACACATTTAGACATACACACAACACCAAATCCTTTCGAGTTACAACCTGTTGTTTAGGAAATACAAGATAATTTTTTACTATGCGTTATTTCTTCTCGTAAAGTTTAAGTATTTCTAATACGTACGTATTTGTCTTTACTCTGCAACACTGTATTTCCTTATAACGTGGTATTCTTACATATTCTTTAGAGAGAAAACTCTCTTGTGCATTCTGTTTTGAGGCTACACGCTTACACATGCACGCAACACCAAAGCTTTTCGAGTTACAACGTGTTGTTTAGGAAAAACAAGATAATTTTGCACAATGCAGCATTTCCTTAAAATGTGGTTTTCTGACATATTTTTTCAAGAGAAAATTCTCCTGTGGGTTCTCTTTTGAGGCTACACATTTAGACATACACACAACACCAAATCGTTTCGAGTTACAACGTGTTGTTTAGGAAATACAAGATAACTTTTTACGATGCGTTATTTCTTCTAGTAAAGTTTAAGTATTTCTAAAATGTACATATTTGTCTTTACTCTGCAACACTTTATTTCCTTATAACGTGGTATTCTTACATATTCTTTCGAGAGAAAACTCTCCTGTGCATTCTCTTTTGTGGCTACATGCTGAGACATAAAAGCTACACTAAAGCTTTTCGAGTTACAACTTTTTTTTAGGAAAAACAAGATAATTTCGCACGATGCGATATTTCCTTAAAACGTGGTATTCTGACATATTTTTTCGAGAAAACTCTCCTGTGTGTTCTCTTTTGAGGCTACAAGCTTAGACATACACGTAACACAAAATTTTTTCGATTTACGACATGTTAATTAGGAAAAACAAGTTAATTTTGAACGATGCGTTATTTCTTCTCTTAAAGTTTAAGTATTTCCAATATGTACGTATTTGTCTTTAATCTGCAACACTGTATTTCCTTATAACATAGTATTCTTACATATTCTTTTGAGAGAAAACTGTCCTGTGCGTTCTCTTTTGAGGCTGCACGCTTAGAGAAAAACACAACACCAAAGCTTTTCGAGTTAAAACAAGTTGTTTATAAAAAATGATAATTACGCACAATGCAGGATTTCCTTAAAACGTGGTATTCTGACATATTTTTTCGAGAGAAAACTGTCCTGTGCGTTCTCTTTTGAGGCTACAAACTTAGACATACATGCAACACCAAAGCTTTTTGAGTTAAATCATGTTGTTTAGGAAAAACAAGATAATTTCGCACGATGCAAGATTTCCTTGAAACATGGTATTCTGACATATTTTTTCCAGAAAAACTCTCCTGTGCGTTTTCTTTTGAGGGTACACATTTAGACATACACACAACACCAAATCTTTTCAAGTTACAACGTGTTGTTTAGGAAATACAAGAAAATTTTTTACGATGTGTTATTTCTTCTCATAAAGTTTAAGTATTTCTAATACGTACATATGTGTCTTTACTCTGCAACACTCTATTCCCTTATTACGTGGTATTCTTAAATATTCTTTCGAGAGAAAACTCTCCTGTGCCTTCTCTTTTGAGGCTAAACGCTTAGTCATATACGCAACACCAAATCTTTTCGAGTTACAACGTGTTGTTTAAGAAATACAAGATAATTTTGTATGATGCGTTATTTCTTCTCATAAAGTTTAAGTATTTCTAATATGTACGTATTTGTCTTTACTCTGCAAAATTGTATTTCCTTGTAACGTGGTATTCTTACATATTCTTGCGAGAGAAAACTCTCATGTGCATTCTCTATTGAGGCTACACACTTAGACATACACGCAACACCAAAGCTTTTCGAGTTAAAACATGTTGTTTAGGAAAAAAAAGATAATTTCGCACGATGCACGATTTCCTTAAAACGTGGTATTCTGACATATTTTTCGAGAGAAAACTCTCCTGTGCGTTCTCTTTTGAGGCTACAAGCTTAGACATACATGTAACACAAAATGTTTTCGAGTTACAACGTGTTGTTTAGGAAAAACAAGATAATTTTGCATGATGCGTGATTTCTTCTTGTAAAGTTTAAGTATTTCCAATATGTACGTATTTGTCTTTAATCTGCAACACTGTATTTCCTTATAAATTGGTATTCTTACATATTCTTTCGAGAGAAAACTCTCCTGTGCATTCTCTTTTGAGGCTACACACTTAGATATTCACGCAACACCAAAGATTTTCAAGTTACAACGTGTCGTTTAAGAAAAACAAGATAATTTCACTCGATGCGGGATTTCCTAAAAACGTAGTATTCTGACATATTTTTTGGAGAGAAAACTCTCCTGTGCGTTCTCTTTGGAGGCTACAAGCTTAGACATACACGCAACACAAAATCTTTTCGAGTTACAACGTGTTGTTAGGAAAAACAAGATAATTTCGCACAATGCAGGATTTCCTTAAAACGTGGTATTCTGACATATTTTTTAGACATACACGCAACACCAAATCTTTTCGAGTTACAACGTGTTGTTTAGGACATCCAAGATAATTTTTTACGATGCTTTATTTCTTCTCGTAATGTTTAATTATTTCTAATACGTACGTATTTGTCTTTACTCTGCAACACTGTATTTCCTTGTAACGTGGTATTCTTACATATTCTTTTGAGAGAAAATCTCTTGTGCATTCTCTTTTGAGGCTACACGCTTAGACATACAGGCATCACCAAAGCTTTTCCAGTTACAACGTGTTGTTAGGGAAAAAAAGATAATTTCGTATGATGCGGGATTTCCTTAAAACATGGTATTCTGACATATTTTTTCGAGAGAAAATTCTCCTGTGGGTTCTCTTTTCAGGCTACACATATAGACTTACAAGCAACACCAAATCTTTTCAGGTTACAACGTGTTGTTTAGGAAATACAAGATGATATTTTAAGATGCGTTATTTCTTCTAGTAATTTTAAGTATTTCTAATAAGTAAGTATTTTTCTTTAATCTGCAACACTGTATTTCCTTATAATGTAGTATTCTTACATATTCTTTCGAGTGAAAACTCTCTAGTGCGTTCTCTTTTGAGGCTATACGCGTAGACATACACTCAACTCCAAATCTTTTCGAGGTACAACGTGTTGTTTAGGAAATACACGATAATTTTGTAAGATGAGTTATTTCTTCTCTTAAAGTTTAAGTATTTCTAATACGTTTGTATTTGTCTTTACTCTGCAACACTCTATTTCCTTTTAACGTGGTATTCTTATATATTCTTTCGATAGAAAACTCTCCTGTCGTTCTCTTTTGAGGCTGCCCCCTTAGACATACACGCAACACCAAAACTTTTCGAGTTACAACGTGTTGTTTAGGAAAAACAAGATAATTTCGCACCATGCGGGATTTCCTTAAAACGTGGTATTCTGACATATTTTGTCAAGAGAAAACTCTCCTGTGCGTTCTCCTTTGTGGCTACAAGCTTAGACATACACGCAACACCAAATCTTTTCGAATTTCAACTTGTTGTTTAGGAAATACAAGATAATATTGTATGGAGCATTATTTCTTCTCATAAAGCTTAAGTATTTCTAATACGTACGTATTTGTCTTTACTCCGCAACACTGTATTTCCTTATAACGTGGTGTTCTGACATATTCTTTCGAGAGAAAACTCTACTGTGCATTCTCTTCTGAGGCTACACATTTAGACATACATGCAACACCAAAGCTTTTCGAGTTAAAATGTTATGTTTAGGAAAAACAATATCACACAATGCTGGATTTCTTTAAAACGTGGTATTCTGACATATTTTTTCTAGAGAAAACTCGCCTGTGCGTTCTCTTTTGAGCCTACACGCTTAGTCATACACGCAACACCAAATCTTTTCGAGTTATAACGTGTTGTATAGGAAAAACAAGATAATTTTGCATGATGCGTTATTTCTTCTCGTAAAGTTTAAGTATTTCTAATACGTTCATATTTGTCTTTACTCTGCAACACTGTATTCTGTTATAACGTGGAATTCTTACATATTCTTTCGAGAGAAAACTCTCCTGTGCATTCTCATTTGAAGCTACACGCTTAGACATACACGCAACACCAAAGCTTTTCGAGTTAAAACTTGTTGTTTAGGAAAAACAAGATAATTTCGCATGATGCGCTATTTCCTTAAAACGTGGTATTCTGACATATTTTTTCGAGAGAAAATTCTCCTGTGGGTTCTCTTTTGAGGCTACACATTTAGACATATACACAACATCAAATCTTTTCGAGTTACAACGTGTTGTTTAGGAAAAACAATATAATTTTGTACGATGCATTATTTCTTCTCGTAAAGTTTAAGTATTTCTAATACATATGTATTTGTCTTTACTCTGCAACACTGTATTTGCTTAAAACGTGGTATTCTTACATATTCTTTTGAGAGTAAACTCTCCTGTGCATTCTCTTTTGAGGCTACACGCTTAGACATACACACAACACCAAAGCTTTTCAAGTTACAATGTGTTATTTAGGAAAAACAAGATAATTTCGCACGATGCGTAATTTCCTTAAAACGGGGTATTCTGACATGTTTTTTCGAAAGAAAACTCTCCTGTGCATTCTATTTTGAGCCTAGAAGCTTAGGCATACACGCAACACCAAATCTTTTCGAGTTACAACATGTTGTTTAGGAAAAACAAGATAATTTTGCACGATGCCTTATTTCTTCTCTTAAAGTTTAAGTATTTCCAAAACATACGTATTTTTCTTTACTCTGCAACACTGTATTTCCTTATAACGTTGTATTCTTACATATTCTTTTGAGAGAAAATTCTCCTATGCTTTCTCTTTTGAGGCTGCACACTTAGACATACACGCATAACCAAAGCTTTTCGAGTTACAACATGTTGTTAAAGAAAAACAAGATAATTTCGCAAGATGCGGGATTTCCTTAAAACGTGGTATTCTTACATATTCTTTCGAGAGAAACCTCTCCTGTGAGTTCTCTTTTGAGGCTGCACACTTATACATACACAAAACACCAAATCTTTTCGAGTTACAACATATTGTTTAGGAAAACAAGATAATTTCGCACGATGCGGGATTTCCTTTAAACGTGGTATTCTGACATAATTTTTCGATAGAAAACTGCCCTTTGCATTCTCCTTTGCGGCTACAAGCTTAGACATACACGCAACATCAAATATTTTCGAATTTCAACTTGTTGTTTAGGAAATACAAGATAGTTTTGTATGGAGCGTTATTTCTTCTCGTAAATTTTAAGTATTTCTAATGCGTACTTATTTGTCTTTACTCTGCAACACTGTATTTCCTTATAACGTGGTATTCTTACATATTCTTTAGAGAGAAAAAATCTCCTCTTTGTTCTCTTTTGAGGCTACACGCTTACACATACATGCAACATCAAAGCTTTTCGAGTTACAAAGTGTTGTTTAGGAACAACAAGATAATTTTGCATGATGCAGGATTTCCATAAAACGTGGTATTCTGACATATTTTTTTGAGAGAAAATTCTCCTGTGGGTTCTCTTTTGAGGCTACATATTTAGACTTACAAGCAACAACAAATCTTTTCAGGTTACAACGTGTTGTTTAGGATATACAAGATAATATAGTACGATGCGTTATTTCTTCTCGTAAAGTTTAAGTATTTCTAATACGTACGTATTTGTCTTTACTCTGCAACACTGTATTTGTTTATAACGTGGTATTCTTTCATATTCTTTCGAGAGAAAACTCTCCTGTGCGTTCTCTTTTGAGGCTACACGCTTAGACATACACGCAACACCAAAACTTTTCAAGTTACAAGGTGTTGTTTAGGAAAAAGAAGATAATTTCACACGATCTGCGATTTTCTTAAAACGGGGTATTCTGACATGTCTTTTCGAGAGAAAACTCTCCTGTGCGTACTCTTTTGAGGCTAGAAGCTTAGACATACACGCAACACCAAATCTTTTCGAGTTACATCGTGTTATTTAGGAAAAACAAGATAATTTTGCACGATGCGTAATTTCTTCTCATAAAGTTTAAGTATTTCCAATATGTACGTATTTGTCTTTAATCTGCAATACTGTATTTCCTTATAACGTGGTATTCTTACATATTCTTTCGAGTGAAAATTCTCCTGTGCGTTCTCTTTTGAGGCTACACGCTTAGACATACATGCAACTCCACATCTTTTCGAGTTACAACATGTTGTTTAGGAAATACAAGATAATTTTGTACGATGAGTTATTTCTTCTCATAACGTTTAAGTATTTCTAATACGTACGTATTTGTCTTTACTCTGCAACACTGTATTTCCTTGTAACATGGTGTTCTGACATATTCTTTCGAGTGAAAACTCTCCTGTGCAGTCTCTTCTGAGGCTACACACTTAGACATACACGCAACACCAAAGCTTTTCGATTTAAAACGTGTTGTTTAGGAAAAAGAAGATAATATCGCAGAATGCTGGATTTCTTTAAAACGTGGTATTCTGACATATTTTTTCGAGAGAAATCTCTCCTGTGCGTTCTCTTTTGAGGCTACACGCTTAGTCATACACGCAACACCAAATCTTTTCGAGTTACAACGTGTTGTTTATGAAAAACAAGATAATTTTGCTTGATGCGATATTTCTTCTCGTAAAGTTTAAGTATTTCTAATAAGTACGAATTTGTCTTTACCCTGCAACACTGTATTCCATAATAACGTGGAATTCTTACATATTCTTTCGAGAGAAAACTCTCCTTTTTGTTCTATTTTGAGGCTACACACGTAGACATACACGCATCATCAAAGCTTTTCGAATTACAACGTGTTTTTTAGGAAAAACAAGATAATTTCGCACGATGCGGGATTTCCTTAAAACGTGGTATTCTGACATATTTTTCGAGGGAAAATTCTCCTGTGGGTTCTCGTTTGAGGCTACACATTTAGACTTACAAGCAACACTAAATCTTTTCGAGTTACAACGTGTTGTTTAGGATATACAAGATAATTTTGAACGATGCATTATTTCTTCTCGTACATTTTAAGTATTTCTAATACATACGTATTTGTCTTTACTCTGCAACACTATATTTGCTTATCACGTGGTATTATTACATATTCTTTTGAGAGTAAACTCGCCTGTGCGTTCTCTTTTGAGGCTACACGCTTAGACATACACGCAACACCAAAACTTTTCAAGTTACAACGTGTTGTTTAGGAAAAACAAGATAATTTCGCACGATGCGGGATTTCCTTAAAATGTGGTATATTGACATATTTTTTCTAGAGAAAACACTCCTGTGCGTTCTCTTTTTAGGCTACCAGCTTAGACATACACGTAACACCAAATCTTTTCGAGTTACAACGTGTTGTTTAGGAAAAACAAGATAATTTTGCACAATGCCTTATTTCTTCACTTAAAGTTTAAGTATTTCCAAAACGTATGTATTTTTCTTTACTCTGCAACACTGTATTTTCTTATAACGTTGTATTCTTACATATTCTTTCAAGAGAAAATTCTCCTATGCGTTCTCTTTTGAGGCTGCACGCTTAGACATACACGCAACACCAAAGCTTTTCAAGTTACAACGTGTTGTTTAGGAAAAACAACATAATTTCGCACGATGCGGGATTTCCTTAAAATGTGGTATATTGACATATTTTTTGAGAGAAAACACTCCTGTGCGTTCTCTTTTGAGGCTACCAGCTTAGACATACACGTAATACCAAATCTTTTCGAGTTACAACGTGTTGTTTAGGAAAAACAAGATAATTTTGAACGATGCCTTATTTCTTCTCTTAAAGTTTAAGTATTTCCAAAACGTATGTATTTGTCTTTACTCTGCAATACTGTATTTTCTTATAACGTTGTATTCTTACATATTCTTTCGAGAGAAAATACTCCTATGCGTTCTCTTTTGAGGCTGCATCCTTAGACATACACGCAACACCTACACGTTTCGAGTTACAACGTGTTGTTAAGGAAAAACAAGATAATTTCCAAGATGCGGGATTTCCTTAAAACGTGGTATTCTTACATATTCATTCGAGAGAAACCTCTCCTGTGTGTTCTCTTTTGAGGCTTCACCCTAATACATGCACGCAACACCAAATCTTTTCGAGTTACAACGTGTTGTTTAGGAAAACAAGGTAATTTCGCACGATGCAGGATTTCCATAAAACGTGGTATTCTGACATATTTTTTCGATAGAAAACTATACTTTGCATTCCTTTTTGCGGCTACAAGCTTAGACATACACGCAACACCAATTTTTTTCGAATTTCAGCTTGTTGTTTAGGAAATAGATAATTTTATACGGACCGTTATTTCTTCTCTTAAAGTTTGAGTGTTTCTAATACGTACGTATTTGTTTTTACTCTGCAGCACTGTATTCCGTTATAACGTGGAATTCTTACATATTCTTTCGAGAGAAAACTCTCCTGTGCGTTCTCTTTTAAGGCTACATGCTTAGACATACACGCAACACCAAATCTTTTCGAGTTAAACGTGTTGTTTAGGAAAAGCAAGATGATATTTAGGAAGAACAAGATGTTTAGGAAGAACAAGATGATATTTTACGACTCATTATTTCTTCTCGTAAATTTTAAGTATTTCTAATACGTACGTATTTGTCTTTACTCTGCAACACTGTATTTCCTAATAACGTGGTATTCTTACATATTCTTTCGAGAGAAAACTCTCCTCTTCGTTCTCTTTTGAGGCTACACGCTTACACATATACGCAACATCAAAGCTTTTCGAGTTACAACGTGTTGTTTAGGAAAAACAAGATAATTTCTCACGATGTGGGATTTCCTATTAACGTGGTATTGTGACATATTTTTTCGAGAGAAAACTCTCCTGTGCGTTCTCTTTTGAGGCCACACGCTTAGACATACTCGCAACACCAAATCTTTTCGAGTTACAACGTGTTGTTTAGGAAAAACAAGATAATTTTGCACAATGCGTTATTTCTTCTCGTAAAGTTTAAGTATTTCCAATACGTACGTATTTGTCTTTACTCTGCAACACTGTATTTCCTTATAACGTGGTATTCTTACATATTCTTTTGAGAGAAAATTTTCCTGTGCGTTCTCTTTTGAGGCTGCACGCTTAGACATAAACCCAACACCAAAGCATTTCGAGTTACAACATGTTGTTAAGGAAAAACAAGATAATTTCGCAAGATGCGGGATTTCCTTAAAACTTGGTATTTTTACAAATTCTTTCGAGAGAAAATTCTCCTGTGCATTCTCTTTTGAGGCTGCACCCTTATACATACACGCAACACCAAAGCTTTTCGAGTTAAAACGTGCTGTTTAGGAAAAACAAGATAATTTCGCACGATGCAGGATTTCCTTAAAACGTGGTATTCTGACATATTTTTTCGAGAGTAAATTCTCCTGTGGGTTCTCTTTTGAGGCTACACATTTAGACCTACAAGCAACACAAAATCTTTTCAGGTTACAATGTGTTGTTTAGCATATACAAGATAATTTTGTACGATACGTTATTTCTTCTCGTAAAGTTTAAGTATTTCTAATACGTACGTATTTGTCTTTACTCTGCAACACTGTATTTGCTTATAACGTGGTATTCTTACATATTCTTTTGAGAGAAAACGCTCCTGTGCATTTTCTTTTGAGGTTAAATGCTTAGACATACACGCAACACCAAAGCTTTTCGAGTTAAAACTTGTTGTTTAGGAAAAACAAGGTAATTTCGCAAGATGAGCGATTTCCTTAAAACGGGGCATTCTGACATGTTTTTTCGAGAGAAAACTCTCCTGTGTGTTCTCTTTTGAGGCTAGAAGCTTAGACATACATGCAACACAAAATCCTTTCGAGTTACAACGTGTTATTTAGGAAAAACTAGATAATTTTGCACAATTCGTTATTTCTTCTCATAAAGTTTAAGTATTTCCAATTGTACGTATATGTCTTTAATATGAAACACTCTATTTCCTTGTAACGGGGTATTCTTACATATTCTTTTGAGAAAAAACTCTCCTGTGCGTCCTCATCTGAGGCTACACACTTAGACATACACGAAACACCAAAGCTTTTCAAGTTACATTGTGTTGTTTAGGAAAAACAAGATAATTTCGCACGATGAGCGATTTCCTTAAAACGGGGTATTCTGACATGTTTTTTCGAAAGAAAACTCTCCTGTGCGTTCTCTTTTGAGGCTAGAAGCTTAGACATACATGCAACACCAAATCTTTTCGAGTTACAACGTTTAGGAAAAACAAGATAATTCTGCACGATGCGGGATTTCCTAAAAACGTGGTATTCTGACATATTTTTCGAGAGAAAACTCTCCTGTGCATTCTCTTTTGAGGCTACAAGCTTAGACATACTCCCAACACCAAATCATTTCGAGTTACAATGTGTTTAGGAAAAACAAGATAATTTTGTACGATGCATTATTTCTTCTCATAAATTTTAAGTATTTCTAATACGTACTTATTTGTCTTTACTCTGCAACACTGTATTTCCTTATAACGTGGTATTCTTACATATTCTTTCGAGAGAAAACTCTCATGTGTGTTCTCTCCTGAGGCTACACCCTTACACATACACGCAACACAAAGCTTTTAGAGTTAAAACGTGTTGTTTAGGAAAAACAAGATAATTTCGCACAATGCGGGATTTCCTTAAAATGTGGTATTCTGACATATTTTTTCGAGAAAAAATTCTCCTGTGGGTTCTCTTTTGAGGCTACCCATTTACACATACACACAGCACCAAATCTTTTCAAGTCACAACGTGCTGTTTAGGAAATACAAGATAATTTTTTACGATGCGTTATTTCTTCTTGTAAAATTTAAGTATTTCTAATACGTACGTATTTATATTTACTCTGCAACCCTGTATTTCCTTATAACGTGGTATTCTTACATATTCTTTCGAGGAAAAACTCTCCTCTGCGTTCTCTTTTGACGCTACATGCTTAGACATACACGCAACACCAAAGCTTTTCAAGTTACAACGTGTTGTTTAAGAAAAACAAGATAATTTCGCACGATGCGGGATATCCTTAAAACGTGGTATTCTGACATATTTTTTCAAGAAAAAATTCTCCTGTGGGTTCTCTTTTGAGGCTACCCATTTACACATACACACAGCACCAAATCTTTTCGAGTCACAACGTGTTGTTTAGGAAATACAAGATAATTTTCTACGATGCGTTATTTCTTCTTGTAAAATTTAAGTATTTCTAATACGTACGTATTTGTCTTTACTCTGCAACACTGTATTTCCTTAAAACGTGGTATTCTTACATATTCTTTCGAGGAAAAACTCTCCTCTGCATTCACTTTTGATGCTACACGCTTAGACATACACACAACACCAAAGCTTTTTGAGTTACAGCGTGTTGTTTAAGAAAAACAAGATAATTTCGCACGATGCGGGATATCTTTAAAACGTGGTATTCTGACATATTTTTTCGAGTGAAAACTCTTCTGTGCGTTCTCTTTTGAGGCTACACGCTTAGACATACACACCACTTCAATTCTTTTCAAGTTACAACCTGCTGTTTAGGAAATACAAGATAATTTTGTACCATGCGTTATTTCTTCTCGTAAAGTTTAAGTGTTTCTAATATGTACGTATTTGTCTTTACTCTGCAAAACTGTATTTCCTTGTAACGTGATATTCTTACATATTCTTGCGAAAGAAAACTCTCCTGTGTGTTCTCTTTTGAGGCTACAAGCTTAGACATACACACAACACCAAATCTTTTCGAGTTACAACAAGTTGCTTAGGAAAAAGAAGATAATTTCACATGATGCGGGATTTTCTTAAAACGTGGTATTCTGACAATTTTTTTCGAGAGAAAATTCTCCTGTGCGTTGTATTTTGAGGCTACACGCTTAGAAATACACGCAACACCAAAGCTTTTTGAGTTACACCGTTTTGTTTAGGAAATACTAGATAATTTTGTACGATGCGTTATTTCTTCTTGTAAAGTTTAAGTATTTCTAATATGTACGTATTTGTCTTTACTCTGTAAAACTGTATTTCCTTGTAACGTGGTATTCTTATATATTCTTGCGAGAGAAAACTTTCCTGTGCATTCTCTTTTGAGGCTACACACTTAGACATACACCAAACACCAAAGCTTTTCGAGTTAAAACAAGTTATTTGGAAAAACAAGATAATTACGCACGATGCAGGATTTCTTTAAAACGTGGTATTCTGACATATTTTTTCAAGAGAAAATACTCCTGTGGGTTCTCTTTTGAGGCTACATGTTTAGACATAAACGCAACACCAAATCTTTTCGAGTTACAATGTGTTGTGTAGGAAATACAAGATAATTTTTTACGATGCGTTATTTCTTCTCGTAAAGTTTAAGTATTTCCAATACGTACATATTTGTCTTTACTCTGCAACACTGTATTTCCTTATTACGTGGTATTCTTACATATTCTTTCGAGAAAAAAATCTCCTGTGCATTCTCTTTTGAGGCTACACGCTTAGACATACACGCAACAGCAAAGCTTTTCGAGTTACAACGTGTTGTTTAGAAAAAACAAGATAATTTCTCACGATGCGATATTTCCTTAAAACGTTGTATTCTGACATATTTTTTCGAGAGAAAACTCTCCTGTGCGTTCTCTTTTGAGGCTACAAACTTAGACATACACGCAACACCAAATCTTTTTCAGTTACAACGTGTTGTTTAGGAAAAACAAGATAATTTTGCATGATGCATTATTCTCGTAAAGTTTAAGTGTTTCTAATATGTACCTATTTGTCTTTACTCTGCAACACTGTATTTCTTTATTACGTGGTATTCTTAAATATTCTTTCGTGAAAAAATCTCCTGTGCGCTCCCTTTTGAGGCTACACGCTTAGACATACACGCAACACCAAAGCTTTTCGAGTTACAACGTGTTGTTTAGAAAAAACAAGATAATTTCTCACGATGCAATATTTCCTTAAAACGTGGTATTCTGACATATTTTTTCGAGAGAAACCTCTCCTGTGCATTCTCTTTTGAGGCTACAAGCTTAGACATACACGCAACACCAAATCTATCTCAGTTACAACGTGTTGTTTAGGAAAAACAAGATAATTTTGCATGATGCATTATTCTTGTAAAGTTAAAGTGTTTCTAATATGTACGTATGTGTCTTTACTCTGCAAAACTGTATTTCCTTATAACGTGCTATTCTTACATATTCTTGCAAAAGAAAACTCTCCTGTGCATACTCTTTTGAGGCTACATGCTTAGACATACACGCAACACCAATGCTTTTCGAGTTACAACATGTTGTTTAGGAAAAATAAGATAATTACACACAATGCGGCATTTCCATAACACGTGGTATTCTGACATATTTTTTCGAGAGAAAACTCTCCTGTGCGTTCTCTTTTGAGGCTACAAGCTTAGACATACACGCAACACCAAATCTTTTCGAGTTACAACGTGTTGTTTAGGAAAAACAAGATAATTTTTCATGATGCGTTATTTCTTCTTGTAAAGTTTAAGTTTTTCTAATAAGTACGTATTTGTCTTTACTCTGCAACACTGTATTTCCTTATAATATGGTATTCTTACATATTCTTTCGAGAGAAATCTCTCCTGTGCGTTCTCTTTTGAGGCTTCACGCCTAGACAAAAACGCAACACCAAAGCTTTTCGAGTTACAACAAGTTGTTTAGGAAAAACAAGATAATTTTGCACGATACGGAATTTTCTTAAAACGTGGTATTCTGACATATTTTTTCGATAGAAAACTCTCCTGTGCGTTCTCTTTTGAGGCTACCAGCTTAGACATACACGAAACACCAAATCTTTTCGAGATACAACGTGTTGTTTAGGAAAAACAAGATAATTTCACATGATGCAGGATTTCTTTAAAACGTGGTATTCTGACATATTTTTCCGAGAGAGAATTCTCCTGTGGGTTCTCTTTTGAGGTTACACATTTGCACATACACACAACACCAAATCTTTTCTAGTTACAACGTGTTGTTAAGGAAATACAAGATAATTTTTACGATGCATTATTTCTTCTCGTAAAGTTTAAGTATTTCTAATATGTAAGTATTTGTCTTTACTCTGCAACACTGTATTTCCTTATAACGTGGTATTGTTACATATTCTTGCGAGAGAAAACTCTCCTATGCATACTCTTTTGAGGCTGCACGCTTAGAAATACACACAACACCAATCCTTTTCGAGTTACAACATGTTTAGGAAAAACAAGATAGTTACGCACGATGAGGCATTTCCATAACATGTGGTATTCTGACATATTTTTTTCGAGTGAAAATTCTCCTGTGCGTTCTCCTTTGAGACTACACACTTAGATATACACGCAACACCAAATCCTTGCGAGTTACAACGTGTTGTTTAGGAAGTACAAGCTAATTTTGTACGATGCATTATTTCTTCTCATAAAGTTTAAGAATTTCTAATACGTATGTATTTGTTTTACTCTGCAACACTTTATTTCTTTATAACGTGGTATTCTTACATATTCCTTCGAGAGAAAACTCTCCTGTGCGTTCTCTTTTGAGGCTGCACGCTTAGACAAAAACGGAACACCAAAGCTTTTCAAGTTACAATGTGTTGTTTAGGAAAAACAAGATAATATTGCACTATACGGGATTTTCTTAAAACGTGGTATTCTGACATATTTTTTTGAGAGTAAACTCTCCTATGCATTCTTTTTTGAGGCTACACGCTTAGACATACACGCAACACCAAAGCTTTTCGAGTTACAACGTGTTGTTTAGGAAAAACAAGATAATTTCAAACGATGCAGGATTTCTTTAAAACGTGGTATTCTGACATAGTTTTCCGGAAAAAATTCTCCTGTCCGTTCCCTTTTGAGGCTACAAGCTTAGACATACACACAACACCAAATCTTTTTGAGTTACAATGTGTTGTTTAGGAAATACAAGATATTTTTTTTACGATGCATTATTTCTTCTCGTAAACTTTAAGTATTTGTAATACGTACGTACTTGTCTTTACTCTGCAACACTGTATTTTCTTATAACGTGGTATTCTTATATATTCTTTTGAGAGAAAACGCTCTTGTGCATTCTCTTTTGAGGCTACACGCTTAGACATACACGCAACACCAAAGCTTTTCGAGTTACAACGTGTTGTTTAAGAAAAACAAGATAATTTCGCACGATGCGGGATTTCCTTAAAACGTGGTATTCTGACATATTTTTTCGAGAGAAAACTCTCCTGTGTATTCTCTTTTGAGGCTACACGCTTAGACATACACGCAACACCAAATCCTTTTGAGTTACAACGTGTTGTTTAGGAAAAACAAGATATTATTGCACGATGCTTTATTTCTTCTCATAAAGTTTAAGTATTTCTAATACGTACATATTTGTCTTTACTCAGCAACACTGTATTTCCATATAACGTGGTATTGTTACATATTCTTTCGAGAGAAAACTCTCCTTTGCGTTCTCTTTTGAGGCTACACTCTTAGACATACACGCAACACCAAAGCTTTACGTTTTACAACGTGTTGTTTAGGAAAAACAAGATAATTTCGCACGATGCGGTATTTCCTTAAAACGTGGTATTCTGACATATTTTTTTCAAGAGAAAACTCTCCCATGCATTCTCTTTTGAGGTTACACACTTAGACATACACGCAACACCAAAGCTATTCGAGTTACAACGTGTTGATTAGAAAAAACAAGATAATTTCGCACGATGCGGGATTTCCTTAAAACGTGGTTTTCTGACATATTATTTTGAGAGAAAATTCTCCTGTGGGTTCTCTTTTGAGTCTACACATTTAGACATACACACAACACCAAATCTTTTCGAGTTACAACGTGTTTTTTAGGAAATACAAGATAATTTTTTATGATGTCTTATTTCTTCTCGTAAAGTTTAAGTATTTCTAATACGTACGTATTTGTCTTTGCTCTGCAACACTGTATTTCCTTATAACGTGCTATTCTTACATATTCTTTCGAGAGAAAAATCTCCTGTGCGTACTCTTTTGAGGCTACACGGTTAGACATACACGCAACACCAAAGCTTGTCGAGTTACAACGTGTTGTTTAGAAAAAACAAGATAATTTTGCATGATGCGTTATTTCTTCTCGTAAAGTTTAAGTATTTCTAATATGTACGAATTTGTCTTTATTCTGTAACACTGTATTTCCTTATAATTTGGTATTCTTGCATATTCTTTTGAGAGAAAACGCTCCTGTGCGTTCTCTTTTGAGGCCACACGCTTAGACATACACGGAAAACCAAAGTTTTTCGAGTTACAACGTGTTGTTTAAGAAAAACAAGATAATTTCGCACGAAGCAGGATTTCCTTAAAACGTGGTATTCTGACATATTTTTTCGACAGAAAACTCTCCTGTGCATTCTCTTTTGAGGCTAAACGCTGAGACATACACGCAACACCAAATCATTTCGAGTTACAACGTGTTGTTTAGGAAAAACATGATAATTTTGCACGATGCGTTATTTCTTCTCGTAAAGTTTAAGTATTTCCAATATGTACATATTTGTCTTTACTCTGCAACACTGTATTTCCTTATAACGTGGTATTTTTACATATTCTTTCGAGAGAAAACTCTCCTGTGTGTTCTCTTTTGAGGCTACACACTTAGACATACACGCAACACCAAAGTTTTTCGAGTTACAATGTGTTGTTTAAGAAAAACAAGATAATTTCTCACGATGCGGGATTTCCTTTAAATGTGGTATTCTGACATATTTTTTTGAGAGAAAACTCTCCTGTGCATTCTCTTTTGAGGCTACAAGCTTAGACATACACACAACACAAAATCTTTTTGAGTTACAACGTGTTGTTTAGGAAAAACAAGATAATTTTGCACGATGCATTATTTCTTCTCATAAAGTTTAAGTATTTCCTATACGTACTTATTTGTCTTTACTCTGCAACACTGTATTTCCTTATTACGTCGTATTCTTACATATTCTTTCGAGAGAAAACTCTCCTGTGCTTTCTCTTTTGAGGCTACATGCTTAGACATACACACAACACCAAAGCTTTTCGAGTAACAACGTGCTGTTTAGGAAAAAAAAGATAATTTCGCACAATGATGGATTTCCTTAAAACGTGTTATTCTGACATATTTTTTTCGAGATAAAACCCTCCTGTGCGTTCTCCTTTGAGGCTAAAAGCTTAGACATACAGGCAACACCAAATCTTTTTGAGTTACAATATGATGTTAAGGAAAACCTAGATAATTTGCATGATGTGTTTTTTCTTCTTGTAAAGTTTAAGTATTTCCAATATGTACGAATTTGTCTTTACTCTGCAACACTCTATTTCCTTATAATGTGGTATTCTTACATATTCTTCAGAGAGAAAACACTCCTGTGCGTTCTCTTTTGAGGCTACACGCTGAAGCATACAAGCAACACCAAAGCTTTTCGAGTTCCAACGTGTTGTTTAGGAATAACAAGATAATTTTCACGATGCAGGATTTCCTTAAAACGTGGTATTCTGACATATTTTTTCGAGAGAAAATTCTCCTGTGGGTTCTCTTTTGAGGCCACATGTTTAGACATACACGCAACACCAAATCTTTTCTAGTTACAACGTGTTGTTTAGGAAATACAAGATAATTTTGTACGATGCGTTATTTCTTCTCATAAAGTTTAAGTATTTCTAATATGTACGTATTTGTCTTTACTCTGCAAAACTGTATTTCCTTGTAACGTGGTATTCTTACATATTCTGGCGAGAGAAAACTCTCCTGTGCATTCTCCTTTGAGGCTACACACTTAGACATACACGCAACACCAAAGCTTTTCGAGTTACAACGTGTTGTTTAGGAAAAACAAGATAATTTTGCACGATGCATTATTTCTTCTCGTAAAGTTTAAGTATTTCCAATATGTAAGTATTTGTCTTTACTCTGCAACACTGTATTTCCTTATAACCTGGTATTCTTACGTATTCTTTTGATAGAAAACTTTCCTCTGCGTTCTCTTTTGAGGCTACACGCTTAGACATACACGCAACACCAAAGCTTTTCAAGTTACAACATGTTGTTTAAGAAAAACAAGATAATTTCCACGATGCGGAATTTCCTTAAAACGTGGTATTCTTACATATTTTTTCATGAGAAAATTCTCCTGTGCGTTCTCCTTTGAGGCTACACGCTGAGACATACACGCAACACCAAATGTAGGGTTCCATAGCTGCCTGCAGCTATTACGAAGTGGGTTTCTGGAACAGAACCTGAGGAATAAATAGGGAAGAGGGGCGAAAAGAAGTACGGCTAAGACAATGTTCACTGATCAAAGCCGGAAACTTTAATGGCGCCAGACCTTTTAACAGTTTGGGCAAACCCTTCCCCCCAGACTCCAGGCTGAGTTCCGGTGGAAGTTGTCTAGCTTCTCTTGGAGGTCCTCGTCTTCACTGCTCCGGCAGCTGGGTGGGTCACCTGTTTAATTCACGAATTCCTAGACCTGGAGGAACAATGAATTTAACCTTTACTTCGAGCACTCCACCCTAGGTGGAGAAGGATCCTGGCTTTCTGGGAGAAGTTAACCTTGACCAAAGTCAAACTCTGACCAAGTGTAAGACTGCCCCAATATGGCTCTGTACATGTCCTCTCTTTTTTTATTAATTAGAACACTAGGAGGTAGAAAACAAGTGGATAAATATCCTTCATAAGAAGGCGGGCCTTAACCAGGAGGGGAAGCATTGACCGTAATTCTTCTTAAATATTGTATAACGTCTTTTTCAGAGGAGGGGTAATAGGCTCCCTTATTATTTTAAGGACAGCCTCTCGACGTTAACCCCTATGTAATTAGGTGTACTTCCTGGGGACTCAGAAGCAGAAATTCACCTCCCCATGTAGTGTTTTGCCTCGCACGTCTCGCTGGTACCCATGTTTGTTCATAAACAAACACACATAGATCTGAGTTCTATGTGGCTCCCTCTTTGGAGATCCACTTGTGTAAGTTTTGAAGCCAGGGGGGTCTGCAAGTGTCTTTAACAGACATGTAATCTCTCCATCTAGGTGAGCCTGGGTGTAGACAGCCAGTCTGCTTAACAAACAAGGTCAAGAGTTAAAGGTAGAATAGGATTAACTTGTCCCAGAAGTATCCAATTCAGTTGCAAATTAACAACTTTAAGGACCCAAAGCTTGGCCTCTGAGGTGGGAGAGGTAGCCTTGTGTATCAAGAAATAAGCTGTTACTTCTCAGGAAAAGTGGAGACTATATGTTAAATTAACACAACTGGCTGAAGATTGTTAGCCATCTTCAAAATTGGAATCTTCAATATTGGAATTATTTCTAGACCAGTCTATGGTTGAGTCAGCTGAACACAATAAGGAGAAGAGTCATTTTAACTCTTCTTTAGATTAATTTTTCCTAAGCTAGCTTAACAGTCTCCATGTTCTGTCCCACAAAGTCTAAAAGCTTGAAGCTAGGCAATTTATCTCTAACCTGGGACATTTGACAATTGAGGTAAGTTGAGAACATATACCCAATATAGCTCTTATGTTACCATGGTCTGGGCATTCAGCAAGCACACAGTCAGTATATCTTCTGCAGCATTCTGTGGAAAAAACATAGGGGACATGCCTTCCCCAATATTAAATCAGGATCATGGCATATGTCAACAAGTAAATTCTTTCATTTCACCTAGACATCAATATGTCTAATTACAAGATGTCATATACATTTAGCAAGGTGTTTCTTGGCATCTAAATTTTAAAATTTTTCTTAAAAACATGTAAGCATAATTTAAATTATATGCACAGGGACACGATTTCCCCTCTCTTCTCTCTACCAAGAAGATATTGTTTTATTAATTTAGGTTGGAACACAAAGTATAACCCATAACATAGGCAATAACTATGTAATTATATAAAATAAACATAGCATTTTTAGTTGTTTTTTCTGTTAGAGCAGTTGTAACTAGACAGCCTAAAAATGAATCATTAGTCATATGTACATATTTTTTAATCTTCTAAATTAGAAATATGAATATCATTTATCTGTAATAACTAAGTCCTCTAGGATTAACACCATTACGTGGTAGAGGTAGAAATTGTGTGCACAAAATATAAAATTATTTCAAATACCTAAAGGACAGTCATTTAGAGAACATATCCTTTGTTCTTAGAAATTTGAATCACATTTGTATAAACTGTAGAAATTAAGAATTAGCAGTATTAAAAATGGACCAATTTTAAGCAATTATAAACCATGAGCTATGTATATATCTACTATTATTAAAAGCTTGACTTTTAACATTTTAAAAATAGCTGCTATAGCACCCAATTCAGGTATCTGTGTTGAAGCAGGGAGAAACAAAGGAATAAACATGTGATCTGATAGTATAAATTATCTTTTGGATAACAATTATTAATTTTGTCTAAAAATGTTTGTCATGTAATAGACCAACCATTAATAATAAATTTGATTGTTGCTTGAAGCAAGGAACAAACGTTTCCTACCTTGAAAACAGAGGTTTAAGACCTTCTGTGGCAAGCTTAAAATGAGGTAAATATAAGATAAAGCCAATTAATATATCCTAACAACTTTTGAAAGCCATTTACCTAAAAATTCTAAAAGTTAATAGTTAGGAGCAAGGGCCTGTAACAAACATTCTATGAACATTATATGAAAATTTTAAGATCTTAACTTCTAGTATTGAACCAGAAACAAAACATTTTTTTTCTGTCCTAAGATCCACCTTTAGTCCTTGGCAAGGACTAGATTTGAGCCTTTTATCTAAGACCAGACCCAAACCTGTGTTTTGAGGATTAAACAAAAGAAACTTGTAATTCTATGGTCAAAGGAACCTACTTGATATCAAATACATTTTCACAGAGATCTCCTTTTTAATCTTGGAGGGTTAAATTTTGCTCCTACCATTGTAGCCTATAAACTTGTGGAAAAGTGGCAATGGGCCTCTAAAACCCATAGCTGTATCACTCTCAAAATTATCATAATTACAAAATGTTAAGAATTATGAGCCTGCAACCTGAAAACTGTAGCCAATGACACACTGATTTTTATTGTAACTCAATGTTTTCTTGTAATATTAGAGCACAATTGTAATTTTGGAAGCAAATCTCAATTTTAAACAATCTATTTTCTTTAAAATCAATGGCAAACACATATTTACAGCACAAGGTTTGTCTGCCAGTTCTTATGTTTAAGTGTATGACAGTGTAACTTATTAAAGAGACATTATTTTAAATCTTAATCTTCATTAAGTCCAATCTCCAGGCCAAGATTCACATGAAACACCATGTCAATTTAGGAGCGTCTTAAAGGCCTGTATTTCCTGGATTGTGTCATGCCACGTGTTGTTTAAAATGGCGACTACCCTAAACTACCAGCTTTAACCGTCATGCCACGTGTTGTTTAAAAATGGCGACTACCCTAAACTACCAGTTTTAACCTTCATGCCACGTGTTGTTTAAAAATGGCGACTACCCTAAACTACCAGCTTTAACCTAACTTTTGTTAATAACATTATACCTTTTAAATCATGTCCAGTGACTTAAGCTAATACTCTATAGTCAAGACATGCAAAATATACCTTTAAATCCAATTATAAACAAGAACAAAGCATGAGTGGCGTTAGGCCACGTGTAGTTAGTTAAGATGGCTCTAACACTGAATCACCAGTTTTAAACTAACCTTTTCTTAATAACACTATACCTTTTACATAATACCCAATTAATTTATAACTCTTTAGTCAAGAAATGTAAAGTCTTATACCATTAAAACCAATTAGAAATAAGTATAAAGCGACTACATGAATTTCACAAGCCAAACCAAGGTCTTCCCAAATCTTGAGGCTTCTGGGCTTTTAAGAGCGGCTTTTTCCCCAACTATGTTTGCCTCTTGGGTGAGTGAGCTGTGCTGCTGTGGCGCAGCTTTAAATCAGTCTTCACACAAACTGCAGCTGGCTCAAGAGGTTGCCAGCAGATGAAATCCTTACCAATTTTTCTTTTTAACATGAAACAGTCATTCACACAAAAACACAGAGAGGACATAAACATACACATAGACAGTCAGTGTACCGGGACAAACACGGAAAGATACACAGAAAGTTAAGTGTGCTTGTTAAGCAATTGTATCCATTTTCCTCTTTAAACAGCTCTTAGAGGCTGTGGACATATGCCTATTTTTTAAAAACCCCTTTCTTTTCGCCGAAATCAGCTCTTACGAGCTTTGGGCAAATGCCTACCAAATTCCTTCCCCATATTTCCCTATCTTTTCAACCCAAGCAGCCACTGTGCCGGGCCTACATAGTTTGCTTGAAAAACCGTATCCCTTCTGCACTCACAATGATAGACACAACTTTCACTAGCGCTAGTTTTGACCTCTATGTTGCTTACCGTGCGGATACCATTCGTTTTCACCTTTTCTGCGAAGCTTCGCTGGATAGGGTTACCTCAGGAAATTCTCCCATACCAGGTTGCCCCACGTTGGGCGCCAATTATGTAGGGTTCCATAGCTGCCTGCAGCTATTACGAAGTGGGTTTCTGGAACAGAACCTGAGGAATAAATAGGGAAGAGGGGTGAAAGAAGTGCGGCTAAGACAGTGTTCACTGATCAAAGCCGGAAACTTTAATGGCGCCAGACCTTTTAACAGTTTGGGCAAACCCTTCCCCCCAGACTCCAGGCTGAGTTCCGGTGGAAGTTGTCTAGCTTCTCTTGGAGGTCCTCGTCTTGACTGCTCCGGCAGCTGGGTGGGTCACCTGTTTAATTCAGGAATTCCTAGACCTAGAGGAACAATGAATTTAACCTTTACTTCGAGCACTCCACCCTAGGTGGAGAAGGATCCTGGCTTTCTGAGAGAAGTTAACCTTGACCAAAGTCAAACTCTGACCAAGTGTAAGACTGCCCCAATATGGCTCTGTACAACCAAATCCTTTCGAGTTGCAACGTGTTGTTTAGGAATACCAAGATAATTTCGCACGATGCAGGATTTCCTAAAAACGTGGTAATCTGACATATTTTTTCGAGAGAAAATTCTCCTGTGGGTTCTCTTTTGAGGCTACACGTTTAGACATACACGCAACACCAAATCTTTTCGAGTTACAACGAGTTGTTTAGGAAATACAAGATAATTTTGTACGATGTGTTATTTCTTCTCATAAAGTTTAAGTATTTCTAATACGTACGTATTTGTCTTTACTCTGCAACAATGTATTTCCTTATAACGTGGTATTCTTACATTTTCTTTCGAGAGTATACTCTCCTGTGCGTTCTCGTTTGAGGCTACACGCTGATACATACACGCAACACCAAAGTTTTTCGAGTTACAACGTGTTGTTTAGGAAAAACCAGATAATTTCGCACGATGTGAGATTTCCTTAAAACGTGGTATTCTGACATATTTTTTTTCAAGATAAAACTCTCCTGTGCATTTTCCTTTGAGGCTACACACTTAGACATACACGCAACATCAAATCTTTTCGAGTTACAACGTGTTTTTTAGGAAATACAAAATAATTTTGCATGATGCGTTATTTCTTCTCATAAAGTTTAAGTATTTCCAATACGTACGTATTTGTCTTTACTCTGCAACACTGTATTTCCTTATAACGTGGTATTCTTACATATTCTTTCGAGAGAAAACTCTCCTGTGCGTTCTCTTGTGAGGCTACACGCTTAGACATAGACGGAACACCAAAACTTTTCGAGTTACAACGTGTTGTTTAAGAAAAACAAGATAATTTCGCACGATGCGGGATTTCCTTAAAACGTGGTATTCTGACATATTTTTTTCGAGTGAAAACTCTCCTGTGCGTTCTCCCTTGAGGCTACCCGCTTAGATATACACGCAACACCAAATCTTTTCGAGTTACAACATGTTGTTTAGGAAGTACAAGATAATTTTGTACGATGCGTTATTTCTTCTCATAAAGTTTAAGAATTTCCAATATGTACGTATTTATCTTTACTCTGCAACACTTTATTTCTTTATAACGTGGTATTCTTACATATTCTTTCGAGAGAAAACTCTCCTGTGTGTTCTCTTTTGAGGCTGCATTCTTAGACAAAAACACAACACCAAAGCTTTTCAAGTTACAATGTGTTGTTTAGGAAAAATACGATAATATTGCACTATTCGGGTTTTCTTAAAACGTGGTATTCTGACATATTTTTTCGAGAGTAAACTCTCCTGTGCATTCTATTTTGAGGCTACAAGCTTAGACATACACGTAACACAAATTCTTTTTGAGTTACAACGTGTTGTTTAGGAAAAACCAGATAATTTTGCACGATGCGTTCTTTCTTCTTGTAAAGTTTAAGTATTTCCAATAAGTATGTATTTGTCTTTACTCTGCAACACTGTATTTAATTATAACGTCATATACTTACATATTCTTTCGAGAGAAATCTCTCCTCTGCATTCTCTTTTGAGGCTGCATGCTTAGACAAAAACGCAACACCAAAGCTTTTTGAGTTACAAGTTGGTTAGGAAAAAAAAAAAGATAATTTCGCACGATGCAGGATTTCCTTAAAACGTTGTATTCTGACATACTTTTTTGACCGAAAACTCTCCTGTGCATTCTCCTTTGAGGCTACACGCTGAGACATACATGCAACACCAAAGCTTTTCGAGTTACAACGTGTTGTATAGGAAAAACAAGATAATTTCGCAAGATGCAAGATTTCCTTAAAACATGGTATTCTGACATATTTTTTCGAGAGAAAATTCTCCTGTGGGTTCACTTTTGAGGCTACACATTTAGACATACACACAACACCAAATCTTTTCGAGTTACAACGTGTTGTTTAGGAAATACAAGACAATTTTTTACGATGCATTATTTCTTCTCATAAAGTTTAAGTATTTCTAATACGTACATATTTGTCTTTAATTTGCAACACTGTATTTCCTTATAACGTGGTATTCTTACATATTCTTTCGAGAGAAAACTCTCCTGTGCATTCTCTTATGAGGCTACACACTTAATTTACATACATGCAACACCCAATATTTTCAAATTACAACGTGTTGTTTAGGAAATACAAGATAATTTTGCACTATGCAGGATTTCCTTAAAACATGGTATTCTGAGATATTTTTCGAGAGAAAACTCTCCTGTGCATTCTCTTTTGAGGCTACAAGCTTAGACATACACGTAACACAAAATCTTTTCGTGTTACAACGTGTTGTTTAGGAATAACCAGATAATTTTGCACGATGCGTTATTTCTTCTCGTAAACTTTAAGTATTTCCAATACATCCGTATTTGTCTTTACTCTGCAACAATGTATTTCCTTATAATGTGGTATTCTTACATATTCTTTCGAGAGAAAACTCTCCTGTGCATTCTCTTTTGAGTCTGCACGCTTAGACAAAAACGCAGCACCAAAACTTTTCGAGTTACAAAAAGTTGTTTAGGAAAAAAAAGATAATTTCGCTTGATGCAGGATTTCCTTAAAACGTTGTATCCTGACATATTTATTCAAGAGAAAACACTCCTGTGCGTTCTCTTTTAAGGCTACACGCTGAGACATACAAGCAACACCAAAGCTGTTCGAGTTACAATGTGTTGTTTAGGAATAACAAGATAATTTCGCACGATGCAGGATTTCCTTAAAACGTGGTATTCTGACACATTTTTTCGAGAGAAAATACTCCTGTGGGTTCTCTTTTGAGGCTACATGTTTAGACATACACGCAACACCAAATCTTTTCTAGTTACAACGTGTTGTTTAGGAAATAAAAGATAATTTTGTACGATGCATTATTTCTTCTCATAAAGTTTAAGTATTTCTAATACGAACGTATTTGTCTTTACTCTGCCTCACTGTATTTCCTTATAACGTGGTTTCTTACATATTCTTTCGAATGAAAACTCTCCTGTGCATTCTCTCTTGAGGCTACACGCTTAGACATACACGCAACACCAAAGCCTTTCGAGTTACAACGTGTTGTTTAGGCAAAGCAACATAATTTCGCACGATGTGGGATTTCCTAAAAACGAGGTATTCTGACATATTTTTTGAGAGAAAACTCTCCTGTGCATTCTCTTTTGAGGCTACACGCTTAGACATACACGCAACACCAAACATTTTGGAGTTACAACGTGTTGTTTAGGAAATACAAAATAATTTTGTATGATGCGTTATTTCTTCTAGTAAAGTTTAAGTATTTCTAATATGTACGTATTTGTCTTTATTCTGCAAAACTGTATTTCCTTGTAACGTGGTATTCTTACATATTCTTGCGAGAGAAATCTCTTCTGTGCATTCTCTTTTGAGGCTACACACTTAAACATACACGCAACACCAAAGCTTTTCGAGTTACAACGTGTTGTTTAGGAAAAACAAGATAATTTTGCAGGATGCGTTATTTCTTCTCGTAAAGTTTAAGTATTTCCAATATGTAAGTATTTGTCTTTACTCTGCAAAACTGTATTTCCTTATAACTTGGTATTCTTATGTATTCTTTCGAGAGAAAACTCTCCTCTGCGTTCTCTTTTGACGCCACACGCTTAGACATACACGGAACACCAAAGCTTTTCAAGTTACAACGTGTTGTTTAGGAAAAAGAAGATAATTTCGCACGATGCGGGATTTCTTTAAATTGTGGTATTCTGACATATTTTTTCGAGAGAAAACTCTTCTGTGCGTTCTCTTTTGAGGCTACATGCTTAGACATACACGCAACACCAAATCATTTCGAGTTACAACGTGTTGTTTAGGAAATACAAGATAATTTTGTACGATGCGTTATTTCTTCACTTAATGTTTAAGTGTTTCTAATACGTACTTATTTGTCTTTACTCTACAATACTGTATTTCCTTGTAATGTGGTATTCTTACATATTCTTTCGAGAGAAAACTCTCCTGTGCGTTCTCTTTTGAAGCTACACGCTTAGACATACACGCCACACCAAATCTTTTTGAGTTACAATGTTTTGTTTAGGAAATACTAGATAATTTTCTACGATGCCATATTTCTTCTCGTAAAGTTTAAGTATTTCTAATATGTACGTATTTGTCTTTACTCTGCAAAACTGTATTTCCTTGTAACGTGGCATTCTTACATATTCTTGCGAGAGAAAAGTCTCCTGTACATTCTCTTTGAGGCTACACACTTAGACATACACGCAACACCAAAGCTTTTCGAGTTACAACATGTTGTTTAGGAAAAACAAAATAATTTCGCAAGATACTGGATTTTCTTAACACGTGGTATTCTGCCATATTTTTTCGAGAGAAAACTCTCCTGTGCGTTCTCTTTTGAGGCTACACGTTGAGACATACAAGCAACACCAAAGCTTTTCGAGTTACAACGTGTTGTTTAGGAATAACAAGATAATTTCGCAAGATGCAGGATTTCCTTAAAACGTGGTATTCTGACATATTTTTACGAGAGAAAACTCTCCTGTGCATTCTCTTTTGAGGCTACACGCTGAGACATACAAGCAACACCAAAGCTTATTGAGTTGCATGTTGTTTAGGAAAAACAAGATAATTTCGCAAGATACTGGATTTTCTTAAAACGTGGTATTCTGCCATATTTTTTCGAGAGGAAAACTCTCCTGTGCGTTCTTTTATAAGGCTACAGGCTGAGACATACAAGCAACACCAAAGTTTTTCGAGTTACAACGTGTCGTTTAGGAATAACCAGATAATTTCGCACGATGCAGGATTTCCTTAAAACGTGTTATCAGACATATTTTTTCGAGAGAAAATTTTCCTGTGGGTTCTCCTTTGACGTTTAGACATACACGCAACACCAAATCTTTTCGAGTTACAACGTGTTGCTTAGGATATAAAAGATAATTTTGAACGATGTGTTATTTCTTCTCATAAAGTTTAAGTATTTCTAGTAAGTACATATTTGTCTTTACTCTGCAACACTGTATTTCCTTATAACGTGGTATTCTTACATTTTCTTTCGAGAGAATACTCTCCGGTGCGTTCGCCTTTGAGGCTACATGCTTAGACATACACGCAACACCAAAGCTTTTCGAGTTAAAACATGTTGTTTAGAAAAAACAAGATAATTTTGCACGATGCATTATTTTTTCTCGTAAGGTTTAAGTATTTCCAATATGTATGTATTTGTCTTTACTCTGCAACACTGTATTTCCTTAAAATGCTGTATTCTGACATATTTTTTCGTGAGAAAACTCTCCTGTGCGTTCTCTTTTGAAGCTAC
The DNA here is from genome assembly GCF_947179515.1 of Apodemus sylvaticus. Classification (NCBI taxonomy): domain Eukaryota; kingdom Metazoa; phylum Chordata; class Mammalia; order Rodentia; family Muridae; genus Apodemus; species Apodemus sylvaticus. The sequence continues at coordinate 444,465 of NC_067482.1, forward strand.
ACGCTGATACATACAAGCAACACCAAAGCTTTTCGAGTTACAACGTGTTGTTTAGGAATAACAAGATAATTTCGCAAGATGCAGGATTTCCTCAAAACGTGGTATTCAGACATGTTTTATCGAGAGAAAATTCTCCTGTGGATTCTCTTTTGAGGCTACATGTTTAGACATACACGCAACACCAAATCTTTTCGAGTTACATCGTGTTGTTTAGGAAATACAAGAAAATTTTGTATGATGCGTTATTTCTTCTCATAAAGTTTAAGTATTTCTAATAAGTACATATTTGTCTTTACTCTGCAACACTGTATTTCCTTATAATGTGGTATTCTTATATTTTCGTTCGAGAGAATACTCTCCGGTGCATTCTCTTTAGAGGCTAGACGCTTAGACATACATGCAACACCAAAGCTTTTCTAGTTAAAACATGTTAATTTAGAAAAAAACAAGATAATTTTGCACGATGCGTTATTTTTTTCTCGTAAAGTTTAAGTATTTCCAATATGTACGTATTTGTATTTACTCTGCAACACTGTATTTTCTTAAAACGTTGTATTCTGACATATTTTTTCATGAGAAAACTCTCCTGTGCGTTCTCTTTTGCGGCTACACACTTAGACATACATGCCACACCAAATCTTTTCGAGTTACAACGTGTTGTTTAGTAAATACTAGATAATTTTGTACGATGTGTTATTTCTTCTTGTAAAGTTTAAGTATTTCTAATATGTACGTATTTGTTTTTAGTCTGCAAAACTGTATTTCCTTGTAACGTGTTATTCTTACATATTTTTGCGAGAGAAAACTCTCCTGTGCATTCTCTTTTGAGGCTACACACTTAGACATACACGTAACACCAAAGATTTTTGAGTTAAAACATGTTGTTTTGGAGAAACAATACAATTTCGCACCATGCAGGGTTTCCTTAAAACGTGGTATTCTCACATATTTTTTCGAGAGAAAACACTCCTGTGTGTTCTCTTTTGAGGGTACATGCTCAGACATACAAGTTACACCAAAGCTTTTCGAGTTACAACGTGTTGTTTAGAAAAAACAAGATAATTTCTCATGATGCAGGATTTCTTTAAAACGTGGTATTCTGACATATGTTTTCGAGGGAAAACTCTCCTGTGCGTTCTCTTTTGTGGCTACAAGCTTAGACATACACGCAACACCAAATCTTTTCGAATTACAACGTGTTGTTTAGAAAAACAAGATAATTTTTTACGATGCTTTATTTCTTCTCTTAATGTTTAAGTATTTCTAATATGTACGTATTTGTCTTTACTCTGCAACACTGTATTTCCTTGTAACGTGGTATTCTTACATATTCTTTCGAGAGAAAACTCTCCTGTGCGTTCTCTTTTGAGGCTACTTGCTTAGACATACACGCAATATCACATCTTTTCGAGTTACCACGTGTTGTTTAGAAAAAAACAAGATAATTTTGCACGATGCGTTATTTCTTCTTTTAAAGTTTAAGTATTTCCAATACGTACGTATTTGTCTTTACTCTGCAATACTGTATTTCTTTATAACGTGGTATTCTTACATATTCTTTCGTGAGAAAACTGTCCTGTGCATTCTCTTTTGAGGCTACACACTTAGACATACACGGAACACCAAAGCTTTTCTACTTACATCGTGTTGTTTAGGAAAAAAAAGATAATTTCACACGATGCGGGATTTCCGTAAAACGTGGTATTCTGACATATTTTTTGGAGAGAAAATTCTCCTGGGCGTTCTTTTTTGAGGCTACAAGCTTAGACATACATGCAACACAAAATCTTCGAGTTACAACATGTTGTTTAGGAAAAACAAGATAATTTTCACGATGTGTTATTCCAATATGTACGTATTTGTCTTTAATCTGCAACACTGTATTTCCTTATAACGTGGTATTCTTACATATTCTTTTGAGAGAAAACTGTCCTGTGCGTTCTCTTTTGAGGCTGCACGCTTAGACAGAAACGCAACACCAAAGCTTTTCGAGTTACAAGTTGTTTAGGAAAAACAAGATACTTTCGCACGATACTGGATTTTCTTTTTTTTTTTTTTCTGTTATTTTTTTTTTATTCGACATAATTTTTTTACATTTCAAATGATTTCCCCTTTCCTAGCCCCCGACTCCCCGAAAGTCCCATAAGTTCCCTTCTCTTCCCCTGTCCTCCCACCCACCCCTTCCCACTTCCTTGTTCTGGTTTTGCCGAATACTGTTTCACTGAGTCTTTCCAGAACCAGGGGCCACTCCTCCTTTCTTCTTGTACCTCATTTGATGTGTGGATTATGTTTTGGGTATTCCAGTTTTCTAGGTTAATAGCCACTTATTAGTGAGTGCATACATTGATTCACCTTTTGAGTCTGGGTTACCTCACTTAGTATGATGTTCTCTAGCTCCATCCATTTGCCTAAGAATTTCATGAATTCATTGTTTCTAATGGCTGAATAGTACTCCATTGTGTAGATATACTACATATTTTTGCATCCACTCTTCTGTTGAGGGATACATGGGTTCTTTCCAGCATCTGGCAATTATAATTAGGGCTGCTATGAACATAGTAGAGCATGTATCCTTATTACATGGTGAGGAATCCTCTGGGTATATGCCCAGGAGTGATATAGCAGGATCTTCTGGAAGTGAGGTGCCCAGTTTTCGGAGGAACCGACAGACTGATTTCCAGAGTGGTTGTACCAATTTGCAACCCCACCAGCAGTGGAGGAGTGTTCCTCTTTCTCCACACCCTCTCCAACACCTGCTGTCTCCTGAATTTTTAATCTTAGCCATTCTGACTGGTGTAAAATGAAATCTTAGGGTTGTTTTGATTAGCATTTCCCTAATGATTAATGAAGTTGAGCATTTTTTAAGATGCTTCTCCGCCATCCAAATTTCTTCAGGTGAGAATTCCTTGTTTAACTCTTTACCCCATTTTTTAATAGGGTTGTTCGGTTTTCTGGAGTCTAACTTTTTGAGTTCTTTATATATATTGGAAATTAGCCCTCTATCTGATGTAGGATTTGTGAAGATCTTTTCCCAATTTGTTGGTTGCCAATTTGTCCTCTTGATGGTGTCCTTTGCCTTACAGAAACTTTGCAATTTTATGAGGTCCCATTTGTCCATTCTTGCTCTTAGAGCATACACTATTGGTGTTCTGTTAAGAAACTTTCTCCCTGTACCGATGTCCTCAAGGGTCTTCCCCAGTTTCTTTTCTATTAGCTTCAGAGTGTCTGGCTTTATGTGGAGGTCCTTGATCCATTTGGATTTGAGCTTAGTACAAGGAGACAAGGATGGATCAATTCACATTCTTCTGCATGCTGACCTCCAGTTGATCCAGCACCATTTGTTGAAAAGGCTATCTTTTTTCCATTGGATGTTTTCAGCCTCTTTGTCGAGGATCAACTGGCCACAGGTGTGTGGGTTCATTTCTAGATCTTCAATCCTGTTCCATTGATCCTCCTCCCTGTCACTGTACCAATACCATGCAGTTTTTAACACTATTGCTCTGTAGTATTGCTTGAGGTCAGGGATACTGATTCCCCCAGATTTTCTTTTGTTGCTGAGAATAGTTATAGCTATCCTGGGTTTTTTGTTGTTCCAGATGAATTTGATAATTGCTCTTTCGAACTCTGTGAAGAATTGAGTTGGGATTTTGATGGGTATTGCATTGAATCTGTATATTGCTTTTGGCAAAATGGCCATTTTAACTATATTGATTCTACCGATCCATGAGCATGGGAGGTTTTCCCATTTTTTGAGGTCTTCTTCCATTTCCTTCTTCAGAGTCTTGAAGTTCTTGTCATAAAGATCTTTCACATGTTTGGTAAGAGTCACCCCAAGATACTTTATACTGTTTGTGGCTTTTGTGAAGGGGGTCATTTCCCTAATTTCTTTCTCAGCCTGCTTATCCTTTGAGTATAGGAAGGCCACTGATTTGCTTGAGTTGATTTTATAACCTGCCACTTTGCTGAAGTTGTTTATCAGCTGTAGGAGCTCTCTAGTGGAGTTCTTTGGGTCACTTATCTAGACTATCATGTCGTCTGCAAATAATGATAGTTTGACTTCTTCCTTTCCAATTTGTATCCTTTGATCTCCTTATGTTGTCGAATTGCCCGAGCTAGTACCTCAAGTACAATATTGAAACGATAAGGAGAAAGGGGGCAGCCTTGTCTGGTCCCTGATTTCAGTGGGATTGCTTCAAGTTTCTCTCCATTTAGTTTGATGCTGGCTACCGGTTTGCTGTATATTGCTTTTACTATGTTTAGGTATGGGCCTTGAATTCCTGTTCTCTCCAAGACTTTAAGCATGAAAGGATGCTGAATTTTGTCAAATGCTTTTTCAGCATCCAATGAAATGACCATGTGGTTTTGTTCTTTGAGAGTGTTTATGTAGTGGATTGTATCGATGGATTTCCGTATATTGAACCAACTCTGCATTCCTGGGATAAAGCCTACTTGATCATGGTGGAATCGTTTTGATGTGTTCTTGGATTCGGTTGGCAAGAATTTTATTGAGTATTTTTGCATCGATGTTCATAAGGGAAATTGGTCTGAAGTTCTTTCCTTGTTGGATCTTTGTGTGGCTTTGGTATCAGCGTAATTGTGGCTTCGTAGAAGGAATTGGGTAGTGTTCCTTCTGTTTCTATTTTGTTGAATAGTTTGAGGAGTATTGGTGTTAACTCTTCTTTGAAGGTCTGATAGAATTCTGCACTTAAACCATCTGGTCCTGTGCTTTTTTTGGTTGGAAGACTTTCTATGACTCCTTCTATTTCTTTAGGCATTATGGGACAGTTTAGATGGTCTAGTTGGTCCTGATTTAATTTTGGTATTTGGTATCTGTCAAGGAAATTGTCCATTTCCTCCAGATTCTCGTGTTGTGTTGAGTACAGTCTCTTGTAGTAGGATCTGATGAGTTTTTGGATTTCCTCAGTTTCCGTTGTTATATCTCCCTTTTCATTTCTAAGTTTGTTAATTTGGATACTTTCTCTATGCCCTTTGGTCAGTCTGGCTAAGGGTTTATCTATCTTGTTGATTTTCTCAAAGAACCAGGTCCTGGTTTTGTTGATTTTTGTATGGTTCTCTTTGTTTCTACTTGATTGATTTCGGCCCTGAGTTTGATGATTTCTGACATATTTTTTCGAGAGAAAACTCTCCTGTGTGTTCTCTTTTGAGGCTACATGCTTAGACGTACACGCAACACAAAATCTTTTCGAGGTACAATGTGTTGTTTAGGAAAAACAAGATAATTTTGCACGATGCGTTATTTCTTCTCGTAAAGTTTAAGTATTTCCAATTTGTACGTATTTGGCTTTAATGTGCAACACGGTATTTCCTTATAACGTGGTATTCTTACATATTCTTTTTAGAGAAAACTGTCCTGTGCGTTCTCTTTTGGGGCTGCACGCTTAGACAAAAACACAACACCAAAGATTTTCGAGTTACAACAAGTTGTTTAGGAAAAAAAGATAATTTTGCACGATGCAGGATTTCCTTAAAACGTGGTATTCAGACATATTTTTTTCGAGAGAAAACTCTCCTGTGTGTTCTCTTTTGAGGCTACACATTTAGACATACACACAACACCAAATCCTATCGAGTTACAACATGTTGTTTAGGAAATACAAGATAATTTTTTACGATGCATTATTTCTTCTCGTAAAGTTTAAGTATTTCTAATACGTACGTATTTGTCTTTACTCTGCAACACTGTATTTCCTTATAACGTGGTATTCTTACATATTCTTTAGAGAGAAAACTCTCCTGTGCGTTCTCTTTTGAGGCTAGATGCTTAGACATACACGCAACACCAAAGCTTTTCGAGTTACAAAGTGTTGTTTAGGAAATACAAGATAATTTTGTACAACGCTTTATTCCCTCTCTTAATGTTTAAGTGTTTCTAATACGTACTTATTTGTCTTTACAACACTGTATTTCCTTGTAACGTGGTATTCTTACATATTCTTTCGAGAGAAAACTCTCCTGTGCTTTCTCTTTTGAGGCTACACGCTTAGACATACATCACACACCAAATCTTTTCGAGTTACAATGTGTTGTTTAGGAAATACTAGATAATTTTTTACGATGCGTTATTTCTTCTTGTAAAAGTTAAGTATTTCCAATTTGTACATATTTGTCTTTACTCTGAAAAACTGTATTTCCTTGTAACGTGGTATTCTTACATATTCTTGCGAGAGAAAACACTCCTGTGCATTCTCTTTTGAGGCTACACACTTAGACATACACGGAACACTAAAGCTTTTCGAGTTAAAACATGTTGTTTAGGAAAAACAAGATAATTTCGCACGATGCAGGATTTCCTTAAAACGTGGTATTCTGACATATTTTTCGAGAGAAAACTCTCCTGTGCATTCTCTTTTGAGGCTACACGCTGAGACATACAAGCAATACCAAAGCTTTTCGAGTTACAACATGTTGTTTAGGAAAAACAGGATAATTTCGCACGATGCGGGATTTCCTTAAAATGTGGTATTCTGACATATTTTTGGAGAGAAACCTCTCCTGGGCGTTCTCTTTTGAGGCTACAAGCTTAGACATATACGCAACACAAAATCTTTTCAAGTTACAACATGTTATTTAGGAAAAACAAGATAATATTGCACGATGCGTTATTTCTTCTCGTAAAGTTTAAGTATATCCAATATGTACGTATTTGACTTTAATCTGCAACACTGTATTTCCTTATAACGTGGTATTCTTACATATTCTTTTGAGAGAAAACTGTCCTGTGTGTTCTCTTTTGAGGATGCACGCTTAGACAAAAACACAACACCAAAGCTTTTCGAGTTACAACAAGTTGTTTAGGAAAAACAAGATACTTTCGCATGATACTGGATTTTCTTAAAAGGTGGTATTCTGACATATTTTTTGGAGAGAAAACTCTCCTGTGTGTTCTCTTTTGAGTCTACATGCTTAGACAAAATCGCAACACCAAAGCTTTTCAAGTTACATCGTGTTGTTTAGGAAAAACAAGATAAATTCGCACGATTCGGGATTTCCTTAAAACGTGGTATTCTGACATATTTTATGGAGAGAAAACTCTCCTGGGCGTTCCCTTTGAGGCTACAAGCTTAGACATACACGCAACACAAAATCTTTTCGAGTTACAACGTGTTGTTTATGAAAAACAAGATAATTTTGCACGATGCATTATTTCTTCTCGTAAAGTTTAAGTATATCCAATATGTACGTATTTGACTTTAATCTGCAACACTGTATTTCCTTATAACGTGTTATTTCTTCTCGTAAAGTTTAAGTATTTCCAATTTGTACGTATTTGTCTTTAATCTGCAACACTGTATTTCCTTATAACGTGGTATTCTTACATATTCTTTTAAGAGAAAACTGTTCTGTACATTCTCTTTTGGGGCTGCACGCTTAGACAAAAACGCAACACCAAAGCTTTTCGAGTTCCAACAAGTTGTTTAGGAAAAAAAAGATAATTTCGCACGATGCAGGATTTCCTTAAAACGTGGTATTCAGACATATTTTTTTCGAGAGAAAACTCTCCTGTGCATTCTCTTTTGAGGCTACATGCTTAGCCATACATGCAACACCAAATCATTTCGAGTTACAACATGTTGTTCAGGAAATAAAAGATAATTTTGTATGATGCATTATTTCTTCTCGTAAAGTTTAAGTATATCCTTTACGTACGTATTTGTCTTTACTCTGCAACACTGTATTTCCTTATAACATGGTATTCCTATATATTCTTTTGAGAGAAAACTCTCCTGTGCATTCTATTTTGAGGCTACATGCTTAGACATACACGCAACACCAAAGCTTTTCGAGTTACAACGTGTTGTTTAGGAAAAACAAGATAATTTCGCACGATGCGGGATTTCCTTAAATTGTGGTATTCTGACATATTTTTTTGAGAGAAATCTCTTCTGTGCGTTCTCTTTTGAGGCTACATGCTTAGACATACACGCAACACCAAAGCTTTTCGAGTTACAACGTGTTGTTTAGGAAAAACAAGATAATTTCGCACGAAGCGTGATTTCCTTAAAACGTTGTATTCTGACATATTTTTTCGAGAAAAGATTCTCCTGTGTGTTCTCTTTTGAGGCTACACTTTTAGACTTACAAGCAACACCAAATCTTTTCAGGTTCCAACGTGTTGTTTAGGATATACAAGATAATTTTGTACGATGCTTTATTTCTTCTCTTAATGTTTAAGTATTTCTAATACATGCTTATTTGTCTTTATAACACTCTATTTCCTTGTAACGTGGTATTCTTACATATTCTTTCGAAGGAAAACTCTCCTGTGTGTTCTCTATTGAGGCTACACGCTTAGACATCCACACCACACCAAATCTTTTCGAGTTACAACGTGTTGTTTAGGAAATACTAGATAATTTTGTACGATGCTTTATTCCTTCTCGTAAGTTTAAGTGTTTCTAATACGTACTTATTTGTCTTTAGTCTGCTACACTCTATTTCCTTATAACGTGGAATTCTTACATATTCTTTCGAGAGAAAACTCTCCTGTGCGTTCTCTTTTGAGGCTACACGCTTAGATATACACGCAACACCAAAGCTTTTCGAGTTACATCCTGTTGTTTAGGAAAACCAAGATAATTTCGCACGATGTGGGATTTCCTTAAAACGTGGTATTCTGACATATTTTTTCGAGAGAAAACTCTCCTAAGTGTTCTCCTTTCAGGATACACGCTGAGACATACAATCTACACAAAAACTTTTCGAGTTACAACGAGTTCTTTAGAGACATACACGCAACACCAAATGTTTTCGAGTTAAAAAGTTTTGTTTAGTAAAAATAAGATAATTTTGCATGATGCCTTATTTCTTCTCTTAAGTTTAAGTATTTCCAATACGTACGTATTTGTCTTTACTCTGCAACACTGTATTTCATTATAACGTGATATTCTTACATATTCTTTCGAGAGAAAACTCTCCAGTGCATTCTCGTTTGACTTTACACGCATAGATATACACGCAACACCAAAGCCTTTCGAGTTACAACGTGTTGTTTAGGAAAAACAAGATAATTTCGCACGATGCGTGATTTCCTTAAAACGTGGTATTCTGACATATTTTTTGCGAGACAACTCTCCTGTGCGTTCTCTTTTGAGGCTACACGCTTAGAAATACACGCAACACCAAATCTTTTTGAGTTACAACGTGTTGTTTAGGAAAAACAAGATTATTTTGCACGATGTGTTATTTCTTCTCATAAAGCTTAAGTATTTCCAATTTGTACATGTTTGTCTTTAATCTGCAACACTGTATTTCCTTACAACGTGGTATTCTTACATATTCCTTTGAAAGAAAACTGTCCTGTGCGTTCTCATTTGAGGCTGCACGCTTAGACAAAAACGCAGCTCCATAGCTTTTCGGGTTACAACACTTTGTTTAGGAGAAAAAAGATAATTTCGCACGATGCAGGATTTCCTAAAAACGTGGTGTTCTGACATTTTTTTTCGAGAGAAAACTCGCCTGTGTGTTCTCTTTTGAGGCTACACACTTAGACATACTCACAACACCAAATCTTTTCGAGTTACAACGTGTTGTTTAGGAAAAAACAAGATAATTTTGTACGATGCATTATTTCTTCTCGTAAATTTTAAGTATTTCTAATACGTACGTATTTGTCTATACTCTGCAACACTGTATTTCCTTATAACGTGGTATTCTTACATATTCTTTCGAGAGAAAACTCTCCTGTGTGTTCTCTTCTGAGGCTACACACTAACACATACACGCAACACAAAGCTTTTCGAGTTAAAACGTGTTGTTTAGGAAAAACAAGATAATTTCGCACGATGACCGATTTCCTTAAAACGGACTATTCTGACATGATTTTTCGAGAGAAAACTGTCCTGTGCATTCTCTTTTGAGGCTAGAAGCTTAGACATACACGCAACACCAAATCTTTTTGAGTTACAACGTGTTATTTAGGAAAAACAAGATAATTTTGTAAGATGCGTTATTTCTTCTCATAAAGTTTAAGTATTTCCATTATGTATGTATATGTCTTTAATATGCAACACTGTATTTCCTCGTAACTGGGTATTCTTACATAATCTTTCGAGAGAAAACTCTCCTGTGCATTCTCGTCTGAGGCTACACACTTAAACATACACGCAACAACAAAGCTTTTCAAGTTACACCGTGTTGTTTAGGAAAAACAAGATAATTTCACACGATGGGCGATTTCCTTTAAACGGGGTATTCTGACATGGTTTTTCGAGAGAAAACTCTCCTGTGCGTTCCCTTCTGAGGCTAGAAGCTTAGACATACACGCAACACCAAATCTTTTCGAGTTACAACGTTTAGGAAAAACAAGATAATTCCACACGATGCGGGATTTCCTAAAAACGTGGTATTCTGACATATTTTTTTGAGAGAAAACTCTCCTGTGCGTTCTCTTTTGAGGCTACAGGCTTAGACATACACGCAACACCAAATCTATTCGAGTTACAACGTGTTGTTTAGGAAATACAAGATAATATTTTATGATGCGTTATTTCTTCTGGTAAAGTTTAAGTATTTCGTATACGTAGGTATTTGTCTTTACCTGCAACACTGTATTTCCTTGTAACGTGGTATTCTTACATATTCTTTGGAGAGAAAACTCTCCTGTGCGTTCTCTTTTGAGGCTACACAATTAGACATACACACAACACCAAAACTTTTTGAGTTACAACATGTTGTTTAGGAAAAACAAGATAATTTAGCACGATGCGGGATTTCCTTATAACGTGGTATTCTGACATATTCTTTCGAGAGAAAACACTCCTGTGCGTTCTCTTTTGAGGCTACCAGCTTAGACATACACGTAACACCAAATCTTTTCGAGTTACAACGTGTTGTTTAGGAAAAACAAGATAATTTTGCACGATGCGTTATTTCTTCTCTAAAGTTTAAGTATTTCCAATACGTACGTATTTGTCTTTACTCTGCAACACTGTATTTCCTTAAAACTTGGTATTCTTACATATTCTTTCAAGAGAAAATTCTCCTGTGCGTTCTCTTTTGAGGCTGCACGCTTAGACATACACGCAACACCAAAGCTTTTCGAGATGCAACGTGTTGTTAAGGAAAAACAAGATAATTTCACATGATGCGGGATTTCCTTAAAACGTGGTATTCTGACATATTTTTTGGAGAGAATACTCTCCTGTTGGTTCTCTTTGAGGATACACGTTTAGACATACAATCAACAACAAATCTTTTCGAGTTACAACGTGTTGTTTAGGAAATACAAGATAATTTTGTACGAAGCGTTATTTCTTCTCATAAAGTTTAAGTATTTCTAATATGTATGTATTTCTCTTTACTCTGCAACACTGTATTTCCTTGTAATGTGGTATTCTTACATATTCTTTCGAGTGAAAACTCTCCTGTGCATTCTCTTTTGAGGCTATATGCTTAGACATACACGCAACACCAAAGCTTTTCTAGTTACAACGTGTTGTGTAGGAAAAACAAGATAATTTCGCATGATGCTGGATTTCCTTAAAACGTGGTATTCTGACATATTTTTTCGAGAGGAAACTCTCCTGTGCATTCTCTTTTGAGGCTACACGCTTATTCATACACTCAACACCAAATCTTTTGGAGTTACAACGTGTTGTTTAGGAAAAACTAGATAATTTTGCATGATGTGTTATTTCTTCTCGTAAAGTTTAAGTATTTCTAATATGTACATATTTGTCTTTACTCTGCAACACTGTATTATGTTATAACGTGGAATTCTTACATATTCTTTCGAGAGAAAACTCTCCTGTGCGTTCTCTTTTGAGGCTGCACACTTAGTCATACACGCAACACCAAATCTTTACGAATATCAACTTGTTGTTTAGGAAATACAAGATAATTTTGTAGGGAGCGTTATTTCTTCTCATAAAGTTTAAGTATTTCTAATACGTACGTATTTGTCTTTACTCTGCAACACTGTATTTCCTTGTAACGTGGTATTCTGACATATTCATTCGAGAGAAAACTCTCCTGTGCATTCTATTCTGAGGCTACACACTTAGGCATACACACAACACCAAAGCTTTTCAAGTTAAAACGTGTTGTTTAGGAAAAAAAAAAAAAAGATAATATTGCACCATGCTGGATTTCCTTAAAACGTGGTATTCTGACATATTTTTTCGAGAGAAAACTCTCCTGTGCGTTCTCTTTTGAGACTACAGGCTTAGTTATACACTCAACACCAAATCTTTTCGAGTTACAACGTGTTGTTTAGGAAAAACAAATTAATTTTGCATGATGTGTTATTTCTTCTCTTAAAGTTTAAGTATTTCTTATACGTAAATATTTGTCTTTAATCTGCAACACTGTATTATGTTATAATGTGGAATTTTACATATTCTTTCGAGAGAAAACTCTGCTGTGCGTTCTCTTTTGAGGCTACATGCTTAGACACACACACAACACCAAAGCTTTTCTAGTTACAACGTGTTGTTTAGGAAAGACAAGATAATATCGCATGATGTGGTATTTCCCTAAAACGTGGTATTCTGACATATTTTTTCGAGAGAAAACTCTCCTGTGAGTTCTCTTTTGAGGCTGCATGCTTATTCATACACGCAACACCAAATCTTTCGAGTTACAAGGTGTTGTTTAGGAAATACAAGATAATTTTGTACGATGCGTTATTTCTTCTCGAAAAGTTCAAGTATTTCGAATAAGTACGTATTTGTCTTTACTCTGCAACACTGTATTTCCTTATAACGTGGTATTCTTACATATTCTTTTGAGAGAAAACTCTCCTGTGCGTTCTCTTTTGAGACTAAACCCTTAGACATACACGCAACACCGAAGCTTTTCGAGATACAATTTGTTGTTTAGGAAAAACAAGATAATTTCGCACGATGCGGAATTTCCTTAAAACATGGTATTCTGACATATTTTTTCAAGAGAAAAATCTCCTGTGCATTCTCTTTTGAGGCTACACGCTGAGACATACACACAACACCAAATCTTTTCGAGTTACAACGTGTTGTTTAGGAAATACAAAATAATTTTGTACGATGCGTTATTTCTTCTCGTAAAGTTTAAGTATTTCTAATATGTACGTATTTGTCCTTACTCTGCAACACTGTATTTCCTTATTACGTGGTATTCTTACATATATTCTTTCGAGAGAAAACTCTCCTGTGCGTTCTCTTTTGAGGCTGCACGCTTAGAGAAAAACACAACACCAAAGCTTTTCGAGTTACAACAAGTTGTTTAGGAAAAAAAAAAAAGATAATTTCGCACGATGCAGGATTTCCTTAAAACGTTGTATTCTGACATACTTTTTCATGAGAAAACTCTCCTGTGCATTCTCTTTTGAGGCTACACGCTTAGACATACACGCAGCACCAAAGCTTTTCAAGTTACAACGTGTTGTTTAGGAAAAACAAGATAATTTCGCACGATGTGCGATTTCCTTATAACGGGGTATTCTGACATGTTTTTTGAGAGAAAACTCTCCTGTGCGGTCTCTTTTGAGGCTACACGTTTAGACATACACGCAACACCAATTCTTTTCGAGTTACAACGTGTTGTTTAGGAAAAAACATGACAATTTTGCATGATGCGTTATTTCTTCTCGTAAATTTTAAGTATTTCTAATACGTACGTATTTGTCTTTACTCTGCAACACTATATTTCCTTATAACGTGGTATTCTTACATATTCTTTCGAGAGAAAACTCTCCTGTGCATTCTCTTTTGAGGATACACACTTAGACATACACGCAACACCAAAGCTTTTCAAGTTACAACGTGTTGTTTTGGAAAAACAAGATAATTTCGCACAATGTGCTATTTCCTTATAACGGGGTATTCTGACATGTTTTTCGAGAGAAAACTCTCCTGTGCGTTCTCTTTTGAGGCTAGAAGCTTAGACCTACACACAACCCCAAATCTTTTCGAGTTACAAAGTGTTATTTAGGAAAAACAAGATAATTTTGCACGATGCGTTATTTCTTCTCATAATGTTTAAGTATTTCCAATATGTACGTATTTCTCTTTAATACGCAACTCTGTGTTTCTTTTTAATGTGGTATTCTTACATAGTCTTTCGAGTGAAAACTCTCCTGTGCGTTCTCTATTGAGGCTACACGCTTAGACATGCACGCAACACCAAAGCTTTTCGAGTTACAACGTGTTGTTTAGGGAAAACAAGATAATTTCCACGATGCGGGATTTCCTTAAAACGTGGTTTTCTGACTAATTTTGATGAAACAAAATTCTCCTGTGGGTTCTCTTTTGAGGTTACACGTTTAGACATACATGCAACAACAAATCTTTTTGAGTTACAACCTGTTGTTTAGGAAATACAAGATAATTTTGTACGCTGCATTATTTCTTCTCCTAAAGTTTAAGTATTTCTAATATTTATGTATTTGTCTTTACTCTGCAACACTGTATTTCCTTGTAATGAGGTATTCTTAAAACGTGGTATTCTGATATATTTTTATGAGAGAAAATTCTCCTGTGTGTTCTCTTTTAAGGCTACACACTTAGACATACACACAACACCAAATCTTTTCAAGTTACAACGTGTTGTTTAGGAAATACAAGATAATTTTGTACCATGCGTTATTTCTTCGAGTAAAGTTTAGGTATTTCTAATAAGTACGTATTTGTCTTTAATCTGCAACACTGTATTTCCTTATAACGTGGTATTCTTACATATTCTTTCGAGAGAAAACTCTCCTGTGCGTTCTCTTTTGAGGCTGAACTCTTACACATACATGCAACACAAAAGCTTTTCGAGTTACAATCTGTTGTTTAGGAAAAACTAGATAATTTCGCAGGATGCGGGATTTCCTTAAAACGTGGTATTCTGAAATTTTTTCGAGAGAAAACTATCCTGTACGTTCTCTTTTCCGGCTACATGCTTAGAAATACACGCAATACCAAATTTTTACAAATATCAACTAGTTGTTTAGGAAATACAAGATGATTTTGTACGGAGCGTTATTTCTTCTCATAAAGTTTAAGTATTTCTAATACGTACGTATTTGTCTTTACTCTGCAACACTGTATTTCCTTGTAACGTGGTATTCTGACATATTCTTTCGAGAAAAAACACTCCTGTGCATTCTCTTCAGAGGCTACACACTTAGGCATACACACAACACCAAAGCTTTTCGAGTTAAAACGTGTTGTTTAGGAAAAAAAAGATAATATCTCACAATGCTGGATTTCTTTAAAACGTGGTATTCTGACATATTTTTTCGAGAGAAAACTCTCCTGTACGTTCTCTTTTGAGGCTACACGATTAGTCATACATTCAACACCAAATCTTTTTGAGTTACAACGTGTTGTTTAGGAAAAACCAGATATTTTTGCATGATGCGTTATTTCTTCTCGTTAAGTTTAAGTATTTCTAATACGTACATATTTGTCTTTACTCTGCAACAGTGTATTACGTTATAACGTGGAATTCTTACATATTCTTTCGAAAGAAAACTCTCCTGTGCATTCTCTTTTGAGGCTACATGCTCAGACATACACGCAACACCAAAGATTTTTGAGTTACAACGTGTTGTTTAGGAAAAAAAAGATAATTTCACATGATGCGGTATTTCCCTAAAACGTGGTATTCTGACATATTTTTTCGAGAAAAAACTCTCCTGTGCCTTCTCTTTTGAGGCTACCCTCTTAGACATACACGCAACAGCAAAATTTTCGAGTTGCAACGTGTTGTTAGGAAAAACATGATAATTTTGCACGATGCGTTATTTCCTCTCGTAAAGTTTAAGTATTTCTAATACGTACGTATTTGTCTTTACTCTGCAACACTGTATTTCCTTATAACGTGGTATTCTTACATATTCTTTCGAGAGAAAACTGTCCTGTGCGTTCTCTTTTGAGGCTGCATGCTTAGAAATAAACGCAACACCAAAGCTTTTCGAATGACAATGTGTTGTTTAGGAAAAACAAGATAATTTTGCACTATTCAGGATTTCCTTAAAACGTGGTATTCTGACATTTTTTTTTCGAGAGAAATCTCTCCTGTGCCTTTTCATTTGAGGCTACATGCTTAGTCATACACGAAACACGAAAACCTTTCGAGTTACAACGTGTTGTTTAGGAAAAACAAGATAATTTTTCATGATGCGTTATTTCTTCTCGTAAAGTTTAAGTATTTCTAATACCTACGTATTTGTTTTTACTCTGCAACACTGTATTCCGTTATAACGTGGAATTCTTACATATTCTTTCGAGAGAAAACTCTCCGGTGCATTCTCCTTTGAGGCTAAACGCTTAGACATACACGCAATACCAAAGCTTTTCGAGTTACAACGTGTTGTTTAGTAAAAACAAGATAATTTCGCATGATGCGGTATTTCTTTAAAACGTGGTATTCTGGCATATTTGTTCGAGGGAAAATTCTCCTGTGGGTTCTCTTTTGAGGCTACACATTTAGACATACACGCAACACCAAATCTTTTCGAGTTACAACGTGTTGTTTAGGAAAAACTAAATAATTTTGCACGATGCATTATTTCTTCTCGTAAATTTTAAGTATTTCTAATACGTATGTATTTGTCTTTCCTTTTCAACATTGTATTTCCTTATAACGTGGTATTCTTACATATTCTTTCGAGAGAAAACTCTCCTCTTCGTTCTCTTTTGAGGCGACACGCTTAGACATACACGCAACACCAAAGCTTTTCGAGTTACAACGTGTTATTTAGGAACAACAAGATAATTTCGCACGAAGCGGGATTTCCTTAAAACGTTGTATTCTGACCTATTTTTTTGAGAAAAAATTCTCCTGTGTGTTCTCTTTTGAGGTTACACTTTTAGACTTACAAGCAACACCAAATCTTTTCAGGTTACAACGTGTTGTTTAGGATATACAAGATAATTTTGTACGATGCGTTATTTCTTCTCATAAAGTTTAAGTATTTCTAATACGTAGGTATTTGTCTTTACTCTGCAACACCATATGTGCTTATAACGTGGTATTCTTACATATTTTTCTAGAGAAAACTCTCCTGTGCGTTCTATTTTGAAGCTACACTCATAGATATACACGTAACACCAAAGCTTTTCAAGTTACAATGTGTTGTTTAGGAAAAACAAGATAATTTCGCACGATGTGCGATTTCTTTAAACCGGGGTATTCTGAAATGTTTTTTCAAAAGAAAACTCTCCTGTGCGTTCTCGTTTGAGGTTAGAAGCTTAGACATACACGCAACACCAAATCTTTTTGAGTTACAACGTGTTATTTAGGAAAAACAAGATAATTTTGCACGATCCGTTATTTCTCATAAAGTTTAAGTATTTCCAATATATACGTATTTGTCTTCAATATGCAACACTGTATTTCCTTATAACGTGGTATTCTTACATATTCTTTCGAGTGAAAACTCTCCTGTGCATTCTCTTTTGAGGCTGCACGCTAAGACATACACACAACACCAAAGCTTTTCGAGTTACAACGTGTGGTTTAGGAAAAACAAGATAATTTTGCAAGATGCGGGATTTCCTTAAAACGTTGTATTCTTACATATTTTTTCGAGAGAAAATTCTCCTGTGGGTTCTCTTTTGAGGATACACGTTTGTCTGAGGATACAGACATACAGGAAACACCAAATCTTTTCGAGTTACAACGTGTTGTATAGGAAACACAAGATAATTTTTTAGGATGCGTTATTTCTTCTCGTAAGGTTTAAGTATTTCTAATAGGTACGTATTTGTCTTTACTCTGCAACACTCTACTTCCTTATAACGTGGTATTCTTACATATTCTTTTGAGAGAAAACTCTCCTGTGTGTTCACTTTTGAGTCTGCATGCTTAGACATACACGCAACACCAAAGCTTTTCGAGTTAAAACGTGTTGTTTAGGAAAAACAAGATAATTTCGCACAATGGGGTATTTCCTTAAAACGTGGTATTCTGACATATTTTTTCGAGAGAAAATTCTCCTGTGGGGTCTCTTTTGAGGCTACACATTTAGACATACACGCAACACCAAATCGTTTCGAGTTACAACGTGTTGTTTAGGAAAAACAAGATAATTTTTTACGATGCATTATTTCTTCTCGTAAATTTTAAGTATTTCTAATACGTACGTATTTGTCTTTACTCTGCAACACTGTATTTCCTTATAACGTGGTATTCTTACATATTCTTTCGAGAGAAAACTCTCCTGTGCGTTCTCTTTTGAGGCTACACGCTTAGACATACACGCAACACCAAATCTTTTCGACATACAACGTGTTGTTTAGGAAAAACAAGATAATTTTGCATGACGCGTTATTTCCTCTCGTAATGTTTAAGTATTTCCAATATGTTCATATTTGTCTTTACTCTGCAACACTTTATTTCTTTATAACGTGGTATTCTTACATATTTTTTCGACAGAAAACTTTCCTGTGCGTTCTCTTTTGAGGCTGCACGCTTAGGAAAAAACGCAACACCAAAGCTTTTCAAGTTACAACAAGTTGTTTAGGAAAAACAAGGGAGTTTCGCACTATATAGGATTTTCTTAAACGTGGTATTCTGACATATTTTTTCGAGAGAAAACTCTCCTGTGCGTTCTATTTGAGGCTACACGCTTAGACATACAAGCAACACAAAACTTTTCGAGTCCAACGTGTTGTTCAGGAAAAACAAGATAATTTTGCACGATGAGTTATTTCTTCTCATAAACATTAAGTATTTGTAATATGTACGTATTTGTCTTTACTCTGCAACAATGTACTTACTTATAATGTAGTATTCTTACATGTTCTTTCGAGAGAAAACTCTCCTGTGCGTTCTCTTTTGAGGCTGCACGCTTAGACAAAAACGCAACATCAAAGCTTTTCGAGTTACGTGTTGTTTAAGAAAAACAAGATAATTTCGCACGATGCAGAATTTCCTTAAAACGTGGTATTCTTACATATTCTTTTGAGAGAAAACTCTCCTGTGCATTCTTTTGAGGCTACACACTTAGACATACACGCAACAACAAAGCTTTTTGAGTTAAAACATGTTGTTTAGGAAAAACAAGATAATTTCACACGATGAGGGATTTCCTTAAAAGTGGTATTGTGACATATTTTTCGAGAGAAAACTCTCCTGTGCGTTCTCTTTTGAGGCTGCACGCTTAGTCATACATTCAACACCATATCTTTTAAAGTTACAACGTGTTGTTTAGGAAAAACAAGATAATTTTGCATGACCCCTTATTTCTTCTCGTAAAGTTTAAATATTTCTAATACGTACGAATTTGTCTTTACACTGCAATACTGTATTTCCTAATAACGTGGTATTCGTACATATTCTTTCGAGAGAAATCTCTCCTGTGCATTCTCGTTTGATGCTACAAGCTTAGACATACACGCAACACCAAAGCTTTTCGAGTTACAACGTGTTGTTTAGGAAAAACAAGATAATTTTGCACAATGCTGGATTTCCTTAAAACGTGGTATTCTAACAAATTTTTTTTCGAGAGAAAACTCTCCTGTGCATTCTCTTTTGAGGCTACACGCTTAGACATACACGCAACACCAAAATTTTCGAGTTACAACGTGTTGTTTAGGAAAAACAGGATAATTTCACACGATGCATGATTTCCTTAAAACTTGGTATTCTGACATATTTTTTCGAGAGAAAACTCTTGTGTGCATTCTCTTTTGAGGCTACAAGCTTAGACATACTCGCAACGCCAAATCTTTTCGAGTTACAACGTGTTGTTAGGAAAAACATGATGATTTTGCACGATGCATTATTTCCCCTCGTGAAGTTTAAGTATTTCTAATACGTGCGTATTTGTCTTTATTCTGCAACACTCTATTTCTATATAACGTGGTATTCTTACATATTCTTTCAAGAGAAAACTCTCCTGTGTGTTCTCTTTTGAGGCTACACGCATAGACATACACGCAACACCAAATGTTTTCGAGTTACAACGTGTTGTTTAGGAAAAACAAGATAATTTCGCACGATGCAGAATTTCCTTAAAACGTGGTATGCTGACGTATTTTTTCGAGAGAAAATTCTCCTGTGGGTTCCCTTTTAGGGCTACACGTTTAGACATACACACAACACCAAATCTTTTTGAGTTACAACGTGTTGTTTAGGAAATACTAGATAATTTTTTATGATGCGTTATTTCTTCCCGTAAAGTTTAAGTATTTCTAACATGTACGTATTTGTCTTTACTCTGCAACACTGTATTTCCTGATAACGTGGTATTCTTACATATTCTTTCGAGAGAAAACTCTCCTGTGCATTCTCTTTTGAGGCTACACGCTTAGACATACACGCAACACCAAAGCTTTTCGAGTTACAACGTGTTGTTTAGGAAAAATAAGATAATTTCCACGATGCGGGATTTCCTTAAAACATTTTATTCTGAAATATTTTTTCAAGAGAAAACTCTCCTGTGCATTCTCTTTTTAGGCTACACACTTAAACATACACACAACACAAAAGCTTTTCGAGTTAAAACATGTTTTTAGGAAAAACAACATAATTTCGCACGATAGAGGATTTCCTTAAAACGTGGTATTCTTAGATATTTTTTTGAGAGAAAACTCTCCTGTGCGTTCTCTTTTGAGGCTTCACGCTGAGACATACAAGCAACACCAAAGCTTTTCGAGTTACAACGTGTTGTTTAGGAAAAACAAGATAATTTCGCACGATGCAGGATTTTCTAAAAACGTGGTATTCTGACATATTTTTTGGAGAGAAAACTCTCCTGTGCCTTCTCTTTTGCGGCTACAAGCTTAGACATACATGCAACACCAAATCCTTTCGAATTTCAACTTGTTGCTTTTGAAATACAAGATAATTTTGTATGGAGCCTTATTTCTTCGCGTAAGTTTAAGTATTTCTAATACATACGTATTTGTCTTTTCTCTGCAACACTGTATTTCCTTGTAACGTGGTATTCTGACATATTCTTTCGAGAGAAAACTCTCCAGTGCATTCTCTTCTGAGACTACACATTTAAACATACACACAACACCAAAGCTTTTCTAGTTAAAATATGTTGTTAAGGAAAAACAAGATAATTTCGCACTATGCGGGATGTCCTTAAAACGTGGTATTCTGACATATTTTTTTGAGAGAAAACTTTCCTGTGTGTTCTCTTTTGAGGCTACATGCTTAGACATACACGCAACACCAAAGCTTTTCGAGTTACAATGTGTTGTTTAGGAAAAATAACATAATTTCGCATGATGCGGAATTTCCTTAAAACGTGGTATTCTGACATATTTTTTTCTAGAGAGAATTCTCCTGTGGGTTCTCCTTTGAGGATCCACGTTTAGAGAAACACGCAACAACAAATCTTTTTGAGTTACAACGTGTTGTTTAGGAAATACAAGATAATTTTGTACGATGCGTTATTTCTTCTCTTAAAGTTTAAGTATTTCTAATATGCATGTATTTGTCTTTTCTCTCCAACACTGTATTTCCTTGTAACGTGGTATTCTTACATATTCTTTCAAAAGAAAACTCTCCTGTGCATTCTCTTTTGAGGCTAAACGCTTAGACATACACGCAACACCAAAGCTTTTCGAGTTAAAATATGTTGTTAAGGAAAAACCAGATAATTTCACACGATGCGGGATGTCCTTAAAACGTGATATTCTGACATAATTTTTTGAGAGAAAACTCTCCTGTGCGTACTCTTTTGAGGCTACATGCTTAGACATACACGCAACACCAAATCTTTTCGAGTTACAACGTGTTGTTTAGGAAAAACAAGATAATTTTGCACGATGCTTTATTTCTTCTCGTAAAGTTTAAGTATTTCTAATACGTAAGTATTTGTCTTTACTCTTGCAACACTGTATTTCCTTATAACGTGGTATTCT
This sequence comes from Apodemus sylvaticus, assembly GCF_947179515.1. Taxonomy (NCBI): domain Eukaryota; kingdom Metazoa; phylum Chordata; class Mammalia; order Rodentia; family Muridae; genus Apodemus; species Apodemus sylvaticus. The sequence continues at coordinate 466,274 of NC_067482.1, forward strand.
TACATATTCTTTCGAGAGAAAACTCTCCTGTGCGTTCTCTTTTGAGGCTGCACGCTTAGACAAAACGCAACACCAAAGCTTTTAGAGTTACAACAAGTTGTTCAGGAAAAAAAAAAAGATAATTTCGCACGATGCATGATTTCCTTAAAACGTGGAATTCTGACATATTTTTCGAGGGAAAACTCTCCTGTGCATTCTCTTTTGAGGCTACATGCTGAGACATACATGCAACACCAAAGCTTATCGAGTTACAACGTGTTGTTTAGGAAAAACAAGATAATTTTGCACTATGCAGGATTTCCTTAAAACGTGGTATTCTGAAATATTTTTCAAGAGAAAATTCTCCTGTGGGTTCTCTTTTGAGGCTACACGTTTAGACATACACGCAACACCAAATCTTTTTGAGTTACAACGTGCTGTTTAGGAAATACAAGATAATTTTGTAAGATGCATTATTTCTTCTCATAAATTTTAAGTATTTCTAATACGTATGTATTTGTCTTTATTCTGCAACACTGTATTTCCTTATAACGTGGTATTCTTACATATTCTTTTGAGAGAAAACTCTCCCGTGCGTTCGCTTTTGAGGCTATACGCTTAGACATACACGCAACGCCAAAGCTTTTCGAATTACAACGTGTTGTTTAGGAAAAACAAGATAATTTCGCACGATGCAGGATTTCCTTAAAACGTGGTATGCTGACATATTTTTTCGAGAGAAAATCATCCTGTGGGTTCTCTTTTGGGGCTACACGTTTAGACATACACACAACACCAAATCTTTTTGAGTTACAACGTGTTGTTTAGGAAATACTAGATAATTTTTTATGATGCGTTATTTCTTCCCATAAAGTTTAAGTATTTCTAATATGTACGTATTTGTCTTTACTCTGCAACACTGTATTTCCTGATACCGTGGTATTCTTACATATTCTTTCGAGAGAAAACTCTCCTGTGCATTCTCTTTTGAGGCTACACGCTTAGACATACACGCAACACCAAAGCTTTTCGAGTTACAACGTGTTGTTTAGGAAAAATAAGATAATTTCCACGATGCGGGATTTCCTTAATACGTTTTATTCTGAAATATTTTTTCAAGAGAAAACTCTCCTGTGCTTTCTCTTTAGAGGCTACAAGCTTAGATATACACGCAACACCAAATCTTTTCGAGTTAAAATGTGTTGTTTAGGAAAAACAAGATAATTTTGCACGATGCATTATTTCTTCTCGTAAAGTTTAAGTATTTAGAATACGTACGCATTTGTCTTTACTCTGCAACACTATATTTCCATATAAAGTGGTATTCTTACATATTCTTTCGAGAGAAAACTCTCTGGTATGTTCTTTTTTGTGGCTGCACGCTTAGACAAAAAGGCAACACCACAGCTTTTCGAGTTACAGCAAGTTGTTTAGGAAAAACAAGATAATTTCTCAGGATACGGGATTTTCTAAAAACGTGGTATTCTGACATATTTTTTCGAGAGAAAACTATCCTGTGTATTCTCCTTTGAGGCTACACACTTAGACATACACGCAACACAAAAGCTTTTCGAGTTACCATGTGTTGTTTACGAAAAACAAGATATTTTCGCACGACCCAGGATTTCCTTAAAACGTCGTATTCTGACATATTTTTTCGAGAGATAATTCTCCTGTGGGTTCACTTTTGAGGCTACACATTTACACATGCACACAACACCAAATCTTTTCGACTTACAACGTGTTCTTTAGGAAATACAAGATAATTTTTTACGATGCGTTATTTCTTCTCGTAAAGCATAAGTATATCTAATATGTACGTATTTGTCTTTATTCTGCAACACTGTATTTCCTTATAACGTGGTATTCTTACATATTCTTACGAGAGAAAACTCTCCTCTGCGTTCTCTTTTGATGCTACACGCTTAGACATTCACGCAACTCCAAATATTTTTGAATTACAACGTGTTGTTCAGGAAAAACAAGAGAATTTCACACTATGCGGGATTTCCTTAAAACGTGGTATTCTGACATATTTTTCGAGGGAAATTCTGTGGGTTCTCTTTTGAGGCTACACGTTTAGACATACACGCAACACCAAATCTTTTCAAGTTACAACGTGCTGTTTAGGAAATACAAGATAATTTTGTACGATGCATTATTTCTTCTCATAAAGTTTAAGTATTTCTAATATGTACATATTTGTCTTTAGTCTGCCACACTGTATTTCCTTATAACGTGGTATTCTTACATATTCTTTCGAGAGAAAACTCTCCTGTGAGTTCTCTTTAGAGGCTACAAGCTTAGACATACACGCAACACCAAATCTTTTCCAGTTACAACGTGTTGTTTAGGAAAATCAAGATAATTTTGCACCATGCGTTATTTCTTCTCGTAAAGTTTAAGTATTTCCAATACGTACGTATTGGTCTTTACTCTGCAACACTATATTTCCTTATAACATGGTATTCTTACATATTCTTTCAAGAGAAAACTCTCCTGTGCTTTCTCTTTTGTGGCTGTACGCTTAGACAAAAAGGCAATACCACACCTTTTCGAGTTACAACAAGTTGTTTAGGAAAAACAAGATAATTTCTCATGATACGGGATTTTCTTAAAACGTGGTATTCTGACATATTTTTTCGAGAGAAACTCTCCTGTGCGTTCTCTTTTAGGGCTGCACGCTTAGACAAAACGTAACACCAAAGTTTTTCGAGTTACATCGTGTTATTTAGGAAAAACAAGATAATTTCCACGATGCGGGATTTCCTTAAAACGTTTTATTCTGAAATATTTTTTCAAGAGAAAACTCTCCTGTTCGCTCTCATTAGAGGCTACAAGCTTAGACATACCCGCAACACCAAATCTTTTTGAGTTACAACGTGTTGTTTAGGAAAAACAAGATAATTTTGCACGATGCATTATTTCTTCTCGTAAAGTTTAAGTGTTTCCAATACGTACGTATTTGTCTTTACTCTGCAACACTATATTTCCTTATAACGTGGTATTCTTACATATTTTTTCGAGAGAAAACTCTCCTGTGCGTTCTCTTTTGTGGCTGCATGCTTAGACAAAAAGGGAACACCACAGCTTTTCGAGTTACAACAAGTTGTTTAGGAAAAACAAGATAATTTCTCACGATACGGGATTTTCTTAAAACGTGGTATTGTGACATATTTTTTCAAGATAAAACTGTCCTGTGCGTTCTCTTTTGAGGCTACACACTTAGACATACACGCAACACCAAAGCTTTTCGAGTTACCATGTGTTGTTTAGGAAAAACAAGATATTTTTGTACGATGCAGGATTTTCTTAAAACGTGGTATTCTGTCATATTTTTTCGAGAGAAACTCTCCTGTGCGTTCTCTTTTGAAGCTGCATGCTTAGACAAAAGGCAGCACCAATGCTTTTCGAGTTACAACACTTTGTTTAGGAAAAAAAAGATAATTTTGCACGATGCAGGATTTCCTTAAAACGTGGTATTCTGACATATTTTTTTGAGAGAAAACTCTCCTGTGCATTCTCTTTGGAGGCTACTAGCTTAGACATACAGGCAACACCAAATCCTTTTGAGTTACAACAGGTTGTTTAGGAAAAACAAGATAATTTCGCACCATGCGGGATTTCCTTAAAACGTGGTATTCTGACATATTTTTTTGAGAGAAAACTCTCCTGTGCATTCTCTTTTGAGGCTACATGCTTAGACATACACGCAACACCAAATCTTTTCGAGTTACAACATGTTGTTTAGGAAAAACAAGATAATTTTGCACGATGCTTTATTTCTTCTCGTAAAGTTTAAGTATTTGTAATATGTATGTACTTGACTTTACTCTGTAAAAGTGTATTTCCTTGTAACGTGGTATTCTTATATATTCTTGTGAGAGAAAACTCTCCTGTGCATTCTCTTTTGAAGCTAAACACTTAGACATACACGCAACACCAAAGCTTTTCGAGTTAAAACATGATGTTTAGGAAAAACAAGATAATTTCCTATGATGCAGGATTTACATAAACGTGGTATTATGACATATTTTTAAGGGAGAAAACTCTCCTGTGCGTTCTCTTTTGAAGCTCCACGCTTAGACAAACATGCAACACCATATCTTTTCGAGTTACAATGTGTTTTTTAGGAAAAACAAGATAATTTTGCACGATGCGTTATTTCTTCTCGTAAAGTTTAAATATTTCCAATACGTATGTATTTGTCTTTACTCTGCAACACTGTATTTCCTTATAACGTGGTATTCTTACATATTCTTTCGAGAGAAATCTCTCCCGTGCGTTCTATTTTGATGCTGCATGCTTAGACAAAAACGCCACGCCAAAGCTTTTCGAATTACAACAAGTTGTTTAGGGAAAAAAAAGATAATTTTGCATGATGCAGGATTTCCTTAAAACGTGGTATTCTGACAAATTTTTTTCAAGAGAAAACTCTCCTGTGCGTTCTCTTTTGAGGCTACACACTGAGACATACAAGCAACACCAAAGCTTATCGAGTTACAACGTGTTGTTTAGGAAAAACAAGATAATTTTGCACGATGCTGGATTTCCATAAAACGTGGTATTCTGAAATATTTTTCAAGAGAAAATTCTTCTGTGGGTTCTCTTTTGAGGCTACACGTTTAGACATATGCGCAACACCAAATATTTTAGAGTTACAACGTGTTGTTTAGGAAATACAAGATAATTTTGTATGATGCGTTATTTCTTCTCATAAAGTTTAAGTCTTTCTAATATGTACGTATTTGTCTTTACTCTGCAACACTGTATTTCCTTATAACGTGGTTATCTTACATATTCTTTCGAGAGAAAACTCTCCTGTGCATTCTCTTTTGAGGCTACATGCTTAGACATACATGCAACACCAAAGCTTTTCGAGTTACAACGTGTTGTTTAGGAAAAACAAGATAATTTCCACGTTGCGGTATTTCCTTAAAACGTTTTATTTTGAAATATTTTTTCAAGAGAAAGCTCTGCTGTGCGTTCTGTTTTGAGGCTACAAGCTTAGACATACACGCAACACAAAAGCTTTTCGAGTTACAACAAGTTGTATTGGAAAAAAAAGATAATTTCGCACGATGCGGGGTTTCCTTAAAACGTGGTATTCTGACATATTTTTTCGAGGGAAAACTCTCCTGTGCGTTCTCCTTGAGGCTACAAGCTTAGACATACACGCAACACCAAGTCCTTTTGAGTTACAACGTGTTGTTAAGGAAAAACAAGATAATTTTGTGCGATGCGTTATTTCTTCTCGTAAAGTTTAAATATTTCCAATACGTACTTATTTGTCTTTACTCTGCAACGCTATATTTCCTTATAACGTGGTATTCTTACATATTCTTTCGAGAGAAAACTCTCCTGTGCATTCTCTTTTGAGGCTATACACCTAGACATACATGCAACACCAAAGCTTTTCGAGTTACAATGTGTTGTTTAGGAAAAACAAGATAATTTCGCACAATGCAGGATTTCCTTAAAAGGTGGTATTCTGGCATATTTTTTCGAGAGAAAATTCTCCTGTGGGTTCTCTTTTGAGGCTACACATTTAGACATACACACAACACCAAATCGTTTCGAGTTAAAACGTGTTGTTTAGGAAATACAAGATAATTTTTTACGATGCGTTATTTCTTCTCGTAAAGTTTAAGTATTTCTAATACGTACGTATTTGTCTTTACTCTGCAACACTGTTATTTCCTTATAACGTCGTATTCTTACATATTCTTTCGAAAGAAAACTCTCCTGTGCGTTCTCTTTTGAGGCTACACGCTTAGACATACACGAATCACCAAAGCTGTTCGAGTTACAACCTGTTGTTTAGGAAAAACAAGATAATTTCGCACGATGCTTGATATCCTTCTAACATGGTATTCTGACATATTTTTTCGAGAGAAAATTCTCCTGTGGGTTCTCTTTTGAGGCTACACATTTAGACATACACGCAACACCAAATCATTTCGAGTTACAACGTGTTGTTTGGATAATACAAGATAATTTTTTATGATGCGTTATTTCTTCTCGTAAAGTTTAAGTATTTCTAATACGTACGTATTTGTCTTTACTCTGCAACACTGTATTTCCTTATAACGTCGTATTCTTTTTTTTTTATGTGCTTTATGAATGCATTTAGACATCTTATTTTGACTTTATAGGAAGAAAGTTTTTATTACAGCATGGCTTTACCTATTGCTTTTTTTTTTATTCTTTTTTTTTATTATTCGATATAATTTATTTACATTTCAAATGATTTCCTCTCTTCTAGCCCCCCCACTCCCCGAAAGTCCCGCAAGCCCCCTTCTCTTCCCCTGTCCTCCCACCCACCCCTTCCCACTTCCCTGTTCTGGTTTTGCTGAATACTGTTTCACTGAGTCTTTCCAGAACCAGGGGCCACTCCTCCTTTCTTCTTGTACCTCATTTGATGTGTGGATTATGTTTTGGGTATTCCAGTTTTCTAGGTTAATATCCACTTATTAGTGAGTGCATACCATGATTCACCTTTTGAGTCTGGGTTACCTCACTTACGTACATATTTGTCTTTACTCTGCAACACTGTATTTCCTTATAACGTCGTATTCTTACATATTCTTTCGAGAGAAAACTCTCCTGTGCGTTCTCTTTTGAGGCTACACGCTTAGACATACACGAATCACCAAAGCTTTTCGAGTTACAACGTGTTGTTTAGGACAAACAAGATAATTTCACACGATGCTGGGTTTCCTTCTAACGTGGTATTCTGACATATTTTTTCGAGAGAAAATTCTCCTGTGGGTTCTCTTTTGAGGCTACACGTTTAGACATACAAGCAACACCAAATCATTTCGAGTTACAACGTGTTGTTTGGATAATACAAGATAATTTTTTACGATGCGTTATTTCTTCTCCTAAAGTTTAAGTATTTCTAATACATATGTATTTGTCTTTATTCCGCAACACTGTATTTCCTTATAACGTGGTATTCTTACATATTCTTTCGAGAGTAAACTCTCCTGTCCGTTCTCTTTTGAGACTACACGCTTAGACATACACGCAACACCAAAGCTTTTCGAGTTGCAACACGTTATTTAGGAAAAACAAGATAATTTCGCAAGATGCGGGATTTCCTTAAAACGTGGTATTCGGACATATTTTTTCGAGAGAAAACTCTCCTGTGCGTTCTCTTTTGAGGCTACACGCTTGGATAAACATGCCACACCAAATCCTTTCGAGCTACAACGTGTTGTTTAGGAAATACAATATAATTTTGCACAATGCGTTATTTCTTCTCGTAAAATTTAAATATTTGTAATATGTACGTATTTGTCCTTACTCTGCAACACTGCATTTCCATATAACGTGGTATTCTTACATATTATTTTGAGAGAAAACTCTCCTGTGCGTTCTCTTTTTAGGCTAAACACTTAGACATACACGAAACACCAAAGCTTTTCGAGTTAAAACATGTTGTTTAGGAAAAACAAGATAATTTCGCACGATGCGGGATTTCCTAAAAACGTGGTATTCTGACATATTTTTTCGAGAGAAAATTCTCCTGTAGGTACTCTATTGAGGCTACACGTTTAGACATACACACAACACCAAATCTTTCTAATTACAATGTGTGGTTTAGGAAATACAAGACAATTTTTTACGATGCGTTATTTCTTCTCATAAAGTTTAAGTATTTCTAATACGTACGTACTTGTCTTTACTCTGCAACACTGTATTTCCTTATAACGTGGTATTCTTACATATTCTTTCGAGAGAAAACTCTCCTGTGCGTTCTCTTTTGAGGCAACACTTTTAGACTTACACGCAACACCAAAGCTTTTCGAGTTACATGCTGTTTAAGAAAAACAAGATAATTTCGCACGATGCGGGACTTCCTTAAAATGTCGTATTCTGACATATTTTTTCGAGAGAAAACTCTCCTGTGTGTTCTCTTTTGAGGCTACACGCTTAGACATAAACGCAACAACAAATCTTTTCGAGTTACAACGTGTTGTTTAGGAAATACAAGATAATTTTTACGATGCGTTATTTCTTCTCGTAAAGTTTAAGTATTTGTAATATGTACGTATTTGTCTTTACTCTGCAACACTGTATTTCCTTGTAACGTGGTATTCTTACATATTCTTCGAGAGAAAACTCTTCTGTGCGTTCTCTTTTGATTCTGCACGCTTAGACATAAATGCAACACCAAAGCTTTTCGAGTTAAAACGTGTTGTTTAGGAAAAACAAGATAATTTCGCACGATGAGAGATTTCCTTAATATGTGGTATTCTGACATATTTTTTCGAGAGAAAACTCTCCAGTGCGTTCTCTTTTGAGGCTACACGCTTAGACATACACGCAACACCAAATCTTTTCGAATTACAATGTGTTGTTTAGGAAAAACAAGACAATTTTGCATGAAGCTTTATTTCTTCTTGTAAAGTTTAAGTATTTCTAATAAGTACGTTTTTGTCTTTACTCTGCAACACTGTATTTCCTTATAACGTAGTATTCTTACATATTCTTTCGAGAGAAAACTCTCCTGTGCGTTCTCTTTTAAGGCTACACACTTAGACATAAACGCATCACTAAAGCTTTTCTAGTTACAACGTGTTGTTTAGGAAAAACAAGATAATTTCACACGATGCGGGATTTCCTTAAACGCTGTATTCTAACATATTTTTTTGAGAGAAAATTCTCCTGTTGGTTCTCTTTTGAGAATACACGTTTAGACATACACGCAACACCAAATCATTTCGAGTTACAACGTGTTGTATAGGAAATACAAGATAATTTTGTACGATGCGTTATTTCTTCTCTTAAAGTTTAATTATTTCTAATAAGTACGTATTTGTCTTTACTCTGAAACAGTTATTTGCTTATAACGTGGTATTCTTACATATTCTTTTGAGAGAAAACTCTCCTGTGCATTCTCTTCTGAGGCTACACGCTTAGACATACACACAACACCAAAGCTTTTCAAGTTACAATGTGTTGTTTAGGAAAAACAAGATAATTTCGCACGATGCAGGATTTCCTTAATACCTGGTAGTCTGACATATTTTTTTGAGAGAAAACTCTCCTGTGTGTTCTCTTCTGAGGCTACACACTTAGACATACACGCAACACCAAAGCTTTTCGCGTTAAAACGTGTTCTTTAGGAAAAACAAGACAATTTCGCACAATGCTGGATTTCCTTAAAACGTGGTATTCTGACATATTTTTTTCGAGAGAAAACTCTCTTATGGGTTGTCTATTGAGGCTACACGCTTAGACATGCACGCAACACCAAATCTTTTTGAGTTACCTCGTGGTGTTTAGGAAAAAGAAGATAATTTTGCATGATGCGTTATTTCTTCTCGTAAAGTTTAAGAATTTCTAATACGTACGTATTTGTTTTTACTCTGCAACACTGTATTCCGTTATAGCGTGGAATTCTTATATATTCTTTCGAGAGAAAACTCTCCTGTGCATTCTCTTTTGAGGCTATACGCTTAGACATACACGCAACACTAAAGCTTTTCGAGTTACAAAGTGTTGTTTAGGAAAAACAAGATAATTTCGCATAATGCGGTATTTCCATAAAACATGGTATTCTGACATTTTTTTGAGAGAAAATTCTCCTGTGGGTTCTCTTTTGAGGCTACACATTTAGACATACACGCAACACCAAATAATTTCGAGTTACAACGTGTTGATTAGGAAAAACAAGATAATTTTGCATGATGCATTATTTTTTCTCGTAAATTTTAAGGATTTCTAATACATACGTATTTGTCTTTACTCTGCAACACTGTATTTTCTTATAACGTGGTATTCTTACATATTCTTTCGAGAGAAAACTCTCCTCTTCAATTTCTTTTGAGGCTACACGCTTTGACATACATGCAACATCAAAGCTTTTCGAGTTACAACGTGTTGTTTAGGAAAAACAAGATAATTTCGCAAGATGCGGGATTTCCTTAAAACGTGGTATTCTGACATATTTTCTCGAGAGAAAATTCTCCTGTCGGTTCTCTTTTGAGGCTACACATTTAGATTTACAAGCAACAGCAAATCTTTTCAGGTTACAACATGTAGTTTAGGATATACAGGTTAATTTTGTACGATGCGTTATTTCTTCTAGTATAGTTCAAGTATTTCTAATACGTACGTATTTGTCTTTATTCTGCAACACTGTATTTGCTTATAACGTGGTATTCTTACATATTCTTTCGAGAGAAAACTCTCCTGTGCATTCTCTTTTGAGGCTTCACGCTTAGACATACATGCAACACCAAAGCTTTTCGAGTTAAAAAAATGTTGTTAAGGAAAAACAAGATAATTTCGCACTATGCGGGATTTCCTTAAAACATGGTATTCTGACATATGTTTTCGAGAGAAAACTCTCCTGTGCATTCCCTTTTGAGGCTGCACGCTTAGTCATACGCACAACACCATATCGTTTCGAGTTACAACGTGTTGTTTAGGAAAAACAAGATAATTTTGCACGATGCGTTATTTCTTCTCATAAAGATTAAGTATTTCAAATAAGTAAGTATTTGTCTTTACTCTGCAACACTGTATTTCCTTATAACGTGGTATTCTTACATATTTTTTGGAGAGAAAACTCTCCTGTGCGTTCTGTTTTGAGGCTCCAAGCTTAGACATACACGCAACACCAAATCTTTTCGAGTAACAACATGTTGTTTAGGAAAAACAGGATAATTTTGCACGATGCATTATTTATTCTCGTAAAGTTTAAGTATTTCCAATACGTACGTATTTGTCTTAACTCTGCAGCACTGTATTTCCTTATAACCTGGTATTCTTACATATTCTTTCGAGAGAAAACTCTCCTGTGCGTTCTCTTTTGAGGCTGCACGCTTAGAAAAAAAACGCAACATCAAAGTTTTTCGAGTTACAACAAGTTGTTTAGGAAAAACAAGATAATTTCGGACGATGCAGGATTTCCTTAAAACATGATATTATGCCATATTTTTTCGAGAGAAAATACTGCTGTGGCTTCTCTTTTGAGGCTACACGTAGAGACAAACATGCAACACCAAATCTTTTCAGGTTACAACGTGTTGTTTAGGATATACAAGATAATTTTGTGCGATTTGTTATTTCTTCTCGTAAAGTTTAAGTACTTCTAATATGTACGTATTTGTCTGTACTCTGCAACACTGTATTTGCTTATAACGTGGTATTCTTACATATTCTTTCGAGAGAAAACTCTCCTGTGCGTTCTCTTTTGAGGCTACACGCATAGACATACACACAACACCAAAGCTTTTTAAGTTACAATGTGTTGTTTAGGAAAAACAAGATAATTTTGCATGATGCATTATTTCCTCTCGTAAAGTTTAAGCATTTCCAATACGTACATATTTGTCTTTAATCTGCAACAATTTAATTCTTTATAACGTGGTATTCTTACATATTCTTTCGAGAGAAAACTTTCCTGTGCGTTCTCTTTTGAGGCTGCACGCTTAGGAAAAAACGCAACACCAAAGATTTTCGAGTTACCACAAATTGTTTAGGAAAAACAAGATAATTTCGCACGATATGGGATTTTCTTAAACGTGGTTTTCTGACATTTTTTTCGAGAGAAAACTCTCCTGTGCGTTTTCTTTTGAGGCTACACGCTTAGACATACACGCACCACAAAACATTTCGAGTCCAACATGTTGTTTAGGAAAAACAAGATAATTTTGCATGATGAAGGATTTCCTTCAAACGTGGTATTCTGACATAATATTTCGAGAGAAAATTCTCCTGTGGGCTCTCTTTTGAGGCTACCCATTTACACATACACACAACACCAAATCTTTTCGAGTTACAACGTGTTGTTTAGGAAATACAAGATAATTTTTTACGATGTGTTATTTTTTCTTGTAAAGTTTAAGTATTTCTAATACGCACGTATTTGTCTTTACTCTGCAACACTGTATTTCCTTATAACGTGGTATTCTTATGTATTCTTTCGATAGAAAACTCTCCTCTGCATCCTCTTTTGACGCTACACTCTTAGACATACACGCAACACCAAAGCTTTTCGAGTTAAAACTTGTTGTTTAAGAAAAACAAGATAATTTCGCACGAAGCGGTATTTCCTTAAAACGTAGTATTCTGACATATTTTTTCGAGTGAAAAACCTCCTGTGCCTTCTCTTTTGAGGCTACACGCTTAGACATACATGACACTTCAATTCTTTTCAAGTTACAACCTGTTGTTTAGGAAATACAAGATAATTTTGTACCATGCGTTATTTTTTCTCGTAAAGTTTAAGTGTTTCTAATATGTATGTATTTGTCTTTACTCTGCAAAACTGTATTTCCTTGTAACGTGGTATTCTTACATATTCTTGAGAGAGAAAACTCTCCTGTGCATTCTTTTTTGAGGCTACACGCTTAGACATACACGCAACTCCAAAGCTTTTCGAGTTACAACATGTTGTTTAGGAAAAACAAGATAATTTCGCACGATGCGGGATTTCCTTAAAATGTGGTATTCTGACATATTTTTTCGATGAAAGATTTACTTAAAACGTGGTATTTTGTCATATTTTTTCGAGAGAAAAGTCTCCTGTGCATTCTCTTTTGAGGCTGCACGCTTAGACATACAAGCAACACCAAATATTATCGAATTACAAAGTTTTGTTTAGGAAAAACAAGATAATATCGCACTATGCGGGATTTCCATAAAACGTGTTATTCTGACATATTTTCTCAAGAGAAAACTCTCCTGTGCGTTCTCTTTTGAGGCTACGTGCTTAGACATCCACGCAACACCAAAGCTTTTCGAGTTACAACGTGTTGTTTAGGAAAAACAAGATAATTTCTCACGTTGCGGGATTTCCTTAAAACGTGGTATTCTGACATATTTTTTTTGAGTGAAAACTCTCCTGTGTGTTCTCTTTTGATGCTACAAGCTTAGACATACACGTAACACAAAATCTTTTCGAGTTACAACGTGTTGTTTAGGAAAAACCAGATAATTTTGCACGATGCGTTATTTCTTCTCGTAAAGTTTAAGTATTTCCAATATGTGCGTATTTGTCTTTACTCTGCAACACTGTATTTCCTTATAACGTCATATACTTACATATTCTTTCGAGAGAAATCTCTTCTGTGCGTTCTCTTTTGAGGTTGCACGCTTAGACAAAAACGCAACACCAAAGCTTTTTGAGTTACAACAAGTTGGTTAGGAAAAAAAAGATAATTTCGCATGATGCAGGATTTCCTTAAAACGTTGTATTCTGACATATTTTTTCAAGTGAAAACTCTCCAGTGCGTTCTCTTTTGAGGCTACACGCTGAGACATACAAAGAACACCAAAGCTTTTCGAGTTACAACGTGTTGTTTAGGAAAAACAAGATAATTTCGCACGATGCAGGATTTCCTTAAAACGTGGTATTCTGACATATTTTTTTCGAGAGAAAATTCTCCTGTGGGTTGTCTTTTGAGGCTACACATTTAGACATACACACAACACCAAATCTTTTCGACGTACAACGTGTTGTTTAGGAAATAAAAGATAATATTTTACCATGCATTATTTCTTCTCGAAAATTTTAAGTATTTCTAATACGTACGTATTTATCTTTAATCTGCTACACTCTATTTCCTTATAACGTGGTATTTTGACATATTCTTTCGAGAGAAAACTCTCCTGTGCGTTCTCTTTTGAGGCTACACACTTAGACATACACGCAACACCAAATATTTTCGAATTACAACGTGTTGTTTAGGAAATACAAGATAATTTTGCACTATGCGGGATTTCCTTAAAACGTGGTATTGTGATATATTTTTTCGAGTGAAAACTCTCCTGTGCATTCTCTTTTGACGCTACACGCTTAGACTTGCATGCCACACCAAATCTTTTCGAGTTCCAATGTGTTGTTTAGGAAATACAAGATAATTTTGTACGATGAGTTATTTTTTTCTCGTAAAGTTTAAGTATTTCTAATATGTACGTATTTGTCTTTACTCTGCAAAACTGTATTTCCTTGTAACACGGTATTCTTACATATTATTGTGAGAGAAAACTCTCCTGTGCATTCTCTTTTGAGGCTACACACTTAGACATACACGCAACACCAAAACTTTTCGAGTTAAAACATGTTGTTTATGAAAAACAAGATAATTTCGCACGATGCAGGATTTACTAAAAACGTGGTATTTTGTCATATTTTTTCGAAAGAAAACTCTCCTGTGCATTCTCTTTTGAGGCTCCACGCTTAGACATACACGCAACACCAAATTCTTTCGAGTTACAACGTGTTTTTTTAGGAAAAACAAGATAATTTTGCACGATGCGTTATTTCTTCTCATAAAGTTTAAGTACTTCTAATACGTACGTATTTGTCTTTACTCTGCAACACTGTATTTCCTTATAATGTGGTACTCTTACATATACTTTCGAGAGAAAACTCTCCTGTGCATTCTCTTTTGAGGCTGCACGCTTAGACAAAAACGCAACACCAAAGCTTTTTGAGTTACAAAAAGTTGCTTAGGAAAAAGAAAGATAATTTCGCTCGATGCAGGATTTCCTTAAAACGTTGTATTCTGACATATTTTTTCGAAAGAAAACTCTCCTGTGCATTCTCTTTTGAGGCTACACACTGAGACATACAAGCAACACCCAAGCTTTTCGAATTACAACGTGTTGTTTAGGAATAACAAGATAATTTCGCATGATGCAGGATTTCCTTAAAACGTGGTATTCTGACATATTTTTTCGAGAGAAAATTCTCCTGTCGGTTCTCTTTTGAGGCTACACATTTAGACATACAAGCAACACCAAATCTTTTCGAGTTACAACGTGTTGTTTAGGAAATGCAAGATAATTTTGTATGATGCGTTATTTCTTCTCATAAATTTTAAGTATTTCTAATACGTACGTATTTGTCTTTACTCTGCAACATTGTATTTCATTATAACGTGGTTTCTTACATATTCTTTCGAAGGAAAACTCTCCTGTGCGTTCTCTTTTGAGGCTACATGCTTAGACATACATGCAACACCAAAGCTTTTCGAGTTGCAACGTGTTGTTTAGGAAAAAAACATAATTTCGCACGATGTGGGATTTCCTAAAAACGTGGTATTCTGACATATTTTTGAGAGATAACTCTACTGTACGTTCTCTTTTGAGGCTACACGCTTAGACATACACGCAACACCAAAGATTTTGGAGTTACAACGTGTTGTTTAGGAAAAACAAGATAATTTTATATGATGCGTTATTTCTTCTCGTAAAGTTTAAGTATTTCTAATGTGTACGTATTTGTCTTTACTCTGCAAAACTGTATTTCCTTGTAACGTGGTATTCTTACATATTCTTTCGAGGGAAAACTCTCCTGTGCATTCTCCTTTGAGGCTACATGCTTAGACATACACGCAACACCAAAGTTTTTCGAGTTACAACGTTTTGTTTAGGAAAAACAAGATAATTTCGCACGATGCGGGATTTCCTTAAAACATGGTATTCTGACATATTTTTTCGAGAGTAAACTCTCCTGTGCATTCTCTTTTGAGGCTACATGGTTAGACATACATCCAACACCAAAGCTTTTCGAGTTACATCATGTTGTTTAGGAAAAACAAGATAATTTCGCACGATGCAGTATTTCCTTAAAACGTGGTATTCTGACATATTTTTTCGAGAGAAAATTCTCCTGTGGGTTCTCTTTTGAAGCTACACATTTAGACATCCACACAACACCAAATTCTTTCACGTTACGACGTGTTGTTTAGGAAAGACAAGATAATTTTTTAAGATGCATTATTTCTTCTCGTAAAGTTTAAGTATTTCTAATATGTACGTATTTGTCTTTACTCTGCAACACTGCATTTCCTTATAACGTAGTATTCTTACATATTCTTTTGAGAGAAAACTCTCCTGTGCATTCTCTTTTGAGGCTACACGCTTAGACATACACGGAAGAACAAAGCTTTTCGAGTTACAACGTGTTGTTTAACAAAAACAAGATAATTTCGCACGATGCTGGATTTCCTTAAAACGTGGTATCCTGACATATTTTTTCGAGAGAAAACTCTCCTGTGCATTCTCTTTTGAGGCTACAAGCTTAGGCATACAGGTAACATAAAATCGTTTCGAGTTACAACATGGTGTTTAGGAAAAACAAGATAATTTTGCATGATGCATTATTTCTTCTCGTAAAGTTTAAGTATTTCCAATATGTACGTATTTGTCTTTACTCTGCATCACTGTATTTCCTTATAACGTGGTATTGGTACATATTCTTTCGAGATAAAACTCTCCTGTGCGTTCTCTTTTGAGGCTACACGCTGAGACATATATGCAACACCAAAGCTTTTCGAGTTACTACACTTTGTTTAGGAAAAACAAGATAATTTCGCACTATGCAGGATTTCATTAAAACGTGGTATTCTGACATATTTTTTTGAGAGAAAATTCTCCTGTGGGTTCTCTTTTGAGGCTACACTTTTAGACATACTCACAACACCAAATCTTTTCGAGTTACAACGTGTTTTTTAGGAAATACAAGATAATTTTTCCGATGAATTATTTTTTCTCATAAAGTTTATGTGTTTCTAATACATACGTATTTGTCTTTACTCTGCAACACTGTATCTCTTATAACGTGGTATTCTTACATATTCTTTCGAGAGAAAATTTTCATGTGCATTCTCTTTTGAGGCTACACGCTTAGACATACACAGAAGACCAAAGCTTTTCGAGTTACAACGTGTTGTTTAAGAAAAACAAGATAATTTCGCATGATGCGGGATTTCCTTAAAACGTGGTATTCTGACATATTTTTTCGACAGAAAACTCTCCTGTGCGTTTGCATTTGAGGCTAAACGCTTAGACATACAAGCCACAACAAATCTTTTGGAGTTAAAACGTGTTGTTTAGGAAATACAAGGTCATTTTGTACGATGCGTTATTTCTTCTCGTAAAGTTTAAGTATTTCTAATATGTATATATTTGTCTTTACTCTGCAAAACTGTATTTACTTGTACCGTAGTATTCTTACATATTCTTGTGAGAGAAAACTCTCCTGTGCATTCTCTTTTGAGGCTACACACTTAGACATACACGCAACACCAAAGCTTTTCGAGTTAAAACATGTTGTTTAGGAAAAACTTGATAATTTCGCAAGATGCGGGATTTCCTTAAAACGTGGTATTCTGACATTTTTTCAACAGAAAACTCTTCTATGCATTCTCTTTTGAGGCTAAATGCTTAGACATACATGCCACAACAAATCCTTTCGAGTTACAACGTGTGGTTTATGAAACAGAAGCTAATACTGTACGATGCATTATTTCTTCTCGAAAAGTTTAAGTATTTCTAATATGTATGTATTTGCCTTTATTCTGCAAAACTGTATTTCCTTGTAACGTGGTATTCTCACATAATCTTGTGAGAGAAAACTCTCCTGTGCATTCTCTTTTGAGGCTACACACTTAGACACACACGCAACACCAAAGCTTTTCGAGTTAAAACATGTTGTTTAGGAAAAACAAGATAATTTCGCAAGATGCAGAATTTCCTTAAAACGTGGTATTCTGACATATTTTTTCGAGAAAACTCTCCTGTGTGGTCTCTTTTGAGGCTACACAATTAGACATACACGCAACACCAAATCTTTTCGAGTTACAACGTGTTCTTTAGGAAAAACAAGATAATTTTGCACGATGCGTTATTTCTTCTCGTAAAGTTTAAGTATTTCCAATACGTACGTATTTGTCTTTACTCTGCAACACTGTATTTCCTTATAGCATCGTATTCTTACACATTCTTTCGAGAGAAAACTCTCCTGTGCATTCCCTTTTGAGGCTACACACTTAGACATACACGCAACTCCAAAGCATTTCAAGTTACAACATGTTGTTTAAGAAAAACAAGATATTTTTGCACAATGCGGGATTTCCTTAAAACGTGGTATTCTGACATATTTTTTCTAGAGAAAACTCTCCTGTGCATTCTCTTTTGAGGCTACACGCTTTGACATACACGCAACACCAAAGCTTTTCGAGTTACAACGTGTTGTTTAGGAAAAACAAGATAATTTCGCACGATGCAGGATTTCCTTAAAACGTGGTATTCTGACATATTTTTTCGAGAGAAAATTCTCCTGTGGGTTCTCTTTTGCGGCTACACGTTTAGATATCCACACAACACCAAATCCTTTCGAGTTACGACGTGTTGTTTAGGAAAGACAAGATAATTTTTTAAGATGCATTATTTCTTCTCGTAAAGTTTAAGTATTTCTAATAGGTACATATTTGTCTTTACTCTGCAACACTGCATTTCCTTATACGGTAGTATTCTTACATATTCTTTCGAGAGAAAACTCTCCTGTGCATTCTCTTTTGAGGTTACACGCTTAGACATACACGGAAGAACAAAGCTTTTCGAGTTACAACGTGTTGTTTAACAAAAACAAGATAATTTCGCACGATGCTGGATTTCCTTAAAACGTGGTATTCTGACATATTTTTTCGAGAGAAAACTCTCCTGTGCATTCTATTTTGAGGCTACAAGCTTAGGCATACAGGTAACATAAAATCGTTTTGAGTTACAACATGTTGTTTAGGAAAAACAAGATAATTTTGCACGATACATTATTTCTTCTCGTAAAGTTTAAGAATTTCCAATATGTACGTATTTGTCTTTACTCTGCATCACTGTATTTCCTTATAACGTGGTATTGGTACATATTCTTTCGAGATAAAACTCTCCTGTGCGTTCTCTTTTGAGGCTACACGCTGAGACATATATGCAACACCAAAGCTTTTCGAGTTACAACACTTTCTTTAGGAAAAACAAGATAATTTCGCACGATGCAGGATTTCATTAAAACGTGGTATTCTGACATATTTTTTCGAGAGAAAATTCTCCTGTTGGTTCTCTTTTGAGGCTACACTTTTAGACATACTCACAACACCAAATCTTTTCGAGTTACAACGTGTTTTTTAGGAAATACAAGATAATTTTTCCGATGAATTATTTTTTCTCATAAAGTTTAAGTTTTTCTAATACATACGTATTTGTCTTTACTCTGCAACACTGTATTTCTTTATAACGTCGTATTCTTACATATTCTTTCGAGAGAAAACTCTCACGTGCATTTTCTTTTGAGGCTACACACTTAGACATACACGCAACACCAAAGCTTTTCGAGTTAAAACATGTTGTTTAGGAAAAACTAGATAATTTCGCAAGATGCGGGATTTCCTTAAAACATGGTATTCTGACATATTTTTTCGACAGAAAACTCTCCTATGCATTCTCTTTTGAGACTAAACACTTAGACATACATGCCACAACAAATCCTTTCGAGTTACAACGTGTGGTTTCTGAAACAGAAGCTAATACTGTACGATGCATTATTTCTTCTCGAAAAGTTTAAGTATTTCTAATATGTATGTATTTGCCTTTATTCTGCAAAACTGTATTTCCTTGTAACGTGGTATTCTCATATATTCTTGCGAGAGAAAACTCTCCTGTGCATTCTCTTTTGAGGCTACACACTTAGACATACACGCAACACCAAAGCTTTTCGAGTTAAAACATGTTGTTTAGGAAAAACAAGATAATTTTGCAAGATGCAGAATTTCCTTAAAACGTGGTATTCTGACATATTTTTTTCGAGAAAACTCTCCTGTGTGGTCTCTTTTGAGGCTACACAATTAGACATACACGCAACACCAAATCTTTTCGAGTTACAACGTGTTTTTTAGGAAAAACAAGATAATTTTGCACGATGCGTTATTTCTTCTCGTAAAGTTTAAGTATTTCCAATACGTACGTATTTGTCTTTACTCTGCAACACTGTATTTCCTGATAGCGTCATATTCTTACACATTCTTTCGAGAGAAGACTCTCCTGTGCGTTCCCTTTTGAGGCTACACATTTAGACATACACGCAACACCAAAGCTTTTCAAGTTACAACGTGTTGTTTAAGAAAAACAAGATATTTTCGCACGATGCGGGATTTCCTTAAAACGTGGTATTCTGACATATTTTTTCTAG
The DNA here is from genome assembly GCF_947179515.1 of Apodemus sylvaticus. Classification (NCBI taxonomy): domain Eukaryota; kingdom Metazoa; phylum Chordata; class Mammalia; order Rodentia; family Muridae; genus Apodemus; species Apodemus sylvaticus. Next base: position 486,243 of record NC_067482.1, read on the forward strand.
AGAAAACTCTCCTGTGCCTTCTCTTTTGAGGCTACACGCTTAGACATACACGCAACACCAAATCTTTTCGAGTCACAACGTGTTGTTTAGGAAATACAAAATAATTTTTTACGATGCGTTATTTCTTCTCGTAAAGTTTAAGTATTTCTAATATATACGTATTTGTCTTTATTCTGCAACACTGTATTTCCTTATAATGTGGTATTCTTACATATTCTTTCGAGAGAAAACTGTCCTGTACATTCTCTTTAAAAGCTACATGCTTAGCCATACACGGAAGACCAAAGCATTTCGAGTTACAACGTGTTGTTTAAGAAAAACAAGATAATTTCGCACGATGCGGGATTGCCTTAAACCGTGGTATTCTGACATATTTTTTCGAGAGGAAACTCTCCTGTGCGTTCTCTTTTGAGGCTACACGCTTAGACATACACGAAACACCAAATCCTTTCGAGTTACAACGTGTTGTTTAGGAAAAACAAGATAATTTTGCATGATGCGTTATTTCTTCTCGTAAAGTTTAAGTATTTCTAATAGGTACATATTTGTCTTTACTCTGCAACACTGTATTTCCTTATAATGTGGTATTCTGGCATATTTTTTTCGAGAGAAAACTCTCCTGTGCATTCTCTTTTGAGGCTACAAGCTTAGACATACACATAACACAAAATCGTTTCGAGTTACAACATGTTGTTTAGGAAAAACAAGATAATTTTGCACGATGCATTATTTCTTCTCGTAAACTTTAAGTATTTCTAATATGTACGTATTTGTCTTTACTCTGTAAAACTGTATTTCCTTATAATGTGGTATTCTTACATATTCTTGCGAGAGAAAACTCTCCTGTGCATTCTCTTTTGAGGCTACACACTTAGACATACATGCAACACCAAAGCTTTTCGAGTTAAAACATGTTGTTTAGGAAAAGCAAGATAATTTCTCACGATGCAGTATTTCCATAAAACGTGGTATTCTGACATATTTTTCGAGAGGAAACTCTCCTGTGCGTTCTCTTTTGAGGCTACACGCGTAGACATACACGAAACACCAAATCCTTTCGAGTTACAGCATGTTGTTTAGGAAAAACAAGATAATTTTGCACGAGGCGTTATTCTTCTCGTAAAGTTTAAGTATTTCCAATATGTACATATTTGTCTTTACACTGCAACACTGTATTTCCTTATAACCTTTTTTTTCTTACATATTTTTTCGAGAGAAAACTCTCCAGTGTGTTCTCTTTTGAGCCTGCACGCTTAGAGAAAAACGCAACACCAAAGATTTTTGAGTTACAACAAGTTGTTTAGGAAAAAAAAGATAATTTCGCACGATGCAGGATTTCCATAAAACGTTGTATTCTGACATATTTTTTCGTGAGAAAAGTCTCCTGTGCGTTCTCTTTTGAGGCTACACGCTGAGACATACAAGCAACACCAAAGCTTTTCGAGTTACAACGTGTTGTTTAGGAATAACAAGATAATATTGCACGATGCAGGATTTCCTTAAAACATTATATTTAGACATATTTTTCCGAGAGAAAATTCTCCTGTGGGTTCTCTTTTGAGGCTACACATTTAGACATACACGCAACACCAAATCTTTTCGAGTTACAACGTGTTGTTTTGGAAATACAAGATAATTTTTTACGATGCGTTATTTCTTCTCGTAAAGTTTAAGTATTTCTAATACGTACTTATTTGTCTTTACTCTGCAACACTGTATTTCCTTATAACGTGGTATCCTTACATATTCTTTCGAGAGAAAACTCTCCTGTGCATTCTCTTTTGAGGCTACATGCTTAGACATACACGGAAGACCAAAGCATTTCGAGTGACACCGTGTTGTTTAAGAAAAATAAGAAAATTTCGCATGATGCGTGATTTCCTTGAAATGTGGTATTCTGACATATTTTTTCGAGAGGAAACTCTCCTGTGCGTTCTCTTTTGAGGCTAAACGCTTAGACATACACTCCAAAACAAATCTTTTCGAGTTACAACGTGTTGTTTAGGAAATACAAGATAATTTTGTACGATGCATTATTTCTTCTCGTAAAGTTTAAGTATTTCTAATATGTACGTATTTGTCTTTACTCTGCAAAACTGTATTTCCTTATAACGTGGTATTCTTACATATTATTGTGAGAGAAAACTCTCCTGTGCATTTTCTTTTGAGGCTACACACTTAGACATTCACGCAACACCAAAGTTTTTCGAGTTAAAACAGGTTGTTTAGGAAAAACAAGATAATTTTTCACGATGCAGAATTTCCTTTAAACGTGGTATTCTAACATATTTTTGCGAGAGGAAACTCTCCTCTGAGTTCTCTTTTGAGGCTACACACTTAGACATACACGAAACACCAAATCCTTTCGAGTTACAACGTGTTGTTTAGGAAAAACAAGATAATTTTGCACGATGCATTATTTCTTCTCGTAAAGTTTAAGTATTTCTTTTTTGTTTTGTTTTTTTTAATTTTTTTATTCGATATAATTTATTTACATTTTAAATGATTTCCCCTTGTCTAGCCCCCCCACTCCCCGAAAGTCCCGTAAGCCCCCTTCTCTTCCCCTGTCTTCCCACCCACCCCTTCCCACTTCCCCGTTCCGGTTTTGCTGAATACTGTTTCACTGAGTCTTTCCAGAACCAGGGGCCACTCCTCCTTTCTTCTTGTACCTCATTTGATGTGTGGCTTATGTTTTGGGCTATTCCAGTTTTCTAGGTTAATAACCACTTATTAGTGAGTGCATACATTGATTCACCTTTTGAGTCTGGGTTACCTCACTTAGTATGATGTTCTCTAGCTCCATCCATTTGCCTAAGAATTTCATGAATTCATTGTTTCTAATGGCTGAATTGTACTCCATTGTGTAGATATACCACATTTTTTGCATCCACTCTTCTGTTGAGGGATACCTGGGTTCTTTCCAGCATCTGGCAATTATAAATAGGGCTGCTATGAACATAGTAGAGCATGTATCCTTATTACATGGTGGGGAGTCCTCTGGGTATATGCCCAGGAGTGGTATAGCAGGATCTTCTGGAAGTGAGGTGCCCAGTTTTTGGAGGAACCGCCAGACTGCTTTCCAGAGTGGTTGTACCAATTTGCAACCCCCACCAGCAGTGGAGGAGTGTTCCTCTTTCTCCACACCCTCTCCAACACCTGCTGTGTCCTGAATTTTTAATCTTAGCCATTCTGACTGGTGTAAGATGAAATCTTAGGCTTGTTTTGATTTGCATTTCCATAATGACTAATGAAGTTGAGCATTTTTTAAGATGCTTCTCCACCATCCGAAGTTCTTCAGGTGAGAATTATTTGTTTAACTCTGTACCCCATTTTTTAATAGGGTTGTTCGGTTTTCTGGAGTCTAACTTTTTAAGCTCTTTATATATATTGGATATTAGCTCTCTATCTGATGTAGGATTGGTGAAGATCTTTTCCCAATTTGTTAGTTGCTGATTTGTCCTCTTGATGGTGTCCTTTGCCTTACAGAAACTTTGTAATTTTATGAGGTCCCATTTGTCAAATCTTGCTGTTAGAGCATATGCTATTGGTGTTCTCTTCAGAAAATTTCTCCCTGTACCGATGTCCTCAAGGGTCTTCCCCAATTTCTTTTCTATTAGTTTCAGAGTGTTTCGCTTTATGTGGAGGTCCTTGATCCATTTGGATTTGAGCTTAGTACAAGGAGACAAGGATGGATCAATTCGCATTCTTCTGCATGCTGACCTCCAGTTGAACCAGCACCATTTGTTGAAAAGGCTATCTATTTTCCATTGGATGTTTTTAGCCTCTTTGTCGAGGATCAAGTGGCCATAGGTGTGTGGGTTCATTTCTGGATCTTCAATCCTGTTCCATTGATCCTCCTGCCTGTCACTGTACCAATACCATGCAGTTTTTTAACACTATTGCTCTGTAGTATTGCTTGAGGTCAGGGACACTGATTCCCCCAGATTTTCTTTTATTGCTGAGAATAGTTTTAGCTATCCTGGGTTTTTTGTTGTTCCAGATGAATTTGATAATTGCTCTTTCTAACTCTGTGAGGAATTGAGTTGGGATTTTGATGGGTATTACATTGAATCTGTATATTGCTTTTGGCAAAATGGCCATTTTAACTATATTGATTCTACCGATCCATGAGCATGGGAGGTTTTCCCATTTTTTGAGGTCTTCTTCCATTTCCTTTTTCAGAGTCTTGAAGTTCTTGTCATACAGATCTTTCACATGTTTGGTAAGAGTCACCCCAAGATACTTTATACTGTTTGTGGCTATTGGGAAGGGGGGCATTTCCCCAATTTCTTTCTCAGCCTGCTTATCCTTTGAGTATAGGAAGGCCACTGATTTGCTTGAGTTGATTTTATAACCTGCCACTTTGCTGAAGTTGTTTATCAGCTGTAGGAGCTCTCTAGTGGAGATTTTTGGGTCACTTAGGTAGACTATCATGTCGTCTGCAAATAATGATAGTTTGATTTCTTCCCTTCAAATTTGTATCCCTGTGACCTCCTTATGTTGTCGAATTGCCCGAGCTAGTACCTCAAGTACAATATTGAAAAGATAAGGAGAAAGGGGGCAGCCTTGTCTGGTCCCTGATTTCAGAGGGATTGCTTCAAGTTTCTCTCCATTTAGTTTGATGCTGGCTATCGGTTTGGTGTATATTGATTTTACTATGTTTAGGTATGGGCCTTGAATTCCTGTTCTCTCCAAGACTTTAAGCATGAAAGGATGCTGAATTTTGTCAAATGCTTTTTCAGCATCCAATGAAATGACCATGTGGTTTTGTTCTTTGAGTTTGTTTATGTAGTGGATTGTATTGATGGATTTCCGTATATTGAACCAACCCTGCATTCCCGGGATAAAGCCTACTTGATCATGGTGGATGATCGTTTTGATGTGTTCTTGGATTCGGTTGGCAAGAATTTTATTGAGTATTTTTGCATCGATGTTCATAAGGGAAATTGGTCTGAAGTTCTCTTTTTTGTTGGATCTTTGTGTGGCTTTGGTATCAGCATAATTGTGGCTTCGTAGAAGGAATTGGGTAGTGTTCCTTCTGTTTCTATTTTGTTGAATAGTTTGAAGAGTATTGGTGTTAACAGTTCTTTGAAGGTCTGGTAGAATTCTGCACTGAAGCCATCTGGTCCTGTGCTTTTTTTGGTTGGAAGACTTTCTATGACTCCTTCTATTTCTTTAGGCATTATGGGACTGTTTAGATGGTCTAGTTGGTCCTGATTTGATTTTGGTATTTGGTATCTGTCAAGGAAATTGTCCATTTCCTCCAGATTCTCCAGTTGTGTTGAGTACAGGCTCTTGTAGTAGGATCTGATGATTTTTTGGATTTCCTCAGTTTCCGTTGTTATATCTCCCTTTTCATTTCTAAGTTTGTTAATTTGGATATTTTTCTGTGCCCTTTGGTCAGTCTGGCTAAGGGTTTATCTATCTTGTTGATTTTCTCAAAGAACCAGCTCCTGGTTTTGTTGATTTTTTTGTATGGTTCTCTTTGTTTCTACTTGATTGATTTCGGCCCTGAGTTTGATGATTTCCTGCCTTCTACTCCTCCTGGGTGAAATAGCTTCTTTTTGTTCTAGGGCTTTCAGGTGTGTCATTAAGCTGGTAATGTATGCTCTCTCCATTTTCTTTTTGAGGCACTCAGGGCTATGAGTTTTCCTCTTAGCACTGCTTTCATTGTGTCCCATAGATTTGGGTATGTTGTGTTTTCATTTTCATTGTGTTCTAAAAAGTCTTTAATTTCTTTCTTTATTTCTTCCTTGACCAAGGTATCATTGAGTAGAGTATTGTTCAGTTTCCACGTGTATGTGGGTTTTCTGTTGTTTCTGTTGCTATTGAAGACCACTTGTACTCCATAGTGATCAGATAGGAGGCATGGGATTAGTTCGATCTTCTTATATTTGTTGAGGTCTGTCTTGTGACCAATTATATGGTTGATTTTGGAGAAGGTACCATGAGGTGCTGAGAAAAAGGTATATTCTTTTGTTTTAGGATAGAATGTTCTATTTATATCTGTTAAATCTAATTGGTCCAAAGCTTCAAATAGTTTCATTGTGTCCCTGTTTAGTTTCTGTTTTCCTGATCGGTCCATTGAGGAAAGTGCAGTGTTGAAGTCACCCACAATTATTGTTATTAGGTGCAATGTGTGCTTTGAGTTTTAATAAATTTTCTTTGACGAAAGAGGGTGCCCTTGCATTTGGAGTGTAGATGTTCAGGATTGAGAGTTCTTCTTGTTGTATTTTTCCTTTGACCAGCAAGAAGTGTCCCTCAGAGTCTCTTTTGATGACTTTGGGTTGAAAGTCAATTTTATCTGATATTAAAATGGCTACTCCAGCTTGTTTCCTGAGACCATTTGCTTGTAAAATTGTCTTCCAGCCTTTTACTCTAAGGTAGTGTTTGTATTTGACCCTGAGGTGTGTTTCCTGTAAGCAGCAAAATGTAGGGTCCTGTTTACGTATCCAGTCAGTTAGTCTGTGTCTTTTTATTGGGGCATTAAGTCCATTGATGGTAAGAGATATTAAGGAATAGTGATTGTTACTTCCTATCATTTTTGAGGTTATTTTTTAAATTTGATTGCTTAACTTCTTTTGGGTTTGATGAAAGTTTACTATCTTGCTTTTTCCAGGGTGAATTTTCCCTCCTTGTATTGGTGTTGTCCTCCTATTATCCTTTTTAGGGCTGGGTTTGTGGATAGATATTGGGTAAACTTGGTTTTGTCATGAAATATCTTAGTTTCTCCATCTATGGTGATTGAGAATTTTGCTGGATATAGTAGTTTTGGTTGGCATTTGTGTTCTCTTAGAGTCTGCATGAGATCAGCCCAGGATCTTCTAGCCTTCATAGTCTCAGGTGAAAAGTTTGCTGTGATTCTGATAGGTCTTCCTTCATATGTTACTTGGCCTTTTTCTCTTACTGCCTTTAATATTCTTTCTTTGTTTAGAACATTTGGTGTTTTGATTATTATGTGACGGGAAGTATTTCTGTTCTGGTCCAGTCTGTTTGGAGTTCTGTAGGCTTCTTGTATATTCATGGGCATCTCTCTCTTCAGGTTAGGGAAGTTTTCTTCCATAATTTTATTGAAGATATTTTCTGGCCCTTTAAGTTGTAAATCTTCACTCTCATCTATGCCTATAATCCTTAGGTTTGGTCTTCTCATTGTGTCCTGGATTTCCTGGATATTGTGGGTTACAAGCTTTTTGCATTTTGCATTTTCTTTAACTGTTGAGTCCATGGTTTCTATGGAATCTTCAGCATCTGAGATTCTTTCTTCTATCTCTTGTATTCTGTTGTTGATATTTGCATCTCTGTCCCCTGATTTCTTCCCAAGGCTTTCTATCTCCAACGTTGTCTCCCTTTGAGTTTTCTTAGTTGTTTCTACTTCTGATTTTAGATCCTGGATGGTTTTGCTTAGCTCCTTCACTTGCTTGTTTGTGCTTTCCTGTAATTCTTTAAGAGATTTTTGTGTTTCCTCTTTCATGACCTCAGCCTGTTGACCAAAGTTCTCGTGTATTTCTTTAAGTGTTTTTTGCGTTTCCTCCTTGTTGGCTTTTGTATTCTCCTGGATTTCTTTCAATGATTTTTGTGTTTCCCTTGCAAGGGCTTCTAACTTTTGATCCATTTTCTCCTGAATTTCTTTAAGTATGTCCTTCATGTGTTCCTGTACCAGCATCATGACCAGTGATTTTAAATCCAAATCTTGTTTTACTGGTGTGATGGGGTATCCAGGACATTTTGGTAGAGGAGAATTGGGTTCAGATGTTGCCATATTGCCTTCATTTCTGTTAGTGACGTTCCTGCGTTTGCTTTTTGCCATCTAGTTCTCACTGGTGTTAGTTTTTCTTGTCAGTGCTGGACTCACCAGTGCAAGCTGCCCCTTCCCCGTTGGCCTCTGGTGCACAGCTTACCCCCTGCACTGCCTGTAGACAGGGTGCTGCTGCCCAGGCTGATCAGATCCCGAAGCAGGCACCCGAAGGTTCCTGCCGGGGCCTGCTGAATTCACTGGAGCACACCGACTTCTCCCAGCTGGCCGCCCAGAAGCCCCGCTAGCCTCTTGCAGGACCTGGAGATGTGGTGCGGCCACCCAGGCTGATCTGGATCCAGAAACGCAGAGAGTTGAGCTGAGGTCTTCTGCCTGAGGCCTTGCTCCAGATTGTGTCTGTGGACCAGATGGAGCCTGTGTGCACCCCCAGGGAGCGCCGATGGTGTATGCTGCTGTGACCTCCCCTGTGTTCTGCTCACTCCGCTGGGCAGCCAATCCCCCAACTGGGCTGGCGCACACAAGGTTAGCCTGGCTGCTCAGGCCCTGAGTCCCGGCAAAAGCCTGGGAGGCCAAGGACCGAGCAAAGTTCCCCTAGGGCTATGACTGTAAATTGGGTCCGCCAGGTGACCGGGATGGCGGGCGTGCTCCCGAGCTCCCTGAATGTGCCCTGAGAGTCTGCTGTGCTAACAACCTCCTGGGCGGGTTGACTCACAGATGGCCCACCAAGCCACCCAGTTCTTGGGGTCAGTCCTGTGCCTTTTGGGGCCTAGACCACCGTTTTGTTAGCCTCAGGCTATGACTGTTACGGGTCTGCCCGCCAGAGCTCTCTGTCGTCCTGCAGGCAAAATGGCGGTGCGCGAGCAGGCCCGGGCAAAAACCTCCTGCCTGGGTTGGCACACCGATGGCCTCCCAAACAGCCCAGGGCCTGGGTGCAGGCCAATGCCTGTCGGGTTCAGACCCCCGCGGTGTTGGCCTCGGATTATGTTTGTGTACCTCAGTCTGTCCGATCTCTGGAGTCCGAAACCAAGATGGAGATGAGCCTCTCCTGACTGGCGGGAGGACGAGTTCTGAAGTGGCTTCCTTGCAGTGAAAGGCGCCGCACAAGGGCAGCTGCTTGCCGCCCGGCTGGTCAGCGAAGGTCAGTGATCGTGGGCACAGGGCCTAGCTGGACCCTGTGTCGCCTTGGTTCCACTGCTTATGGCCCTTCAGCTGGACCAGCCACTGCTGCACTGCCGCCCAAGTTTAAGTATTTCTAATACGTACGTATTTGTCTTTACTCTGCAGCACTGTATTTCCTTATAATGTGGTATTCTTACATATCCTTTCAAGAGAAAACTGTCCTGTGCGTTCTCTTTTGACGCTACACACTTAGGCATACAAGCAACACCAAAGCTTTTCGAGTTACAACGTGTTCTTTAAGAAAAACAAGATAATTTCGCACGATGCGGGATTTCCTTAAAACGTGGTATTCTGACATACTTTTTCGACAGAAAACTCTTCTGTGGGTTCTCTTTTGAGGCTAAATGCTTAGACATACACGCCAAAACAAATCTTTTCGAGTTACAACGTGTTGTTTAGGAAATACAAGATAATTTTGTATGATGCATTATTTCTTCTCGTAAATTTAAGTATTTCTAATATGTACGTATTTGTCTTTACTCTGCAAAACTGTATTTCCTTATAACGTGGTATTCTTACATATTCTTGTGAGAGAAAAATCTCCTGTGCATTCTCTTTTGAGGCTACAGACTTAGACATACACGCAACACCAAAGCTTTTCGAGTTAAAACATGTTGTTTAGGAAAAATAAGAATATTTCTCATGATGCAGGATTTCCTTAAAACGTGGTATTCTGACATATTTTTTCGAGAGGAAACTCTCCTGTGCGTTCTCCTTTGAGGCTACATGCTTAGACATACACGAAACACCAAATCCTTTCGAGTTACAACATGTTGTTTAGGAAAAACAAGATAATTTTGCACGATGCGTTATTTCTTCTCGTAAAGTTTAAGTATTTCCAATATGTACGTATTTTTCTTTACTCTGCAACACTGTATTTCCTTATAACGTGGTATTCTTACATATTCTTGTGAGAGAAAACTCTCCTGTGCATTCTCTTTTGAGGCTGCACGCTTAGAGAAAAACGCAACACCAAAGGTTTTCGAGTTACAACAAGTTGTTTAGGAAAAAAAAAGATAATTTCGCACGATGCAGGATTTCCTTTAAACGTTGTATTCTGACATATTTTTTCGTGAAAAAACTCTCCTGTGTGTTCTCTTTTGAGGCTACACGCTGAGACATACAAGCAACACCAAAGCTTTTCGAGTTACAACACGTTGTTTAGGAATAACAAGATAATTTCACACAATGCAGGATTTCCTCAAAACGTGGGATTCAGACATATTTTTTCGAGAGAAAATTCTCCTGTGGGTTCTCTTTTGAGGCTCCACGTTTAGACATACACGCAACACCAAATCATTTCGAGTTACAACGTGTTGTTTAGGAAATACAAGATAATTTTTTACGATGCGTTATTTCTTCTCGTAAAGTTTAAGTATTTCTAATACGTACATATTTGTCTTTACTCTGCAACACTGTATTTCCTTATAACGTGGTATTCTTACATATTCTTTCGAGAGAAAACTCTCCTGTGCATTCTCTTTTGAGGCTACATGCTTAGACATACACGGACGACAAAAGCATTTCGAGTTACAACATGTTGTTTAGGGGAAAAAAAAGATAATTTCGCACGATGCAGGATTTCCTTTAAACGTTGTATTCTGACATATTTTTTCGTGAAAAAACTCTCCTGTGTGTTCTCTTTTGAGGCTACACGCTGAGACATACAAGCAACACCAAAGCTTTTCGAGTTACAACACGTTGTTTAGGAATAACAAGATAATTTCACACAATGCAGGATTTCCTCAAAACGTGGGATTCAGACATATTTTTTCGAGAGAAAATTCTCCTGTGGGTTCTCTTTTGAGGCTCCACGTTTAGACATACACGCAACACCAAATCATTTCGAGTTACAACGTGTTGTTTAGGAAATACAAGATAATTTTTTACGATGCGTTATTTCTTCTCGTAAAGTTTAAGTATTTCTAATACGTACATATTTGTCTTTACTCTGCAACACTGTATTTCCTTATAACGTGGTATTCTTACATATTCTTTCGAGAGAAAACTCTCCTGTGCATTCTCTTTTGAGGCTACATGCTTAGACATACACGGACGACAAAAGCATTTCGAGTTACAACATGTTGTTTAGGGGAAAAAAAAGATAATTTCACACGATGCAGGATTTCCTTAAAACGTGGTATTCTGACATATTTTTTCGAGAGAAAATTCTCCTGTGGGTTCTCTTTTGTGGCTACACGTTTATACATACACGCAACACCAAATCTTTTCAAGTTACAACGTGTTTAGGTAATACAAGATAATTTTGTACGATGCATTATTTCTTCTCGTAAAGTTAAAGTATTTCTAATCAGTACGTATTTGTCTTTACTCTGCAACACTGATTTCCTTATAACGTGGTATTCTTACATATGCTTTTGAGAGAAAACTCTCCAGTGCATTCTCTTTTGAGGCTACATGCTTAGACATACACGGAAGACCAAAGCATTTCGAGTTACAAGGTGTTGTTTAAGAAAAACAAGATAATTTCTCACGATGCGGTATTTCCTTAAAACGTGGTATTCTGACATATTTTTTCGACAGAAAACTCTCCTGTGGGTTCTCTTTTGAGGCTAAATGCTTAGACATACACGCCAAAACAAATCTTTTTGAGTTACAACGTGTTGTTTAGGAAATACAAGATAATTTTTTACGATGCGTTATTTCTTCTCGTAAAGTCTAAGTATTTCTAATACGTACGTATTTGTCTTTACTCTGCAACACTGTATTTCCTTATAACGTGGTATTCTTACCTATTCTTTTGACAGAAAACTCTCCTGTGCATTCTCTTTTGAGGCTATATGCTTAGACATACATGGAAGACCAAAGCTTTTCGAGTTACAACGTGTTGTTTAAGAAAAACAAGTTAATTTCGAACGATGCGGGATTTCCTTAAAACGTGGTATTCTGACATATTTTTTCGAGAGGAAACTCTCCTGTGCGTTCTCTTTTGAGGCTACACGCTTAGACATACGCGAAACACCAAATCCTTTCGAGTTACAACGTGTTGTTTAGGAAAAACAAGATAATTTTTCACGATGCGTTATTTCTTCTTGTAAAGTTTAAGTATTTCTAATATGTACGTATTTGTCTTTACTCTGCAACACTGTATCTCCATATAATGTGGTATTCTTACATATTCTTTCGAGAGAAAAGTGTCCTGTGCATTCTCTTTTGAGGCTACACGCTTAGCCATACACGCAACACCAAAGCATTTCGAGTTACAACATGTTCTTTAAGAAAAACAAGATGATTTCGCACGATACAGGATTTCCTTAAAACGTGGTATTCTGACATATTTTTTCGAGAGAACACTGTCCTGTGCATTCTCCTTTGAGGCTACAAGCTTAGACATACACGTAAAACAAAATTGTTTCGAGTTACAACGTGTTGTTTAGGAAAAACAAGATAATTTTCATGATGCATTATTTCTTCTCTTAAAGTTTAAGTATTTCTAATATGTACGTATTTGTCTTTACTCTGCAACACTGTATCTCCATATAATGTGGTATTCTTACATATTCTTTCGAGAGAAAAGTGTCCTGTGCATTCTCTTTTGAGGCTACACGCTTAGCCATACACGCAACACCAAAGCATTTCGAGTTACAACATGTTCTTTAAGAAAAACAAGATGATTTCGCACGATACAGGATTTCCTTAAAACGTGGTATTCTGACATATTTTTTCGAGAGAACACTGTCCTGTGCATTCTCCTTTGAGGCTACAAGCTTAGACATACACGTAAAACAAAATTGTTTCGAGTTACAACGTGTTGTTTAGGAAAAACAAGATAATTTTCATGATGCATTATTTCTTCTCTTAAAGTTTAAGTATTTCTAATATGTACGTTTTTGTCTTTATTCTGCAACACTGTATTTCCTTATAACATGGTATTCTTACATATTCTTTCGAGAGAAATCTCTCCTGTGCCTTCTCTTTTGAGGCTGCACGCTTAGAGAAATACGCAACACCAAAGCTTTTCGAGTTACAACAAGTTGTTTAGGGAAAAAAAGATAAATTCGCACGATGCAGGATTTCCTTAAAACGTTGTATTGTGACATATTTTTTCGTGAGAAAACTCTCCTGTGCATTCTCTTTTGAGGCTACACGCTGAGACATACAAGCAACACCAAAGCTTTTCGAGTTAATGTGTTGTTTAGGAATAACAAGGTAATTTCGCACGATTCAGGATTTCCTTAAAACGTGGTATTTTGACATATTTTTTCGAGAGAAAAATTCTCCTGTGGGTTCTCTTTTGGGTCTACACATTTAGACATACACAGAACACTAAATCCTTTCGAGTTACAACGTGTTGTTTAGGAAATACAAGATAATTTTGTACGATGCATTATTTTTCTCATAAAGTTTAAGTATTTCCAATATGAACATATTTGTCTTTACTCTGCAACACTGTATTTCCGTATAACGTGTTATTTTTACATATTCTTTCGAGAAGACTCTCCTGTGCATTCTCTTTTGAGGCTATACACTTAGACATACATGCAACACCAAAGCTTTTCGAGTTGCAACGTGTTGTATAAGAAAAACAAGATAATCGCACAATGCGGGATTTCCTTAAAACGTGGTATTCTAACATATTTTTTTGAGAGAAAACTCTCCTGTGTGTTGTCTTTTGAGGCTAGAAGCTTACACATACACACAACACAAAATCTTTTCGAGTTACAACGTGTTGTTTAGGAAAAACAAGATAATATTGCACTATGCGTTATTTCTTCTCGTAAAGTTTAAGTATTTCCAATACGTATGTATTTGTCTTTACTCTGCAACACTGTATTTCCATATAACGTGGTATTCTTACATATTCTTTCGAGAGAAAACTCTCCTGTGCGTTCCCTTTTGAGGCTACACGCTTAGACATACACGCAACACCAAAGCTTTTCGAGTTACAACGTGTTGTTTAAGAAAAACAAGATAATTTCACACGTTGCGGGATTTCCTTAAAACGTGGTATTCTGACATATTTTTTCAAGAGAAAACTCTCCTGTGCATTCTCTTTTGAGGCTACATGCTTAGACTTACACGCAACACCAAAGCTTTTCGAGTTACAACGTGTTGTTTAGGAAAAACAAGATACTTTTGCATGATGCAGGATTTCCTTAAAACGTGGTATTCTCACATATTTTTTCGAGAAAAAATTCTCCTGTGGGTTCTCTTTTGAGGCTACACATTTAGACATAAACACAACACCAAATCTTTTCGAGTTACAACGTGTTGTTTAGTAAATACAAGATAAATTTTTACGATGGTTATTACTTCTTGTAAAGTTTAAGTATTTCTAATACGTACGTATTTGTCTTTATTCTGCAACACTGTGTTTCCATATAACGTGGTATTCTTACATATTCTTTTGAGACAAAACCCTCCTGTGCATTCTCTTTTGAGGCTACATGCTTAGATATACACAGAAGACCAAAGCTTTTCCAGTTACAACGTGTTGTTTAAGAAAAACAAGATAATTTTGAACGATGTGGGATTTCCTTAAAACGTGGTATTCTGACATATTTTTTCGACAGAAAACTCTCCTGTGCGTTCTCTTTTGAGGCTAAACGCTTAGACATACAGGCCAAACCAAATGTTTTCGAGTTACAACGTGTTGTTTAGGAAATACAAGTTAATTCTTTACGATGCGTTATTTTTTTCTCATAAAGTTTAAGTATTTCTAATATGTACGTATTTGTCTTTACTCTGCAAAACTGTATATCCTTGTAACGTGGTATTCTTACATATTCTTGCGAGAGAAAACTCTCCTTTGCATTCTCTTTTGAGGCTACACACTTAGACATACACGCAACAACAAAGCTTTTCGAGTTAAAACATGTTGCTTAGGAAAAACAAGATAATTTCGCACGATGCAGGATTTCCATCAAACATAGTATTATGACATATTTTTTCGAGAGGAAACTGTCCTGTGCATTCTCTTTTGAGGCTACACGCTTAGACATACACGAAACGCCAAATCCTTTCGAGTTACAACGTGTTGTTTAGGAAAAACAAGATAATTTTGCACGATGCGTTATTTCTTCTCGTAAGTTTAAGTATTTCTAATACGTAAGCATTTGTCTTTACTCTGCAACACTGTTTTTCCTTATAATGTGGTATTCTTACATATTCTTTCGAGAGAAAACTGTCCTGTGCGTTCTCTTTGAGGCTACACGCTTAGGCATACACGCAACACCAAAGCTTTTCGAGTTATAATGTGTTTTTTAAGAAAAAGAAGATAATTTCGCACGATGCGGGATTTCCTTAAAACGTGGTATTCTGACATATTTTTTCGAGAGAAAACTATCCTGTGCATTCTCTTTTTGAGGCTACAAGCTTAGACATACACGTAACACAAAATCTTTTCGAATTAAAACGTGTTGTTTAGGAAAAACGATATAATTTTGAAGGATGCGTTATTTCTTCTCGTAAAGTTTAAGTATTTCCAATATGTACATATTTGTCTTTACTCTGCAACTCTGTATTTCCTTATAACGTGGTACTCTTACATATTCTTTCGAGAGAAAACTCTCCTGTGCGTTCTCTTTTGAGGCTGCACGCTTAGAGAAAAACGCAACATGTTTCGAGTTACAACATGTTGTTTAGGAAAAAAAAGATAAATTCACACGATGCAGGATTTCCTTAAAACGTTGTATTCTGAAATTTTTTTGTGAGAAAACTCTCCTGTGCATTCTATTTTGAGGCTACACGCTGAGACATACAAGCAACACCAAAGCTTTTCGAGTTACAACATGTTGTTTAGGAATAACAAGATAATTTCGCAGGATGCAGGATTTCCTTAAAACGTGGTATTCTGACATATTTTTTCAGGAGAAAATTCTCCTGTGGATTCTCTTTTGAGTCTACACAATTAGACATACACATTACACCAAATCCTTTCGAGTTACAACGTGTTGTTCAGGAAATACAAGATAATTTTGTACGACGTGTTATTTCTTCTCATAAAGTTTAAGTATTTCCAATACGAACATATTTGTCTTTACTCTGCAACACTGTATTTCCGTATAACGTGGTATTTTTACATATTCTTTTGAGGGAAAACTCTCCTGTGCATTCTCCTTTGAGGCTATACACTTAGACATACACGCAACACCAAAGCTTTTCGAGTTGCACCATGTTGTTTAAAAAAAAACAAGATAATTTCGCACGTGCAGGATTTCCTTCAAACGTGGTATTCAAACATATTTCTTTGAGAGAAAACTCTCCTGTGCGTTCTCTTTTGAGGCTACAAGCTTAGACATACGCACAACACAAAATCTTTTCGAGTTACAACGTGTTGTTTAGGAAAAACAAGATAATTTTGCACGATGCGTTATTTCTTCTCGTAAAGTTTAAGTATTTCCAATACGTACGTATTTGTCTTTACTCTGCAACACTGTATTTCCTTATAACGTCGTATTCTTACATATTCTTTCGAGAGAAAACTCTCCTGTGCGTTCTCTTTTGAGGCTAAACGCTTAGACATACACGCCAAAACAAATCTTTTCGAGTTACAACGTGTTGTTTAGGAAATACAAGTTAATTTTTTATGATGCGTTATTTCTTCTCGTAAAGTTTAAGTATTTCTAATATGTACGTATTTGTCTTTACTCTGCAAAACTGTATATCCTTGTAACATGGTATTCTTACATATTCTTGCAAGAAAAAACTCTCCTTTGCATTCTCTTTTGAGGCTACACACTTAGCCATGCACGCAACACCAAAGCTTTTCGAGTTAAAACATATTGTTTAGGAAAAACAAGATAATTTCACGCGATGCAAGATTTCCTTAAAACATGGTATTATGACATATTTTTTCGAGAGGAAACTCTCCTGTGCATTCTCTTTTGAGGCTACACACTTAGACATACACGAAACACCAAATCCTTTCGAGTTACAACGTGTTGTTTAGGAAAAACAAGATAATTTTGCATGATGCATTATTTCTTCTCGTAAGTTTAAGTATTTCTAATATGTAAGCATTTGTCTTTACTCTGCAACACTGTTTTTCCTTATAATATGGTATTCTTGCATATTCTTTCGAGGGAAAACTTTCCTGTGCGTTCTCTTTGAGGCTACACGCTTAGGCATACACGCAACACGAAATCTTTTCGAGTTACAATGTGTTTTTTAAGAAAAACAAGGTAATTTCGCACGATGCAGGATTTCCTTAAAACGTGGTATTCTGACATATTTTTTCGAGAGAAAACTATCCTGTGCGTTCTCTTTTGAGGCTACAAGCTTAGACATACACGTAACACAAAATCTTTTCGAGTTAAAACGTGTTGTTTAGGAAAAACAATATAATTTTGAAGGATGCGTTATTTCTTCTCGTAAATTTTAAGTATTTCCAATATGTACATATTTGTCTTTACTCTGCAACACTGTATTTCCTTATAACGTGGTACTCTTACATATTATTTCGAGATAAAACTCTCCTGTGCGTTCTCTTTTGAGGCTGCACGCTTAGAGAAAAACGCAACACCAAAGATTTTCGAGTTACAACAAGTTGTTTAGGAAAAAGAAGATAAATTCGCACGATGCAGGATTTCCTTAAAACGTTGTATTCCGACATATTTTTTGTGAGAAAACTCTCCTGTGCGTTCTATTTTGAGGCTACACGCTGAGACATACAAGCAACACCAAATCTTTTCGAGTTACAACATGTTGTTTAGGAATAACAAGATAATTTTGCACGATGCAGGATTTCCTTAAAACGTGGTATTCTGACATATTTTTTCAAGACAAAATTCTCCTGTGAATTCTCTTTTGAGTCTACACATTTAGACATACACAGAACACCAAATCCTTTCACGTTACAACGTGTTGTTCAGGAAATACAAGATAATTTTGTAAGTATTTCCAATACGAACATATTTGTCTTTACTCTGCAACACTATATTTCCGTATAACGTGCTATTTTTACATATTCTTTCAAGAGAAAACTCTCCTGTGCGTTCTCTTTTGAGACTATACACTTACACATACACGCAACACCAAAGCTTTTCGAGTTGCACCATGTTGTTTAAGAAAAACAAAACAATTTCGCACGTGCGTGATTTCCTTAAAACGTGGTATTCTAACATATTTCTTTGAGAGAAAACTCTCCTGTGCGTTGTCTTTTGAGGCTACATGCTTAAACATACACACAACACAAAATCTTTTCGAGTTACAATGTGTTGTTTAGGAAAAACAAGATAATTTTGCACGATGCGTTATTTCTTCTCGTAAAGTTTAAGTATTTCCAATACGTACGTATTTGTCTTTACTCTGCAACACTGTATTTCCTTATAACGTCGTATTCTTACATATTCTTTCAAGAGAAAACTCTCCTGTGCGTTCCCTTTTGAGGCTGCACGCTTAGACATACACGCAACACCAAAGCTTTTCGAGTTACAACGTGTTCTTTAAGAAAAACAAGATAATTTCGCACGATGCGTCAATTCCTTAAAACGTGCTTTTATGACAAATTTTTTCAAGAGAAAACTCTCCTGTGCATTCTCTTTTGAGGCTACACGCAACACCAAATCTTTTCGAGTTACAACGTGTTGTTTAGGAAAAACAAGATAATTTCGCACAATGCAGGATTTCCTTAATACGTGGTATTCTGACATATATTTTTGAGAGAAAATTCTCCTGTGGGTTCTCTTTTGAGGCTACACATTTAGAAATACACACAACACCAAATCTTTTCGAGTTACAATGTGTTGTTTAGGAAATACAAGATAATTTTTTAAGATGCGTCATTTCTTCTCGTAAAGTTTAAGTATTTCTAATACATATGTATTTGTCTTTACTCTGCAACACTGTATTTCCTTATAATGTGGTATTTTTATATATTCTTTTGAGAGAAAACTCTCCTGTGCATTCTCTTTTGAGGCTGCACGCTTAGACATACACGGCAGACCAACGCTTTTCGAGTTACAACGTGCTGTTTAAGAAAAACAAGATAATTTTGCACGATGCGGGATTTCTTAAAACGTGGTATTCTGACTTATTTTTTCGACAGAAAACTCTCCTGAGCGTTCTCTTTTGAGGCTACACGCTTAGACATACATGCCACAACAAACCTTTTCGAGTTACATTGTTGTTTAGGAAATACAATATAATTTTTTACGATGCATTATTTCTTCTCGTACATTTAAGTATTTCTAATATGAACGTATTTGTCTTTACTCTGCAAAACTGTTTTTCCTTGTAACGTGGTATTCTTACATATTCTTGGGAGGGAAAACTCTCCCGTGCATTCTCTTTTGAGGCTACACACTTAGACATACACGCAACACCAAAGCTTTTCGAGTTAAAACATGTTGTTTAGGAAAAACAAGATAATTTCGCACGATGCAGGATTTGCTTAAAACGTGGTATTCTGACATATTTTTTCGAGAGGAAACTCTCCTGTGCGTTCTCCTTTGAGGCTACACACTTAGATATACACGAAACAACAAATCCTTTCGAGTTACAACGTGTTGTTTAGGAAAAACATGATAATTTTGCACGATGCATTATTTCTTCTCGAAAAGTTTAAGTATTTCTAATACGTACGTATTTGTCTTTACTCTGCAACACTGTATTTCCTTATAATGTGGTATTCTTACATATTCTTTCGAGAAAAAACTGTCCTGCGCATTCTCTTTTGAGGGTACACGCTTAGGCATACACGGAACACCAAAGCTTTCCAAGTTACAACGTGTTCTTTAACAAAAACAAAATAATTTCGCACGATGCGGGATTTCCTTAAAACGTGGTATTCTGACATATTTTTTCGAGAGAAAACTCTCCTGTGCGTTCTGTTTTGAGTCTACAAGCTTAGCCTTACACGTAACACAAAATTTTTTCGAGTTACGTGTTGTTTAGGAAAAACAAGATAATTTTGCACGATGCATTATTTCTTCTTGTAAAGTTTAAGTATTTACTCTGCAACACTGTATTTCCTTAAAATGTGGTATTCTTACATATTCTTTCGAGAGAAAACTCTCCTGTGCGTTCCCTATTGAGGCTACACGCTTAGAAATACACGCAACACCAAAGCTTTTCGAGTTACAATGTGTTGTTTAAGAAAAACAAGATAATTTCGCACGATGCGAGATTTACATAAAACGTGGTATTCTGACATATTTTTTCGAGAGAAAACTCTCCTGTGTGTTCTCTTTTGAGGCTACATGCTTAGACATACAAGCAACACCAAATCTTTTCGAGTTACAATGTGTTGTTTAGGAAATACAAGATAATTTTTTATGATGTGTTATTTCTTAACATATAGTTTAAGTATTTCTAATATGTACGTATTTGTCTTTACTCTGCAACACTGTATTTCCTTGTAACGTGGTATTCTTACATATTCTTTCCAGAGAAAACTCTCCTGTGCCTTCTATTTTGAGGCTACACGCTTAGACATACACGCAACAGCAAATATTTTCGAGTTACAACGTGTTGTTTAGGAAATACAAGATAATTTTGTACCATTCGTTATTTCTTCTCGTAAAGTTTAAGTATTTTTAATATGTACGTATTTGCCTTTACTCTGCAAAACTGTATTTCCTTGTAATGTGGTATTCTTACATATTCTTGCAAGAGAAAACTCTCCTGTGCATTCTCTTCTGAGGCTACACACTTAGACATACACGCAACACCAAAGCTTTTCCAGTTAAAACATGTTGTTTAGGAAAAACAAGATATTTTCGCACGATGCAGGATTTCCTCAAAACGTGGTTTTCTGACATATTTTTTCAAGAGAAAATTCTCCTGTGGGTTCCCTTTTGAGGTTACTCGTTTAGACATACACGCAAAACCAAATTTTTTCGAGTTACAACGCGTTGTTTAGGAAAAACAAGATAATTTTGCACGATGCGTTATTTCTTCTCTTAAAGTTTAAGTATTTCCAATACGTACTTATTTGTCTTTACTCTGCAACATTATATTTCCTTATAACGTGGTATTTTTAAATATTCTTTCAAAAGAAAACTCTCCTGTGCATTCTCTTTTGAGGCTGCACGCTTAAACAGAAATGCAACACCAAAGCTTTTCGAGTGACAACAAGTTGTTTAGGAAAAACAAGATAATTTCGCACGAAACGGGATTTTCTTAAAACGTGGTATTCTGACATATTTTTTTGAAAGAAAACTCTCCTGTGCGTTCTCTTTTGAGGCTACACGCTTAGACATACACGCAACACCAAAGTTTTTCGAGTTACAACGTGTTGTTTAGGAAAAACAAGATAATTTCGCATGATGCTGGATTTCCTTAAAACGTGGTATCCTGACATATTTTTTGAGAGAAAATTCTCCTGTGGGTTCTCTTTTGAGGCTACACGTTTAGACATACACACAACACCAAATCATTTTAGTTACAACGTGTTGTTTAGGAAATACTAGATAATTTTGTACGATGCGTTATTTCTTTTCGTAAAGTTTAAGTATTTCTAATATGTAAGAATTTGTCTTTACTCTGTAAAACTGTATTTCCTTGTAACGTGGTATTCTTATATATTCTTGCGAGAGAAAACTCTCTTGTGCATTCCCTTTAGAGGCTAAACACTTAGACATACACGCAACACCAAAGCTTTTCGAGTTAAAACATGTTGCTTAGGAAAAACAAGATAATTTCCCATGATGCAGGATTTACATAAAACGTGGTATTATGACACATTTTTTTCGAGAGAAAACTCTCCTGTGCATTCTCTTTTAAGGCTACACGTTTAGACAGACACACAACACCAAATCTTTTCAAGTTACAATGTGTTGTTTAGGAAAAACAATATAATTTTGCACGATGCGTTATTTCTTCTTGTAAAGTTTAAATATTCCCAATATGTATGTATTTGTCTTTACTCTGCAACACTGTATTTCCTTATAACGTGGTATTCTTACATATTCTTTCGAGAGAAAACTCTCCTGTGCGTTCTCTTTTGAGGCTACAAGCTTAGACATACACACAACACCAAATCTTTTTGAGTTACAACGTGTTGTTTAGGAAAAACAAGATAATTTTGCATGATGCATTATTTCTTCTCGTAAAGTTTATGTATTTCCAATACGTACGTATTTGTCTTTACTCTTCAACACTGTATTTCCTCATAACGTGGTATTCGTACATATTCTTTCGAGGGAAAAGTGTCCTGTGCGTTCTCTTTTGAGCCTGCACGCTTAGACAAAAACTCAACACCATAGCTTTTCGAGTTACAACAAGTTGTTTAGGAAAAACAAGATAATTTCGCACGATACGGGATTTTCTTAAAATGTGGTATTCTGACATATTTTTTCGATTGAAAACTGTCCTGTGAGTTCTCTTTTGAGGCTATATACTTAGACATACACGCAACACCAAAGCTTTTCGAGTTACAACATGTTGTTTAGGAAAAACAAGATATTTTCACACGATGCAGGATTTCCTTAAAACGTGGTATTCTGACATTCTTTCGAGAGAAAATTCTCCTATGGGTTCTCTTTTGAGGCTACACATTTAGACATACACACAACACCAAATCTTTTCGACTTACAACGTGTTCTTTAGGAAATAGAAGATAATTTTTTACGATGAGTTATTTCTTCTCGTAAAGTTTAAGTATTTCTAATACGTAAGTATTTGTCTTTACTCTGCAACACTGTATTTCCTTATAACGTGGTATTCTTACATATTCTTTCGAGCGAATACTCTCCTGTGCGTTCTCTTTTGAGGCTACACGCTTAGGCATACAGGCAACACCAAAGCTTTTCGAGTTACAACGTGTTGTTTAGGAAAAACAAGATAATTTTGCACTATGCAAGATTTCCTTAAAACGTGGTATTCTGACATATTTTTTCGAGAGAAATCTCTCCCGTGCATTCCCTTTTGAGGCTACACGCTTAGACATACATGCCACACCAAATCCTTTCGAGTTACAACGTGTTGTTTAGGAAATACAAGATAATTTTGTTCGATGCGTTATTTCTTCTCGTAAAGTTTAAGTATTTCTAATATGTACGTATTTGTCTTTACTCTGCAAAACTGTATTTCCTTGTAACGTGGTATTCTTACATATTCTTGTGAGAGAAAACTCTCCTGTGCATTCTCTTTTTAGGCTACACACTTAAACATACACGCAACACCAAATCTTTTTGAGTTAAAACATGTTGTTTAGGAAAAAGAACATAATTTCGCACGATACAGGATTTCCTTAAAACGTGGTATTCTGAGATATTTTTTCGAGAGAAAACTCTCCTGTGCGTTCTCTTTTGAGTCTACACGCTGAGACATACAAGCAACACCAAAGCTTTTCGAGTTACAACGTGTTGTTTAGGAAAAACAAGATAATTTCGCACGATGCAGGATTTCTTAAAAACGTGGTATTATAACACATTTTTACGAGAGAAAATTCTCCTGTGGGTACTCTTTTGAGGCTACACGTTTAGACATACACGCAACACCAAATCTTTTTGAGTTACAATGTGTTGTTTAGGAAATACAAGATAATTTTGTACGATGCGTTATTTCTTCTCGTAAAGTTTAAGTATTTCTAATATGTATGTATTTGTCTTTACTCTGCAACACTGTATTTCCTTGTAACGTGGTATTCTTACATATTCTTTTGAAAGAAAACTCTCCTGTGCATTCTCCTTGGAGGCTGCACACTTAGACATACACGCAACACCAAAGCTTTTCGAGTTAAAATATCTTGTTAAGGAAAAACAAGGTAATTTCGCACGATGCGGGATATCCTTAAAACGTGGTATTCTGACATATTTTTTTGAGAGAAAACTCTCTTGTGCATTCTCTTTTGAGGCTACATGCTTAGACATACACGCAACACCAAATCCTTTCGAATTACAACGTGTTGTTTAGGAAAAACAAGATAATTTTGCACTATGCGTTATTTCTTCTCATAAAGTTTAAGTATATCTAATATGTAAGTATTTGTCTTTACTCTTGCAACACTGTATTTCCTTACAACATGGTATTCTTACATATTCTTTCAAGAGAAAACTCTCCTGTGCATTCTCTTTTGAGGCTACACGCTTAGACATACACGCAACACTAAAGCTTTTCGAGTTACAATGTGTTGTTTAGGAAAAACAAGATAATTTCGCACGATGCGGGTTTTCTTTAATACGTGGTATTCTGACATATTTTTTCGAAAGAAAACTCTCCTGTGCGTTCTCTTTTGAGGCTACACGCTTAGACATAAACGCAACACCAAAGCTTTCGAGTTACAACGTGTTGTTTAGGAAAAACAAGATAATTTCGCACGATGCAGGATTTCCTTAAAACGTGGTATGCTGACATATTTTTTCGAGAAAAAATTCTCCTGTGGGTTCTCTTTTGGGGCTACACATTTAAACATACACACAACACCAAATCTTTTTGAGTTACAACGTGTTGTTTAGGAAATACTAGATAATTTTGTATGATGCGATATTTCTTCTCGTAAAGTTTAAGTATTTCTAATATGTACGTATTTGTCTTTACTCTGTAAAACTGTAATTCCTTGTAACGTGGTATTCTTATATATTCTTTCGAGAGAAAACTCTCCTGTGCATTCTCTTTTGAGGCTACACACTTAAACATACACGCAACAACAAAGCTTTTCGAGTTAAAAAATGATGTTTAGGAAAAACAAGATTATTTCGCACGATGCAGGATTTACTTAAAACTTGGTATTTTGAAATATTTTTTCGAGAGAAAACTCTCCTGTGCGTTCTCTTTTGAAGCTACACGCTTAGACATACTCGAAACACCAAATCTTTTTGAGTTACAATGTGTTGTTTAGGAAAAACAAGATAATTTTGCACGATGCGTTATTTCTTCTCGTAAAGTTTAAATATTTCCAATATGTACGTATTTGTCTTTACTCTGCAACACTGTATTTCCTTGTAACGTGGTATTCTTACATATTCTTTTGAAAGAAAACTCTCCTGTGCATTCTCCTTGGAGGCTGCACACTTAGACATACACGCAACACCAAAGCTTTTCGAGTTAAAATGTCTTGTTAAGGAAAAACAAGGTAATTTCGCACGATGCGGGATATCCTTAAAACGTGGTATTCTGACATATTTTTTTGAGAGAAAACTCTCTTGTGCATTCTCTTTTGAGGCTACATGCTTAGACATACACGCAACACCAAATCCTTTCGAATTACAACGTGTTGTTTAGGAAAAACAAGATAATTTTGCACTATGCGTTATTTCTTCTCATAAAGTTTAAGTATATCTAATACGTAAGTACTTGTCTTTACTCTTGCAACACTGTATTTCCTTACAACATGGTATTCTTACATATTCTTTCAAGAGAAAACTCTCCTGTGCATTCTCTTTTGAGGCTACACGCTTAGACATACACGCAACACTAAAGCTTTTCGAGTTACAATGTGTGGTTTAGGAAAAACAAGATAATTTCGCACGATGCGGGTTTTCTTTAATACGTGGTATTCTGACATATTTTTTCGAAAGAAAACTCTCCTGTGCGTTCTCTTTTGAGGCTACACGCTTAGACATAAACGCAACACCAAAGCTTTCGAGTTACAACGTGTTGTTTAGGAAAAACAAGATAATTTCGCACGATGCAGGATTTCCTTAAAACGTGGTATGCTGACATATTTTTTCGAGAAAAAATTCTCCTGTGGGTTCTCTTTTGGGGCTACACATTTAAACATACACACAACACCAAATCTTTTTGAGTTACAACGTGTTGTTTAGGAAATACTAGATAATTTTGTATGATGCGATATTTCTTCTCGTAAAGCTTAAGTATTTCTAATATGTACGTATTTGTCTTTACTCTGTAAAACTGTAATTCCTTGTAACGTGGTATTCTTATATATTCTTTCGAGAGAAAACTCTCCTGTGCATTCTCTTTTGAGGCTACACACTTAAACATACACGCAACAACAAAGCTTTTCGAGTTAAAAAATGATGTTTAGGAAAAACAAGATTATTTCGCACGATGCAGGATTTACTTAAAACTTGGTATTTTGAAATATTTTTTCGAGAGAAAACTCTCCTGTGCGTTCTCTTTTGAAGCTACACGCTTAGACATATTCGAAACACCAAATCTTTTTGAGTTACAATGTGTTGTTTAGGAAAAACAAGATAATTTTGCACGATGCGTTATTTCTTCTCGTAAAGTTTAAATATTTCCAATATGTACGTATTTGTCTTTACTCTGCAACACTGTATTTCCTTATAACGTGGTATTCTTACATATTCTTTCGAGAGAAAACTCTCCTGTGCGTTCTCTTTTGAGGCTGCACGCTTAGACAAAAACGCAACACCAAAGCTTTTCGAGATACAACAAGTTGTTTAGGAAAAAAAAAGATAATTTCGCACGATGCAGGATTTCCTTAAAACGTGGAATTCTGACATTTTTTCGAGAGAAAACTCTCCTTTGCATTCTCTTTTGAGGCTACATGCTGAGACATACAAGCAACATCAAAGCTTATCGAGTTACAACGTGCTGTTTAGGAAAAACAAGATAATTTCCACGATGCGGGATTTCCTTAAAACGTTTTATTCTGAAATGTTTTTTCAAGAGAAAACTCTCCTGTGCATTCTCTTTTTAGGCTACACGCTTAAACATACACGCAACACCAAAGCTTTTCGAGTTAAAACATGTTGTTTAGGAAAAACAACATAATTTCGCTCGATACAGGATTTCCTTAAAACGTGGTATTCTGAGATATTTTTTCGAGAGAAAACTCTCCTGTGCTTTCTCTTTTGAGGCTACACGCTGAGACATACAAGCAACACCAAAGCTTTTCGAGTTACAACGTGTTGTTTAGGAAAAACAAGATAATTTTGCACGATGCAGGATTTCCTTAAAATGTGGAATTCTGACATTTTTTTCGAGAGAAAACTCTCCTTTGCATTCTCTTTTGAGGCTACACGCTCAGACATACAAGCAACACCAAAAGCTTATCGAGTTATAACGTGTTGTTTAGGAAAAACAAGATAATTTTTCACAATGCAGGATTTCCTAAAACGTGGTATTCGGACATTTTTTTCAAGAGAAAATTCTCCTGTGGGTTCTCTTTTGAGGCTACACATTTAGACATACACACAACACCAAATCTTTTCGAGGTATAATGTGCTATTTAGGAAATACAAGATAATTTTGTACGATGCATTATTTCTTCTCATAAAGTTTAAGTATTTCTAATACGTACATATTTGTCTTTACTCTTCAACAGTGTATTTCCTTATAACGTGGTATTCTTAGATATTCTTTCGCGAGAAAACTCTCCCGTGCGTTCTCTTTTGAGGCTGCACGCTTAGACAAAAACGCAACACCAAAGCTTTTCGAGTTAAAACCTGTTGTTTAGGAAAAACAAGATAATTTCGCACGATGCGGGGTTTCCTTAAAACGTAGTGTTATGACATATTTTTTGAGAGAAAATTCTCCTGTGGGTTCTCTTTTGAGGCTACACGTGTAGACATTACAACCCTTTGTTTTGGAAAAAAAAAAGATAATTTCGCACGATGCAGGATTAACTTAAAACGTGGTATTCTGACATATTTTTGAGAGAAAACTCTCCTATGCATTCTCTTTTAAGGCTACAAGCTTAGACATACAGGCAACACCAAATCTTTTCGAGTTACAACAGGTTGTTTAGGAAAAACAAGATAATTTCACACGAAGCGGGATGTCCTTAAAACGTGGTATTCTGACATATTTTTTCGAGAGAAAACTCTCCTGTGCATTCTCTTTTGAGGTACATGCTTAGACATACACGCAACACCAAATCTTTTCCAGTTACAACGTGTTGTTTAGGAAATACTACATAATTTTGCATGATGCGTTATTTCTTCAGGTAAAGTTTAAGTATTTCTAATATGTACGTATTTTTCTTTACTCTGTAAAACTGTATTCCTTGTAACGTGGTATTCTTATATATTCTTACGAGAGAAAACTCTCCTGTGCATTCTCTTTTTAGGCTACACACTTAGACATACACACAACACCAAAGCTTTTCGAGTTAAAACATGTTGTTTAGGAAAAACAAAATAATTTCGCACGATGCAGGATTTACTTAAAACTTGGTATTATGACATATTTTTAAGGGAGAAAACTCTCCTGTGCGTTCTCTTTTGAGGCAACACGCTTAGACAAACACGCAACACCAAATCTTTTCGAGTTACAATGTGTTGTTTAGGAAAAACAAGATAATTTTGCACAATGCGTTATTTCTTCTCGTAAAATTTAAGTATTTCCAATACGTACGTATTTGTCTTTACTCTGCAACACTATATTTCCTTATTACGTTTCATTCTTACATATTCTTTCGAGAGAAAACTCTCCTGTGCATTCTCTTTTGTGGCTGCACGCTTAGACAAAAAGGCAACAACATAGCTTTTCGAGTTACAACAAGTTGTTTAGGAAAAACAAGATAATTTCCCACGGTACGGGATTTTCTTAAAACGTGGTATTCTGACATATTTTTTCGAGAGAACACTGTCCTGTGCATTCTCTCTTGAGGCTACACACTTAGACATACACGCAACACCAAAGCTTTTCGAGTTACCATGTGTTGTTTAGGAAAAACAAGATATTTTTGCACGATGCATGATTTCCTTAAAACGTGGTATTCTGACATATTTTTTCGATAGAAAATTCTCCTGTGGGTTCTCTTTTGAGGCTACACAATTACACATACACACAACAACAAATCTTTTCGAGTTACAACGTGTTCTTTAGGAAATACAAGATAATTCTTTATGATACGTTATTTCTTCTCGTAAAGTTTAAGTAATTCTAATACGTATGTATTTGTCTTTACTCTGCAACAGTGTATTTCCTTATAACGTGGTATTCTTACATATTCTTTCGAGAGAAAACTCACCTCTGCGTTCTCATTTGAGGCTACACGCTTACACATACACGCAACTCCTAATATTTTTGAATTACAACGTGTTGTTTAAGAAAAACAAGATAATTTCGCACTATGCGGGATTTCCTTAAAACGTGATATTCTGACATATTTTTTCGAGAGAAAACTCTCCTGTGCATTCTCTTTTGAGGCTACACGCTTAGACATACAGGCAACACCAAATTGTTTCGAGTTACAACGTGTTGTTTAGGAAATACAAGTTAATTTTGTACGATGAGTTATTTCTTCTCGTACAGTTTAAATACTTCCAGTATGTACGTATTTGTCTTTACACTGCAACACTGTATTTCCTTATAACGTGGTATTCTAACATATTCTTTCGAGAGAAAACTCTCCTTTATGTTCTCTTTGAGGCTACATGCTTAGACATACACGCAACACCAAAGCTTTTTGAGTTACATCGTGTTGTTTAGGAAAAACAAGATAATTTCGCACGATGCGGGATTTCCTTAAAACGTGGTATTCTGACATATTTTTTCGAGAGAAAACTCTCCTGTGCATTCTCTTTTGAGGCTACAAGCTTAGACATACATGTACCACAAAATCTTTTCGAGTTACAATGTGTTGTTTAGGAAAAACAAGATAATTTTGCACGATGCGTTATTTCTTCTCGTATAGTTTAGGTATTTCCAATACATACGTATTTGTCTTTTCTCTGCAAATCTATAATTACTTATAACGTGATATTCTTACATATTCTTTCGAGAAAAAACTCTCCTGTGCATTCTCTTTTGTAGATGCACGCTTAGACAAAAAGGCAACACCATATCTTTTTGAGTTACAACAAGTTGTTTAGGAAAAACAAGATAATTTCTCAGGGTACGGGATTTTCTTAAAACGTGGTATTCTGACATATTCTTTCGAGAGAAAACTGTACTGTGCATTATCTTTTGAGGCTACACACTTAGACATACACGCAACACCAAAGCTTTTCGAGTTACCATGTGTTGTTTAGGAAAAACAAGATATTTTCGCACGATGCATGATTTCCTTTAAACGTGGTATTCTGACATATTTTTTCGATAGAAAATTCTCCTGTGGGTTCTCTTTTGAGGCTACACATTTACACATAGACACAGCACCAAATCTTTTCGAGTTACAACGTGTTCTTTAGGAAATACAAGATAATTCTTTATGATGCGTTATTTATTCTCGTAAAGTTTAAGTATTTGTAATACGTACCTATTTGTCTTTACTCTGCAACACTGTATTTCCTTATAACGTAGTATTCTTACATATTCTTTCGAGAGAAAACTCTACTGTGCATTCTCTTTTGAGGCTACACAGTTAGACATACACGCAACACCAAAGCTTTTCGAGTTAAAACATGTTGTTTAGGAAAAAACAAGATAATTTCACACGATGCAGGTTTTCCTTAAAACGTGGTATTCTGACATATTTTTTTGAGAGAAAACTCTCCTGTGCGTTCTCTTTTGAGGCTACAAGCTGTGACATACACGTAACACAAAATCTTTTCGAGTTACAACATGTTGTTTGGAAAAACATGATAATTTTTCACGAGGCGTTATTTCTTCTCGTAAAGTTTAAGTATTTCCAATAAGTACATATTTGTCTTTAATCTGCAACACTGTTTTTCCTTATAACGTGGTGTTCTTACATATTCTTTCGAGAGAAAAGTCTTCTGTGCGTTCTCTTTTGAGGCTACACGCTTAGACATACACGCAACACCCAAGCTTTTCGAGTTACAAGGTGTTGTTTAAGAAAAACCAGATAATTTCGCACGATGCGGGATTTCCGTAAAACGTGGTATTCTGACATATTTTTCGGAGAGAAAACTCTCCTTGGTGTTCTCTTTTGAGGGTACAAGCTTAGACATACATGCAACACCAAATCTTTTCGAGTTACAACGTGTTGTTTAGGAAATACAAGATAATTTTGTACGATGCTTTATTTCTTCTCGTATTGTTTAAGTATTTCTAATACGTACGTATTTGTCTGTACTCTGCAACACTGTATTTCCTTGTAACGTGGTATTCTTACATATTCTTTCGATAGAAAACTCTCCTGTGCGTTTTCTTTTGAGGCTGCATGCCTCAGCTGTAGGAGTTCTCTAGTGGAGTTTTTTGGGTCACTTAGGTAGACTATCATGTCATCTGCAAATAATGATCCAACAAGGAAAGAGAACTTCAGACCAATTTCCCCTATGAACATCGATGCAAAAATACTCAATAAAATTCTTGCCAACCAAATCCAAGAACACATCAAAACGATCATCCACCATGATCAAGTAGGCTTTATCCCGGGAATGCAGGGTTGGTTCAATATACGGAAATCCATCAATGCAATCCACTACATAAACAAACTCAAAGAAAAAAACCACATGGTCATTTCATTGGATGCTGAAAAAGCATTTGACAAAATTCAGCATCCTTTCATGCTTAAAGTCTTGGAGAGGACAGGAATTCAAGGCCCATACCTAAACATAGTAAAAGCAATATACAGCAAACCGGTAGCCAGCATCAAACTAAATGGAGAGAAACTTGAAGCAATCACACTAAAATCAGGGACTAGACAAGGCTGCCCACTTGTATTTCCTTGTAACGTGGTATTCTGACATATTCTTTCGAGACAAAACTCTCCTGTGCATTCTCTTCTGAGGCTACACACTTAGGCATACACACAACACCAAAGCTTTTCAAGTTAAAACGTGTTGTTTAGGAAAAAAAAAAAAGACAATATTGCACAATGCTGGATTTCCTTAAAACATGGTATTCTGACATATTTTTTCGAGAGAAAACTCTCCTGTGCGTTCTCTTTTGAGGCTACACGCTTAGCCATACACTCAACACCAAATCTTTTCGAGTTACAACGTGTTGTTTATGAAAAACAAGATAATTTTGCATGATGCGTTATTTCTTCTCGTAAAGTTTAAGTATTTCTAATACGTACATATTTGTCTTCACTCTGCAGCACTCTATTACGTTATAACGTATAATTCTTACATATTCTTTCGAGAGAAAACTCTTCTGTGCGTTCTCTTTTGAGGCTACATGCTAAGACATACACGCAACACCAAAGCTTTTCGAGTTACAACGTGTTGTTTAGGAAAAACAAGATAATTTCGCACGATGCGGGATTTCCTTAAAACGTGGTATTCTGACATATTTTTTCGAGAGAAAACTCTCCTGTGCATTCTCCTTTGAGGCTACACACTTAGACATAAACTCAACACCAAAGCTTTTCAAGTTACAACGTGTTGTTTAGGAAAAACAAGATAATTTCGCACGATGTGCGATTTCCTTATAAGGGGGCATTCTGACATGTTTTTTCAAGAGGAAACTCTCCTGTACGTTCTCTTTTGAGGCTAGAAGCTTAGACATACACGCAACGCCAAATCCTTTCGAGTTACAACGTGTTATTTAGGAAAAAAAGATAATTTTGCACGATGCGTTATTTCTTCTCACAAAGTTTAAGTATTTCCAATATGTACGTATTTGTCTTTAATATGCAACTCTGTATTTCCTTATAACGTTTTATTCTTACATATTCTTTCGAGAGAAAACTCTCCTGTGCGTTCTCTTTTGAGACTACATGCTTAGACATTCACGTAACACCAAATCTTTTCGAGTTACAACGTGTTGTTTAGGAAAAACAAGATAATTTCTCACGATGCGGGATTTCCTTAAAACGGGGTATTCTGACATATTTTTTTCGAGAGAAAACTCTGCTGTGCATTCTATTTTGAGGCTACATGCTTAGCCATACACGCAACACCAAATATTTAGAGTTACAACGTGTTGTTTAGGAAATACAAGATAATTTTGTAGGATGCGTTATTTCTTCTCGTAAAGTTTAAGTATTTCTAATACGTACATATCTGTCCTTACTCTGCAACACTGTATTTCCTTATAACGTGGTATTCTTACATATTCTTTCGAGAGAAAACTCTCCTGTGCGTTCTCTTTTGAGTCTACACACTTAGACATAGACGCAATACCAAAGCTTTTCGAGTTAAAACATGTTGTTTAGGAAAAACAAGATAATTTCACACGATGCGTGATTTCCTTAAAACGTGGTATTCTGACATATTCCTTTGAGAGAAAACTCTCCTGTTCATTCTCCTTTGAGGCTGCACGCTTAGTCATACATGCAACACCATATCTTTTCGAGTTACAACGTGTTGTTTAGAAAAAACAAGATAATTTTGCACGATGCGTTATTTCTTCTTGTAAAGTTTAAGTATTTCCAATACATACTTATTTGTCTTTACTCTGCAACACTCTATTTCCTTATAACATGGTATTCTTACATATTCTTTCGAGAGAAATCTCTCCTGTGCATTCTCTTTTGCGGCTACACGCTTAGACATACATGCAACACCAAAGTTTTTCGAGATCCAACGTGTTGTTTAGGAAAAACAAATTAATTTCGCACGATGCAGGATTTCCTTAAAACGTGGTATTATGACATATTTTTTCGAGAGAAAATACTCCTGTGGGTTCTCTTTTCCGGCTACATGCTTAGACATACACACAACAGCAAGTCTTTACGAATATCAACTTGTTGTTTAGGAAATACAAGATAATTTTGTACGGAGCGTTATTTCTTCTCATAAAGTTTAAGTATTTCTAATACGTATGTATTTGTCTTTACTTTGCAACACTGTATTTCCTTGTAACGTGGTATTCTGACATATTCTTTCGAGAGAAAACTCTCCTGTGCATTCTCTTCTGAGGCTACACACTTAGGCATACACACAACACCAAAGCTTTTCAAGTTAAAACGTGTTGTTTAGGAAAAAAAAGATAATATTGCACAATGCTGGATTTCCTTAAAACATGGTATTCTGACATATTTTTTCGAGATAAAACTCTCCTGTACGTTCTCTTTTGAGGCTACACGCTTAGTCATACACTCAACACCAAATCTTTTCGAGTTACAACGTGTTGTTTACGAAAAACAAGATAATTTTGCATTATGCGTTATTTCTTCTCATAAAGTTTAAGTATTTCTAATACGTACATATTTGTCTTCACTCTGCAGCACTGTATTACATTATAACGTATAATTCTTACATATTCTTTCGAGAGAAAACTCTTCTGTGCGTTCTCTTTTGAGGCTACATGCTTAGACATACACGCAACACCAAAGCTTTTAGAGTTACAACGTGTTGTTTAGGAAAAACAAGATAATTTCGCATGATGCGGTATTTCCCTAAAACGTGGTATTCTGACATATTTATTAGAGTGAAAACTCTCCTGTGCGTTCTCTTCTGATGCTGCATGCTTACTTATACACGCAACACCAAATCTTTTCGAGTTACAACGTGTTGCTTAGGAAATACAAGATAATTTCGCACGATGCAGGATTTCCTTAAAACGTGGTATTCTGACATATTTTGTCCAGAGAAAATTCTCCTGTGGGTTCTCTTTTGAGGATACACATTTAGACATACACACAACACCAAATCTTTTCGAGTTACAACGTGTTGTTTAGGAAAAACATGATAATTTTTCACGATGCGTTATTTTTCTCGTAATGTTTAAGTATTTCTAATATGTAGGTATTTGTCTTTACTCTGCAACACTGTATTTCCTTATAATGTGGTATTCTTACATATTCTTTCGAGAGAAAACTCTCCTGTGCATTCTCTTTTGAGGCTACACACTTAGACATACACGCAACACCAAAGCTTTTCGAGTTACAACGTGTTGTTTAAGAAAAACAAGATAATATTTTATGATGCCTTGTTTCTTCTCCTAAATTTTAAGTATTTCTAATACTTACGTATTTGTCTTTACTCTGCAACACTGTATTTCTTCATAACGTGGTATTCTTACATAATCTTTCGAGAGAAAACTCTCCTCTTCATTCTCTTTTGAGGCTACACGCTTAGACATACACGCAACACCAAAGCTTTTCGCGTTACAACGTGTTGTTTAGGAAAAATAAAGATAATTTCGCACGATGCGGGATTTCTTCTCGTAAAGTTTAAGTATTTTCTATAAGTACGTATTTGACTTTAATCTGCAACACTGTATTTCCTTATAACGTGATATTCTTATATATTCTTTCGACAGAAAACTCTCTTGTGCATTCTCTTTTGAGGCTGCACGCTTAGACAAAAACGCAACACCAAAGCTTTTCGAGTTACAACAAGTTGTTTAGGAAAAAAAAGATAATTTCCCAAGATGTGGGATTTCCTTAAAACGTGGTATTCTGACATATTTTTTCAGGAGAAAACTCTCCTGTGCATTCTCTTTTGAGGCTAGACGCTTAGACATACACGCAACACCAAAGCTTTTCGAGTTACAATGTGTTTTTTAGGAGAAAAAAGATAATTTCGCACGATGCAGGATTTCCTTAAAACGTGGTATTCTGACATATTTTTCAAGAGAAAATTCTCCTGTGCGTTCTCTTTCGAGGCTACACGTTTAGACATACACACAACACCAAATCTGTCCAGTTACAACGTGTTGTTTAGGAAATACAATATAATTTTCTACAATGCGTTATTTTTTCTCGTAAAGTTTAAGTATTTCTAATACGTACGTATTTGTCTTTACTGTGCAACAGTGTACTTCCTTATAACGTGGTATTCTTACATATTCTTTCGAGAGAAAACTCTCTTGTGCATTCTCTTTTGAGGCTGTATGCTTAGACAAAAACTTAACACCAAAGCTTTTCGAGTTACAACAAGTTGTTAAGGAAAAAAAAAAAGACAATTTCGCACGATGCAGGATTTCCTTAAAACGTGGTATTCTGACATATTTTTTTTTAGGAGAAAACTCTCCTGTGCGTTCTCTTTTGAGGCTACACGCTGAAACATACAAGCAACTCCAAAGCTTTTCGAGTTACAAGGTGTTGTTTAGGAAAAACAAGATAATTTTGCACGATGCAGGATTTCCTTAAAACGTGGTATTCTGACATATTTTTTTCAAGAGAAAATTATCCTGTGGGTTCTCTTATCAGGCTACACGTTTAGACATACACACAACACCAAATCTTTTCGAGTTACAGCATGTTGTTTAGGAAATACAAGATAATTTTGTCAATGCGTTATTTCTTCTTGTAAAGTTTAACTATTTCTAATACATACGTTATTGTCTTTACTCCGCAACACTGTATTTCCTTATAACGTGGTATTCTTCCATATTCTTTGGAGAGAAAACTCTCCTGTGCATTCTCTTTTGAGGCTACACGCTGAGACATACAAACAACACCAATGCTTTTCGAGTTATAACATGTTGTTTAGGATAAAAGGTAATTTTGTATGATGCATTATTTCTCATAAAGTTTAAGTATTTCTAATAAATACGTATTTGTCTTTACTCTGCAACACTGTATTTCCTAATACCGTGGTATTCTTACATATTCTTTCGAGAGAAAACTCTCCTGTGCATTTTCTTTTGAAGCTACATGCTTAGACATAAACACAACACCAAAGCTTTTCGAGTTACACCATGTTGTTTAGGGAAAAAAAAGATAATTTCGCAAGATGTGGGATTTCCTTAAAACGTGGTATTCTGACAATTTTTCGAGAGAAAACTCTCCTGTGCATTCACTTTGGGGCTACATGTTGAGACATACAAGCAACACCAAAGCTTTTCGAGTTACAACGTGTTGTTTAGGAAAAACAAGATAATTTCGCACGATGCAGGATTTCCTTAAAACGTGTATTCTGACATATTTTTTTGAGAGAAAATTCTCCTGTGGGTTCTCTTTTGAGGCTACACGATTAGACATACACGCAACACCAAATCTTTTCGAGATACAACCTGTTGTTTAGGAAATACAAGATAATTTTGTACGATGCGTTATTACTTCTCATAAAGTTTAAGTATTTCTAATACGTACGTATTTGTCTTTGTTCTGTAACAATGTATTTCCTTATAACGTGGTATTCTTACACATTCTTTCGAGAGAAAACTCTCCTGTGCGTTCTCTTTTGAGGCTACACGCTTAGACATACACGCAACACCAAAGCTTTTCGAGTTACAACATGTTGTTTAAGAAAAAAAAAGATAATTTCGCGCGATGCGGGATTTCCTTAAAACGTGGTATTCTGACATATTTTTTTGAGAGAAAACTCTCCTGTGGGTTCTCTTTTGAGGCTACATGCTTAGTCATACACGCACCACCAAAGCTTTTCGAGTTACCACGTGTTGTTTAGGAAATACTAGATAATTTCGCACGATGCAGGATTTCCTTAAAACGTGGTATAATGACATATTTTGTCGAGAGAAAATTCTCCTGTGGGTTCTCTTTTGAGGCTACACGTTTAGATATACATGCAACACCAAATCTTTTCGAGTTACAATGTGTTGTTTAGGAAAAACAAGATAATATTGCACGATGCCTTATTTCTTCTCGTAAAGTTTAAGTATTTCTAATAAGTACGTATTTGTCTTTACAACACTGGATTTCCTTATAAGGTGGTATTCTTACATATTCTTTCGAGAGAAAACTCTCCTGTGCATTCTCTTTTGAGGCTGCACGCTTAGACATACAAGCAACACCAAAGCTTTTCGAGTTACAATGTGTTGTTAAGGAAAAACAAGATAATTTCGCAAGATGGGGGATTTCCTTAAAACGTGATATTCTGACATATTTTTTTGAGAGAAAACTCTCCTGTGCATTCTCTTTTGAGTGTACATGCTTAGACATACACGCAACACCAAATCTTTTCGGGTTACAACATGTTGTTTAGGAAATACTAGATAATTTTTTATGATGCGTTATTTCTTTTCGTAAAGTTTAAGTATTTCTAATACGTAAGTATTTGTCTTTACTCTTCAATACTGTATTACCTTGTAACGAGGTATTCTTACATATTCTTTTGAGAGAAAAGTCTCCTGTGTGTTCTCTTCTGAGGCTACACACTTAGACATACACACAACACCAAATCTTTTCTAGTAAAAACTGGTTCTTTAGGTAAAAGCAAGATAATTTCGCACGATGCGGGATTTCCTTAAAACGTGGTATTCTGACATATTCATTCAAGAGAAAACTCTCCTGGGCGTTCTCTTTTGAGGCTACACGCTTAGTCATACACACAACACCAAAGCTTTTCGCGTTAAAACATGTTGTTTAGGAAAAACAAGATAATTTCGCACGATGCAGGATTTCTATAAAACGTGGTATTGTGACATATTTTATCGAGAGAAAACTCTCCTGTGCGTTCTCTTTTGAGGCTACATGCTGAGACATAGAAGCGACACCAAAGGTTTTCGAGTTACAACTTGTTGTTTAGGAAAAACAAGATAATTTCGCACGTTGCAGGATATCCTTAAAACTTGGTATTCTGGCATATTTTTTCAGAGAAAATTCTCCTGTGGGTGCTCTCTTGAGGCTACACGTTTAGACATACACACAACACCATATCTTTTCGAGTTACAACGTGTTGTTTAGGAAATAAAAGATAATTTTGTACGATGCGTTATTTCTTCGAGTAAAGTTTAAGTATTTCTAATACATACGTATTTGTCTTTATTCTGCAACACTGCATTTCCTTATAACGTGGTATTCCTACATATTTTTTCGAGAGAAAACTCTCCCGTGCGTTCTCTTTTGAGTCTACACGCTTAGACATACATGCAACACCAAAACTTTTCGCGTTACAACGTGTTGTTTAGGAAAAACAAGATAATTTCGCAAGATGCGGGATTTCCTTAAAACATGGTATTCTGACATATTTTTTCGAGCGAAAATTCTCCTGTGAGTTCTCTTTTGAGGCTACATGTTTAGCCATACACGCAACACCAAATCTTTTCGAGTTACAACGTGTTGTTTAGGACATACAAGATAATTTTGCACTATGCGTTATTTCTTCTCGTAAAGTTTAAGTATTTCTAATACGTACATATTTGTCTTTACTCTCCAACACTGTATTTCCTTATAACGTGGTATTCTTATATGTTCTTTCGAGAAAAAACTCTCCTGTACATTCTCTTTTGAGGTTACACGCTTAGACATACACGCAACACCAAAGCTTTTCGACTTAAAACATGTTGTTTAGGAAAAACAAGATAATTTCGCACGATGCTGGATTTCTTTAAAACGTGGTATTCTGAAATAATTTTTCAAGAGAAAACTCTCCTCTGCGTTCTCTTTTGAGGTTACACGCTTAGACATACACGCAACACCAAATCTTTTCGAGTTACAACGTGTTGTTTAGGAAAAACAAGATAATTGCGCACGATGCAGGATTTCTCTAAAACGTGGTATTCAGACATATTTTTTTCGAGAGAAAATTCTCTTGTGGGTTCTCTTTTGAGGCTACACATTTACACATACAAACAACACAAATCTTTTCTAGTTACAACGTGTTGTTTAGGAAATACAAGATATTTTTTACGATGCATTATTTCTTCTCGTAAAGTTTAAGTATTTCTAATAAGTACATATTTGTCTTTACTCTGCAACACTGTATTTCCTTATAACGTGGTATTCTTACATTTTCTTTCGAGACAATACTCTCCGGTGCATTCTCCTTTGAGGTTACTAACTTAGAC
This sequence comes from Apodemus sylvaticus, assembly GCF_947179515.1. Taxonomy (NCBI): domain Eukaryota; kingdom Metazoa; phylum Chordata; class Mammalia; order Rodentia; family Muridae; genus Apodemus; species Apodemus sylvaticus. The sequence continues at coordinate 525,508 of NC_067482.1, forward strand.
ATACACGCAAAACCAAAGCTTTTCGAGTTAAAACATGTTGTTTAGGAAAAACAAGATAATTTTGCACGATGCGTTATTTCTTCTCGTAAAGTTTAAGTATTCCAATATGTACGTATTTGTCTTTACTCTGCAACACTGTATTTCCTTAAAACGTTGTATTCTGACATATTTTTTCGTGAGAAAACTCTCCTGTGCGTTCTCTTTTGAGGCTACACGCTGAGACATACAAGCAACACCAAAACTTTTAGAGTTACAATGTGTTGTTTAGGAATAAAAAGATAATTTCGCAGGATGCAGGATTTCCTTAAAACGTGGTATTCAGACATATTTTTTCGAGCGAAAATTCTCCTGTGGGTTCTCTTTTGAGGCTAGACGCTTAGACATACACGCAACACCAAATCTTTTTGAGTTACAACCTGTTGTTTAGGAAATACCAGATAATTTTGTATGATGCGTTATTTCTTCTCATATAGTTTAAGTATTTCTAATAAGTACATATTTGTATTTACTCTGCAACATTGTATTTCCTTATAACGTGGTATTCTTATATTTTCTTTCGAGAGAATACTCTCCGGTGCGTTCTCTTTTGATGCTACATGCTTAGACATACATGCAACACCAAAGTTTTTCGAGTTACAAAATGATGTTTAGGAAAAACAAGAGAATTTCGCACGATGCGGGATTTCCTTAAAACGTGGTATTCTGACATATTTTTTTCGAGAGAAAAGTCTCCTGTGCGTTCTCTTTTGAGGCTGAACGCTTAGACAAAAACGCAACACCAAAGCTTATCGAGTTACAACAAGTTGTTTAGGAAAAACAAGATAATTTCGCACGATACGGGATTTTCTTAAAACGTGGTATTCTGACATATTTTTATGGGAGAAAACTCTCCTGTGCATTCTCTTTTGAGGCTAGACGCTTAGACATACACGCAACACCAAAGCTTTTCGAGTTACCAGGTGTTGTTTAGGAAAAACAAGATAATTTCGCACGATGCAGGATTTCCTTAAAACGTGGTATTCTGACATATTTTTTCGAGAGAAAATTCTACTGTGGGTTCTCTTTTGAAGGTACACGTTTAGACATATACATAACACCAAATCTTTTCGAGTTACAACGTGTTGTTCAGGAAATACAAGATAATTTTTTACGATGCGTTATTTCTTCTCGTAAAGTTTAAGTATTTCTAATACATACGTATTTGTCTTTACTCTACAACACTGTATTTCCTTATAACATGGTATTCTTACATATTCTTTCAAGAGAAAACTCTCCCGTGCGTTCTCATTTGAGGCTACATGCTTAGACATACACACAACACCAAAGATTTTCGAGTTACAACATGCTGTTTCAGAAAAACAATATAATTTAGCACGATGCGGGATTTCCTTAAAACGTGGTATTCTGACATATTTTTTCGAGAGAAAACTCTCCTGTGCGTTCTCATTTGAGGCTACATGCTTAGAAATGCACCCAACACCAAAGCTTTTCGAGTTACAACGTGTTGCTTAGGAAATACAAGATAATTTCGCACGATGCGGGATTTCCTTAAAACGTGGTATTCTGACATATTTTGTCTAGAGAAAATTCTCCTGTGGGTTCTCTTTTGAGGATACACATTTAGACATACACGCAACACCAAATCTTTTCGAGTTACAACGTGTTCTTTAGGAAAAACATGATAATTTTGCACGATGCGTTATTTCTTCTCGTAAAGTTTAAGTATTTCTAATACGTACGTATTTGTCTTTACTCTGAAACTCTGTATTTCCTTATAACGTGGAATTCTTACATATTCTTTCGAGAGAAAACTCTCCTGTGCGTTCTCTTTTGAGGCTACACACTTAGACATACACGCAACACCAAAACTTTTCGAGTTACAACGTGTTGTTTAAGAAAAACAAGATAATATTGTACGATGCCTTATTTCTTCTCCTAAATTTTAAGTATTTCTAATACTTACGTATTTGTCTTTACTCTGCAACACTGTATTTCTTCATAACGTGGTATTTTTACATATTCTTTCGAGAGAAAAGTCTCCTCTTCATTCTCTTTTGAGGCTACATGCTTAGACATACACGCAACACCAAAGCTTTTCGAGTTACAAGGTGTTGTTTAAGAAAAACCAGATAATTTCGCACGATGCGGGATTTCCGTAAAACGTGGTATTCTGACATATTTTTCGGAGAGAAAACTCTCCTTGGTGTTCTCTTTTGAGGGTACAAGCTTAGACATACATGCAACACCAAATCTTTTCGAGTTACAACGTGTTGTTTAGGAAATACAAGATAATTTTGTACGATGCTTTATTTCTTCTCGTATTGTTTAAGTATTTCTAATACGTACGTATTTGTCTGTACTCTGCAACACTGTATTTCCTTGTAACGTGGTATTCTTACATATTCTTTCGATAGAAAACTCTCCTGTGCGTTTTCTTTTGAGGCTGCATGCCTCAGCTGTAGGAGTTCTCTAGTGGAGTTTTTTGGGTCACTTAGGTAGACTATCATGTCATCTGCAAATAATGATCCAACAAGGAAAGAGAACTTCAGACCAATTTCCCCTATGAACATCGATGCAAAAATACTCAATAAAATTCTTGCCAACCAAATCCAAGAACACATCAAAACGATCATCCACCATGATCAAGTAGGCTTTATCCCGGGAATGCAGGGTTGGTTCAATATACGGAAATCCATCAATGCAATCCACTACATAAACAAACTCAAAGAAAAAAACCACATGGTCATTTCATTGGATGCTGAAAAAGCATTTGACAAAATTCAGCATCCTTTCATGCTTAAAGTCTTGGAGAGGACAGGAATTCAAGGCCCATACCTAAACATAGTAAAAGCAATATACAGCAAACCGGTAGCCAGCATCAAACTAAATGGAGAGAAACTTGAAGCAATCACACTAAAATCAGGGACTAGACAAGGCTGCCCACTTGTATTTCCTTGTAACGTGGTATTCTGACATATTCTTTCGAGACAAAACTCTCCTGTGCATTCTCTTCTGAGGCTACACACTTAGGCATACACACAACACCAAAGCTTTTCAAGTTAAAACGTGTTGTTTAGGAAAAAAAAAAAAAAGACAATATTGCACAATGCTGGATTTCCTTAAAACATGGTATTCTGACATATTTTTTCGAGAGAAAACTCTCCTGTGCGTTCTCTTTTGAGGCTACACGCTTAGCCATACACTCAACACCAAATCTTTTCGAGTTACAACGTGTTGTTTATGAAAAACAAGATAATTTTGCATGATGCGTTATTTCTTCTCGTAAAGTTTAAGTATTTCTAATACGTACATATTTGTCTTCACTCTGCAGCACTCTATTACGTTATAACGTATAATTCTTACATATTCTTTCGAGAGAAAACTCTTCTGTGCGTTCTCTTTTGAGGCTACATGCTAAGACATACACGCAACACCAAAGCTTTTCGAGTTACAACGTGTTGTTTAGGAAAAACAAGATAATTTCGCACGATGCGGGATTTCCTTAAAACGTGGTATTCTGACATATTTTTTCGAGAGAAAACTCTCCTGTGCATTCTCCTTTGAGGCTACACACTTAGACATAAACTCAACACCAAAGCTTTTCAAGTTACAACGTGTTGTTTAGGAAAAACAAGATAATTTCGCACGATGTGCGATTTCCTTATAAGGGGGCATTCTGACATGTTTTTTCAAGAGGAAACTCTCCTGTACGTTCTCTTTTGAGGCTAGAAGCTTAGACATACACGCAACGCCAAATCCTTTCGAGTTACAACGTGTTATTTAGGAAAAAAAGATAATTTTGCACGATGCGTTATTTCTTCTCACAAAGTTTAAGTATTTCCAATATGTACGTATTTGTCTTTAATATGCAACTCTGTATTTCCTTATAACGTTTTATTCTTACATATTCTTTCGAGAGAAAACTCTCCTGTGCGTTCTCTTTTGAGACTACATGCTTAGACATTCACGTAACACCAAATCTTTTCGAGTTACAACGTGTTGTTTAGGAAAAACAAGATAATTTCTCACGATGCGGGATTTCCTTAAAACGGGGTATTCTGACATATTTTTTTCGAGAGAAAACTCTGCTGTGCATTCTATTTTGAGGCTACATGCTTAGCCATACACGCAACACCAAATATTTAGAGTTACAACGTGTTGTTTAGGAAATACAAGATAATTTTGTAGGATGCGTTATTTCTTCTCGTAAAGTTTAAGTATTTCTAATACGTACATATCTGTCCTTACTCTGCAACACTGTATTTCCTTATAACGTGGTATTCTTACATATTCTTTCGAGAGAAAACTCTCCTGTGCGTTCTCTTTTGAGTCTACACACTTAGACATAGACGCAATACCAAAGCTTTTCGAGTTAAAACATGTTGTTTAGGAAAAACAAGATAATTTCACACGATGCGTGATTTCCTTAAAACGTGGTATTCTGACATATTCCTTTGAGAGAAAACTCTCCTGTTCATTCTCCTTTGAGGCTGCACGCTTAGTCATACATGCAACACCATATCTTTTCGAGTTACAACGTGTTGTTTAGAAAAAACAAGATAATTTTGCACGATGCGTTATTTCTTCTTGTAAAGTTTAAGTATTTCCAATACATACTTATTTGTCTTTACTCTGCAACACTCTATTTCCTTATAACATGGTATTCTTACATATTCTTTCGAGAGAAATCTCTCCTGTGCATTCTCTTTTGCGGCTACACGCTTAGACATACATGCAACACCAAAGTTTTTCGAGATCCAACGTGTTGTTTAGGAAAAACAAATTAATTTCGCACGATGCAGGATTTCCTTAAAACGTGGTATTATGACATATTTTTTCGAGAGAAAATACTCCTGTGGGTTCTCTTTTCCGGCTACATGCTTAGACATACACACAACAGCAAGTCTTTACGAATATCAACTTGTTGTTTAGGAAATACAAGATAATTTTGTACGGAGCGTTATTTCTTCTCATAAAGTTTAAGTATTTCTAATACGTATGTATTTGTCTTTACTTTGCAACACTGTATTTCCTTGTAACGTGGTATTCTGACATATTCTTTCGAGAGAAAACTCTCCTGTGCATTCTCTTCTGAGGCTACACACTTAGGCATACACACAACACCAAAGCTTTTCAAGTTAAAACGTGTTGTTTAGGAAAAAAAAGATAATATTGCACAATGCTGGATTTCCTTAAAACATGGTATTCTGACATATTTTTTCGAGATAAAACTCTCCTGTACGTTCTCTTTTGAGGCTACACGCTTAGTCATACACTCAACACCAAATCTTTTCGAGTTACAACGTGTTGTTTACGAAAAACAAGATAATTTTGCATTATGCGTTATTTCTTCTCATAAAGTTTAAGTATTTCTAATACGTACATATTTGTCTTCACTCTGCAGCACTGTATTACATTATAACGTATAATTCTTACATATTCTTTCGAGAGAAAACTCTTCTGTGCGTTCTCTTTTGAGGCTACATGCTTAGACATACACGCAACACCAAAGCTTTTAGAGTTACAACGTGTTGTTTAGGAAAAACAAGATAATTTCGCATGATGCGGTATTTCCCTAAAACGTGGTATTCTGACATATTTATTAGAGTGAAAACTCTCCTGTGCGTTCTCTTCTGATGCTGCATGCTTACTTATACACGCAACACCAAATCTTTTCGAGTTACAACGTGTTGCTTAGGAAATACAAGATAATTTCGCACGATGCAGGATTTCCTTAAAACGTGGTATTCTGACATATTTTGTCCAGAGAAAATTCTCCTGTGGGTTCTCTTTTGAGGATACACATTTAGACATACACACAACACCAAATCTTTTCGAGTTACAACGTGTTGTTTAGGAAAAACATGATAATTTTTCACGATGCGTTATTTTTCTCGTAATGTTTAAGTATTTCTAATATGTAGGTATTTGTCTTTACTCTGCAACACTGTATTTCCTTATAATGTGGTATTCTTACATATTCTTTCGAGAGAAAACTCTCCTGTGCATTCTCTTTTGAGGCTACACACTTAGACATACACGCAACACCAAAGCTTTTCGAGTTACAACGTGTTGTTTAAGAAAAACAAGATAATATTTTATGATGCCTTGTTTCTTCTCCTAAATTTTAAGTATTTCTAATACTTACGTATTTGTCTTTACTCTGCAACACTGTATTTCTTCATAACGTGGTATTCTTACATAATCTTTCGAGAGAAAACTCTCCTCTTCATTCTCTTTTGAGGCTACACGCTTAGACATACACGCAACACCAAAGCTTTTCGCGTTACAACGTGTTGTTTAGGAAAAATAAAGATAATTTCGCACGATGCGGGATTTCTTCTCGTAAAGTTTAAGTATTTTCTATAAGTACGTATTTGACTTTAATCTGCAACACTGTATTTCCTTATAACGTGATATTCTTATATATTCTTTCGACAGAAAACTCTCTTGTGCATTCTCTTTTGAGGCTGCACGCTTAGACAAAAACGCAACACCAAAGCTTTTCGAGTTACAACAAGTTGTTTAGGAAAAAAAAGATAATTTCCCAAGATGTGGGATTTCCTTAAAACGTGGTATTCTGACATATTTTTTCAGGAGAAAACTCTCCTGTGCATTCTCTTTTGAGGCTAGACGCTTAGACATACACGTAACACCAAAGCTTTTCGAGTTACAATGTGTTTTTTAGGAGAAAAAAGATAATTTCGCACGATGCAGGATTTCCTTAAAACGTGGTATTCTGACATATTTTTCAAGAGAAAATTCTCCTGTGCGTTCTCTTTCGAGGCTACACGTTTAGACATACACACAACACCAAATCTGTCCAGTTACAACGTGTTGTTTAGGAAATACAATATAATTTTCTACAATGCGTTATTTTTTCTCGTAAAGTTTAAGTATTTCTAATACGTACGTATTTGTCTTTACTGTGCAACAGTGTACTTCCTTATAACGTGGTATTCTTACATATTCTTTCGAGAGAAAACTCTCTTGTGCATTCTCTTTTGAGGCTGTATGCTTAGACAAAAACTTAACACCAAAGCTTTTCGAGTTACAACAAGTTGTTAAGGAAAAAAAAAAAGACAATTTCGCACGATGCAGGATTTCCTTAAAACGTGGTATTCTGACATATTTTTTTTTAGGAGAAAACTCTCCTGTGCGTTCTCTTTTGAGGCTACACGCTGAAACATACAAGCAACTCCAAAGCTTTTCGAGTTACAAGGTGTTGTTTAGGAAAAACAAGATAATTTTGCACGATGCAGGATTTCCTTAAAACGTGGTATTCTGACATATTTTTTTCAAGAGAAAATTATCCTGTGGGTTCTCTTATCAGGCTACACGTTTAGACATACACACAACACCAAATCTTTTCGAGTTACAGCATGTTGTTTAGGAAATACAAGATAATTTTGTCAATGCGTTATTTCTTCTTGTAAAGTTTAACTATTTCTAATACATACGTTATTGTCTTTACTCCGCAACACTGTATTTCCTTATAACGTGGTATTCTTCCATATTCTTTGGAGAGAAAACTCTCCTGTGCATTCTCTTTTGAGGCTACACGCTGAGACATACAAACAACACCAATGCTTTTCGAGTTATAACATGTTGTTTAGGATAAAAGGTAATTTTGTATGATGCATTATTTCTCATAAAGTTTAAGTATTTCTAATAAATACGTATTTGTCTTTACTCTGCAACACTGTATTTCCTAATACCGTGGTATTCTTACATATTCTTTCGAGAGAAAACTCTCCTGTGCATTTTCTTTTGAAGCTACATGCTTAGACATAAACACAACACCAAAGCTTTTCGAGTTACACCATGTTGTTTAGGGAAAAAAAAGATAATTTCGCAAGATGTGGGATTTCCTTAAAACGTGGTATTCTGACAATTTTTCGAGAGAAAACTCTCCTGTGCATTCACTTTGGGGCTACATGTTGAGACATACAAGCAACACCAAAGCTTTTCGAGTTACAACGTGTTGTTTAGGAAAAACAAGATAATTTCGCACGATGCAGGATTTCCTTAAAACGTGTATTCTGACATATTTTTTTGAGAGAAAATTCTCCTGTGGGTTCTCTTTTGAGGCTACACGATTAGACATACACGCAACACCAAATCTTTTCGAGATACAACCTGTTGTTTAGGAAATACAAGATAATTTTGTACGATGCGTTATTACTTCTCATAAAGTTTAAGTATTTCTAATACGTACGTATTTGTCTTTGTTCTGTAACAATGTATTTCCTTATAACGTGGTATTCTTACACATTCTTTCGAGAGAAAACTCTCCTGTGCGTTCTCTTTTGAGGCTACACGCTTAGACATACACGCAACACCAAAGCTTTTCGAGTTACAACATGTTGTTTAAGAAAAAAAAAGATAATTTCGCGCGATGCGGGATTTCCTTAAAACGTGGTATTCTGACATATTTTTTTGAGAGAAAACTCTCCTGTGGGTTCTCTTTTGAGGCTACATGCTTAGTCATACACGCACCACCAAAGCTTTTCGAGTTACCACGTGTTGTTTAGGAAATACTAGATAATTTCGCACGATGCAGGATTTCCTTAAAACGTGGTATAATGACATATTTTGTCGAGAGAAAATTCTCCTGTGGGTTCTCTTTTGAGGCTACACGTTTAGATATACATGCAACACCAAATCTTTTCGAGTTACAATGTGTTGTTTAGGAAAAACAAGATAATATTGCACGATGCCTTATTTCTTCTCGTAAAGTTTAAGTATTTCTAATAAGTACGTATTTGTCTTTACAACACTGGATTTCCTTATAAGGTGGTATTCTTACATATTCTTTCGAGAGAAAACTCTCCTGTGCATTCTCTTTTGAGGCTGCACGCTTAGACATACAAGCAACACCAAAGCTTTTCGAGTTACAATGTGTTGTTAAGGAAAAACAAGATAATTTCGCAAGATGGGGGATTTCCTTAAAACGTGATATTCTGACATATTTTTTTGAGAGAAAACTCTCCTGTGCATTCTCTTTTGAGTGTACATGCTTAGACATACACGCAACACCAAATCTTTTCGGGTTACAACATGTTGTTTAGGAAATACTAGATAATTTTTTATGATGCGTTATTTCTTTTCGTAAAGTTTAAGTATTTCTAATACGTAAGTATTTGTCTTTACTCTTCAATACTGTATTACCTTGTAACGAGGTATTCTTACATATTCTTTTGAGAGAAAAGTCTCCTGTGTGTTCTCTTCTGAGGCTACACACTTAGACATACACACAACACCAAATCTTTTCTAGTAAAAACTGGTTCTTTAGGTAAAAGCAAGATAATTTCGCACGATGCGGGATTTCCTTAAAACGTGGTATTCTGACATATTCATTCAAGAGAAAACTCTCCTGGGCGTTCTCTTTTGAGGCTACACGCTTAGTCATACACACAACACCAAAGCTTTTCGCGTTAAAACATGTTGTTTAGGAAAAACAAGATAATTTCGCACGATGCAGGATTTCTATAAAACGTGGTATTGTGACATATTTTATCGAGAGAAAACTCTCCTGTGCGTTCTCTTTTGAGGCTACATGCTGAGACATAGAAGCGACACCAAAGGTTTTCGAGTTACAACTTGTTGTTTAGGAAAAACAAGATAATTTCGCACGTTGCAGGATATCCTTAAAACTTGGTATTCTGGCATATTTTTTCAGAGAAAATTCTCCTGTGGGTGCTCTCTTGAGGCTACACGTTTAGACATACACACAACACCATATCTTTTCGAGTTACAACGTGTTGTTTAGGAAATAAAAGATAATTTTGTACGATGCGTTATTTCTTCGAGTAAAGTTTAAGTATTTCTAATACATACGTATTTGTCTTTATTCTGCAACACTGCATTTCCTTATAACGTGGTATTCCTACATATTTTTTCGAGAGAAAACTCTCCCGTGCGTTCTCTTTTGAGTCTACACGCTTAGACATACATGCAACACCAAAACTTTTCGCGTTACAACGTGTTGTTTAGGAAAAACAAGATAATTTCGCAAGATGCGGGATTTCCTTAAAACATGGTATTCTGACATATTTTTTCGAGCGAAAATTCTCCTGTGAGTTCTCTTTTGAGGCTACATGTTTAGCCATACACGCAACACCAAATCTTTTCGAGTTACAACGTGTTGTTTAGGACATACAAGATAATTTTGCACTATGCGTTATTTCTTCTCGTAAAGTTTAAGTATTTCTAATACGTACATATTTGTCTTTACTCTCCAACACTGTATTTCCTTATAACGTGGTATTCTTATATGTTCTTTCGAGAAAAAACTCTCCTGTACATTCTCTTTTGAGGTTACACGCTTAGACATACACGCAACACCAAAGCTTTTCGACTTAAAACATGTTGTTTAGGAAAAACAAGATAATTTCGCACGATGCTGGATTTCTTTAAAACGTGGTATTCTGAAATAATTTTTCAAGAGAAAACTCTCCTCTGCGTTCTCTTTTGAGGTTACACGCTTAGACATACACGCAACACCAAATCTTTTCGAGTTACAACGTGTTGTTTAGGAAAAACAAGATAATTGCGCACGATGCAGGATTTCTCTAAAACGTGGTATTCAGACATATTTTTTTCGAGAGAAAATTCTCTTGTGGGTTCTCTTTTGAGGCTACACATTTACACATACAAACAACACAAATCTTTTCTAGTTACAACGTGTTGTTTAGGAAATACAAGATATTTTTTACGATGCATTATTTCTTCTCGTAAAGTTTAAGTATTTCTAATAAGTACATATTTGTCTTTACTCTGCAACACTGTATTTCCTTATAACGTGGTATTCTTACATTTTCTTTCGAGACAATACTCTCCGGTGCATTCTCCTTTGAGGTTACTAACTTAGACATACACGCAAAACCAAAGCTTTTCGAGTTAAAACATGTTGTTTAGGAAAAACAAGATAATTTTGCACGATGCGTTATTTCTTCTCGTAAAGTTTAAGTATTCCAATATGTACGTATTTGTCTTTACTCTGCAACACTGTATTTCCTTAAAACGTTGTATTCTGACATATTTTTTCGTGAGAAAACTCTCCTGTGCGTTCTCTTTTGAGGCTACACGCTGAGACATACAAGCAACACCAAAACTTTTAGAGTTACAATGTGTTGTTTAGGAATAAAAAGATAATTTCGCAGGATGCAGGATTTCCTTAAAACGTGGTATTCAGACATATTTTTTCGAGCGAAAATTCTCCTGTGGGTTCTCTTTTGAGGCTAGACGCTTAGACATACACGCAACACCAAATCTTTTTGAGTTACAACCTGTTGTTTAGGAAATACCAGATAATTTTGTATGATGCGTTATTTCTTCTCATATAGTTTAAGTATTTCTAATAAGTACATATTTGTATTTACTCTGCAACATTGTATTTCCTTATAACGTGGTATTCTTATATTTTCTTTCGAGAGAATACTCTCCGGTGCGTTCTCTTTTGATGCTACATGCTTAGACATACATGCAACACCAAAGTTTTTCGAGTTACAAAATGATGTTTAGGAAAAACAAGAGAATTTCGCACGATGCGGGATTTCCTTAAAACGTGGTATTCTGACATATTTTTTTCGAGAGAAAAGTCTCCTGTGCGTTCTCTTTTGAGGCTGAACGCTTAGACAAAAACGCAACACCAAAGCTTATCGAGTTACAACAAGTTGTTTAGGAAAAACAAGATAATTTCGCACGATACGGGATTTTCTTAAAACGTGGTATTCTGACATATTTTTATGGGAGAAAACTCTCCTGTGCATTCTCTTTTGAGGCTAGACGCTTAGACATACACGCAACACCAAAGCTTTTCGAGTTACCAGGTGTTGTTTAGGAAAAACAAGATAATTTCGCACGATGCAGGATTTCCTTAAAACGTGGTATTCTGACATATTTTTTCGAGAGAAAATTCTACTGTGGGTTCTCTTTTGAAGGTACACGTTTAGACATATACATAACACCAAATCTTTTCGAGTTACAACGTGTTGTTCAGGAAATACAAGATAATTTTTTACGATGCGTTATTTCTTCTCGTAAAGTTTAAGTATTTCTAATACATACGTATTTGTCTTTACTCTACAACACTGTATTTCCTTATAACATGGTATTCTTACATATTCTTTCAAGAGAAAACTCTCCCGTGCGTTCTCATTTGAGGCTACATGCTTAGACATACACACAACACCAAAGATTTTCGAGTTACAACATGCTGTTTCAGAAAAACAATATAATTTAGCACGATGCGGGATTTCCTTAAAACGTGGTATTCTGACATATTTTTTCGAGAGAAAACTCTCCTGTGCGTTCTCATTTGAGGCTACATGCTTAGAAATGCACCCAACACCAAAGCTTTTCGAGTTACAACGTGTTGCTTAGGAAATACAAGATAATTTCGCACGATGCGGGATTTCCTTAAAACGTGGTATTCTGACATATTTTGTCTAGAGAAAATTCTCCTGTGGGTTCTCTTTTGAGGATACACATTTAGACATACACGCAACACCAAATCTTTTCGAGTTACAACGTGTTCTTTAGGAAAAACATGATAATTTTGCACGATGCGTTATTTCTTCTCGTAAAGTTTAAGTATTTCTAATACGTACGTATTTGTCTTTACTCTGAAACTCTGTATTTCCTTATAACGTGGAATTCTTACATATTCTTTCGAGAGAAAACTCTCCTGTGCGTTCTCTTTTGAGGCTACACACTTAGACATACACGCAACACCAAAACTTTTCGAGTTACAACGTGTTGTTTAAGAAAAACAAGATAATATTGTACGATGCCTTATTTCTTCTCCTAAATTTTAAGTATTTCTAATACTTACGTATTTGTCTTTACTCTGCAACACTGTATTTCTTCATAACGTGGTATTCTTACATATTCTTTCGAGAGAAAAGTCTCCTCTTCATTCTCTTTTGAGGCTACATGCTTAGACATACACGCAACACCAAAGCTTTTCGAGTTACAACGTGTTGTTTAGGAAAAACAAGATAATTTTGCACGATGCGTTATTTCTTCGCGTAAAGTTTAAGTATTTTCAATAAGTATGTATTTGACTTTAAATGCAACACTGTATTTCCTTATAACGTGATATTCTTACATATTCTTTGACAGAAAACTCTCTTGTGCATTCTCTTTTGAGGCTGCACGCTTAGAAAAAAACGAAACACCAAAGCTTTTCGAGTTACAACAAGTTGTTTAGGAAAAAAAAAAGATAATTTCGCACGATGCGGGATTTCCTTAAAACGTGGTATTCTGACATATTTTTTCGGGAGAAAACTCTCCTGTGCGTTCTCTTTTGAGGCTAGACGCTTAGACATACATGCAACCCCAAAGCTTTTCGAGTTACAATGTGTTTTTTAGGAAAAAAAAGATAATTTCACACGATGCAGGATTTCCTTAAAACGTGGTATTCTGACATATTTTTCAAGAGAAAATTCTCCTGTGCGTTCTCTTTTGAGGCTACACGCTGAGACATAGAAACAACACCAATGCTTTTCGAGTTACAATAAGTTGTTTAGGAAATACAAGGTAATTTTGTATGATGCATTATTTCTCGTAAAGTTTAAGTATTTCTAATAAGTATGTATTTGTTTTTACTCTGCAACACTGTATTTCCTAATACCGTGGTATTCTTACATATTCTTTCGAGAGAAAACTCTCCTGTGCATTTTCTTTTGAGGCTACATGCTTAGACATAAACACAACACCAAAGCTTTTCGAGTTACACCATGTTGTTTAGGGAAAAAAAATAATAATTTCGCACGATGCGGGAATTCCTTAAAATGTGGTATTCTGACAATTTTTCGAGAGAAAACTCTCCTGTGCATTCTCTTTGGAGCTACATGTTGAGACATACAAGCAACACCAAAGCTTTTCGAGTTACAACGTGTTGTTTAGGAAAAAGAAGATAATTTCGCACGATGCAGGATTTCCTAAAAACTTGGTATTCTGACATTTTTTCGAGAGAAAATTCTCCTGTGGGTTCTCTTTTGAGGCTACATGATTAGACATACATGCCACACCAAATCTTTTCGAGTTACAACCTGTTGTTTAGGAAATACAAGATAATTTTGTACGATGCGTTATTTCTTCTCGTAAAGTTTAACTATTTCTAATACATACGCTATTGTCTTTACTCCGCAACACTGCATTTCCTTATAACGTGGTATTCTTACATATGCTTTCGAGAGAAAACTCTCTTGTGCGTTCTCTTTTGAGGCTACACGCTTAGACATACACGCAACACCAATGCTTTTCGAGTTACAACATGTTGTTTAAGAAAAAAAAAGATAATTTCGCATGATGCAGGATTTCCTTAAAACGTGGTATTCTGACATATTTTTTCGAGAGAAAACTCTCCTGTGGGTTCTCTTTTGAGGCTACATGCTTAGACATACACGCAAACCAAAGCTTTTCGAGTTACCACGTGTTGTTTAGGAAATACAAGATAATTTCACACGATGCAGGATTTCCTTAAAACGTGGTGTTCTGACATATTTTGTCGAGAGAAAATTCTCCTGTGGGTTCTCTTTTGAGGCTACACGTTTAGACATACACGCAACACCAAATCTTTTCGAGTTACTATGTGTTGTTTAGGAAAAACAAGATAATATTGCATGATGCGTTATTTCTTCTCGTAAAGTTTAAGTATTTCTAATACGTACGTATTTGTCTTTACTCTACAACACTGTATTTCCTTATAACGTGGTATTCTTACATATTCTTTCGAGAAAAAACTCTCCTATGAGTTCTCTTTTGAGTCTACATGCTTAGACATAAACATAACACCAAAGCTTTTCGAATTACAACGTGTTGTTTAGGAAAAACAAGATAATTTCGCACGATGCAGGATTTCAATAAAACGTGGTATTCTGACATATTTTTTCGAGAGAACACTATCCTGTGAGTTCTCTTTTGAGGCTCCAAGCTTAGACATACACGCAACCCAAAATCTTTTCGAGTTACAACGTGTTGTTTATGAAAAACAAGATAATATTGCACGATGCGTTATTTCTTCTCCTAAATTTTAAGTATTTCTAATAGGTACGTATTTGTCTTTACTCTGCAACACTGTATTTCCTTATAACGTGGTATTATTACATATTCTTTCGAGAGAAAACACTCCTGTGCATTCTCTTTTGATGCTACACGCTTAGACATACACGCAACACCAAAGCTTTTCGAGTTACAACGTGTTGTTTAGGAAAAACAAGATAATTTTGCACGATGCGTCATTTCTTCTCTTAAAGTTTAAGTATTTCCAATAAGTATGTATTTGACTTTACTCTGCAACACTGTATTTCCTTATAACGTGGTATTCTTACATATTCTTTCGACAGAAAACTCTCCAGTGCATTCTCTTTTGAGGCTGCACGCTTAGAAAAAAACGAAACAGCTAAGCTTTTCAAGTTACAACAAGTTGTTTAAGAAAAAAAAGATAATTTCGCACGATGCGGGATTTCCTTATAACATGGTATTCTGACATATTTTTTCGAGAGAAAACTCTCCTGTGCATTCTCTTTTGAAACTACATGCTTAGACATACACGCAACACCAAAGCTTTTCGAGTTACCAAGTGTTGTTTAGGAAATACAAGATAATTTCGCACGATGCGGGATGTCCTTAAAACGTGGTATTCTGACATATTTTTTCGGGAGAAAACTCTCCTGTGCGTTCTCTTTTGAGGCTACACGCTGAGACATACAAGCAACACCAAATCTTTTCGAGTTACAATGTGTTTTTTAGGAAAAACAAGATAATTTTGCACGATGCATTATTTCTTCTGTTAAAGTTTAAGTATTTCCAATACATATGGATTTGTCTTTACTCTGCAACACTATACTTCCTTATAACATGGTATTCTTACATATTCTTTCGAGAGAAAACTCTCCTGTGTGTTCTCTTTTGAGGCTGCATGCTTAGACAAAAATGGAACACCAAAGCTTTTTGAGATACAACGTGTTGTTTAGGAAAAACAAGATAATTTCACGCGATGCAGGATTTCCTTAAAACGTGGTATTCTGACATATTTTTTCTAGAGAAAACTCTCCTGTTCATTCTCATTTGAGGCTACATGCTTAGACATACAGCCAACACCAAAGCTTTTCGAGTTACAACGTGTTGTTTAGGAAATACAAGATAATTTCGCACGATGCGGGATTTCCTTAAAACGTGGTATTCTGACATATTTTGTCGAGAGAAAATTCTCCTGTGGGTTCTCTTTTGAGGCTACACATTTAGACATACATGCAACACCAAATCTTTTCAAGTTACAACGTGTTGTTTAGGAAAAACATGATAATATTGCACGATGCGTTATTTCCTCTCGTAAAGTTTAAGTATTTCTATTACGTACATATTTGTCTTTACTCTCCAACACTGTATTTCCTTATAACGTGGTATTCTTGCATATTCTTTCAAGAGAAAACTCTTCTGTGTGTTCTATTTTGAGGCTACACGCTTAGACATACACGAAACACCAAAGCTTTTCGAGTTACAACGTGTTGTTTAGGAAATACAAGATAATTTTGCACGATGTGATATTTCTTCTCGTAAAGTTTAAGTATTTCCAGTACGTACATATTTGTCTTAACTCTGCAACACTATATTTCCTTATAACGTGGTATTCTTACATATTCTTTTGAGAGAAAACTCTCCTGTGCGTTTTCTTTTGAGGCTGCACGATTAGATATACACGCAACACCAAAGCTTTTCGAGTTACAAAGTGTTGTTTAGGAAAAAAAAGATAATATCGCAGGATGCTGGATTTCCTTAAAACACGGTATTCTGAAATATTTTTTCGAAGGAAAATTGTTCTGTGCGTTCTCTTTTGAGACTACATGCTTTACCATACACGCAACACAAAATCTTTTCGAGTTACAACGTGTTGTTTAGGAAATACCAAATAATTTTGCACGGTGTGTTATTTCTTCTCGTAAATTTTAAGTATTTCTAATACGTACATATTTGTCTTTACTCTGCAACATTGTATTTCCTTATAACATGGTATTCTTACATATTTTTTTCCAGAGAAAACTCTCCTGTGCGTTCTCCTTTGAGGCTACTAGCTTAGACATACACGGACCACCAAAACTTTTCGATTTACAACGTGTTGTTTAAGAAAAACAAGATAATTTCGCACGATGCGGGATTTCCTCAAAACGTGGTATTCTGACATTTTTTTTTCTAGTGAAAACTCTCCTGTGCGTTCTCTTTTGATGCTACACGCTTAGACATATATGTAACAACAAATCTTTTTGAGCTACAACGTGTTGTTTAGGAAGTACAAGATAATTTTGTAAGATGCGTTATTTCTTCTCATAAAGTTTAAGAATTTCCAATACATACGAATTTGTCTTTACTCTGCAACACTTTATTTCTTTATAACGTGGTATTCTTACATATTCTTTCGAGAGAAAGCTCTCCTGTGCGTTCTCTTTTGAGGTTGCATGCTTAGACAAAAACGCAACACCAAAGCTTTTCGAGTTACAATGTGTTGTTTAGGAAAAACAAGATAATATTGCACGATGCGGTATTTCCTTAAAACGTGGTATTCTGACATATTTTTTCGAGAGTAAACTCTCCTGTGCATTCTCTTCTGAGGCTACACGCTTAGACATACACGCAACACCAAAGCTTTTCGAGTTACAATGTGTTGTTTAGGAAAAAGAAGATAATTTTGCACGATGCGGGATTTCCTTTAAACGTGGTATTCTGACATATTTTTTCGAGAGAAAATGCTACTGTGGTTTCTCTTTTGAGGCTACCCATTGACACATACACACAATACCAAATCTTTTCGAGTTACAACGTGTTGTTTAGGAAATACTAGATAATTTTTTACGGTGCTTTATTTCTTCTTGTAAAGTTTAAGTATTTCTAATACGTACATATTTGTCTTTATTCTGCAACACTGTATTTCCTTATAATATGCTATTCTTACATAATCTTTAGAGAGAAAACTCTCCTGTGCATTCTCCTTTGAAGCTACACGCTTAGACATACACGCAACACCAAATCTTTTTGAGTTACAACGTGTTGTATAGGAAGAACAAGATAATTTCGCAAGATGCGGGATTTCCTTATAACGTGGTATTCTAACATATTTTCTCGAGAGAAAACTCTCTTGTGCGTTCTCTTTTGAGGCTACACACTTAGACATACACGCCACATCAAATCTTTTCAAGTTACAACCTGATGTTTAGGAAATACAATATAATTATCTACGATGCATTATTTCTTCTCGTAAAGTTTAAATATTTCCAATACGTACGTATTTGTCTTTACTCTGCAACACTTTATTTCTTTATTACGTGCTATTCTTACATATTCTTTCTAGAGAAAACTCTCCTGTACATTCTCTTTTGAGGCTGCATGCTTAGACAAAAACACAACACCAAAGTTTTCGAGTTACGACGTGTTGATTAGGAAAAACAAGATAATTTTGCACGATGCGGTATTTCCTAAAACGTGGTATTCTGATATATTTTTTCGAGAGAACCTTCTCCTGTGGGTTCTCTTTTGAGGCTACATGTTTAGACATACACGCAACACCAAATGTTTTCGAGTTACAATGTGTTGTTTAGGAAATACAAGAAAATTTTGTATGATGCGTTATTTCTTCTCATAAAGTTTTAGTATTTCTAATATGTACGTATTTGTCTTTACTCTGCAACACTGTATTTCCTTATAACGTGGTATTCTTACATATTCTTTCGAGAGAAAACTCTCCTGTGCGTTCTCTTTTGAGGCTGCACCCTTAGACATACACGCAACACCAAAGCTTTTCGAGTTACAACGTGTTGTTTAGGAAAAACAAGATAATTTCGCACGATGCAGGATTTCCTTAAAACGTGGTATTCTGACATATTTTTTCGAGGGAAACCTCTCCTGTGCGTTCTCTTTTACGGCTACAAGCTTAGACATACACGCAACAGCAAATCTTTTCCAATTTCAACTTGTTGTTTAGGAAATACAAGATTATTTTTTACGGACCGTTATTTCTTCTCATAAAGTTTAAGTATTTCTAATACGTACATATTTGTCTTTACTCTGCAACACTCTATTTCCTTTAACGTGGTATTCTTACATATTCTTTTGAGAAAAAACTGTCCTGTGCCTTCTCTTTTGAGGCTACACACTTAGACATACACGCAACACCAACTCTTTTCGAGTTACAACATGATGTTTAGGAAATGCAAGATAATTTTTTACGATGCGTTATTTCTTCTCGTAAAGTTTAAGTATTTCTAATACGTACGTATTTGTCTATACTCTGCAACATTGTATTTCCTTGTAACGAGGTATTCTTACATATTCTTTTGAGAGAAAACTCTCCTGTGCGTTCTCTTCTGAGGCTACACACTTAGACATACACGCAACACCAAAGCTTTTCGAGTTAAAACTGGTTGTTTAGGTAAAAACAAGATAATTTCGCATGATGTGGTATTTCCTTAAAACGTGGTATTCTGACATATTCATTCGAGAGACAACACTCCTGGGCGTTCTCTTTTGAGGATACATGCTTAGTCATACACGCAACACCAAATCTTTTCGAGTTACAACGTGTTGTTTAGGAAAAACAAGATAATTTTGCACGATGCGTTATTTTTTTTCGTAAAGTTTAAGTATTTCTAATACGTAATTATTTGTCTTTACTCTGCAACACTCTATTTCCTTTAACGTGGTATTCTTACATATTCTTTCAAGAGAAAACTGTCCTGTGCCTTCTCTTTTGAGGCTACACACTTAGACATACACACAACACCAAATCCTTTCGAGTCACAACGTGTTATTTAGGAAATACAAGATAATTTTGTACGATGCTTTATTTCTTCGAGCAAAGTTTAAGTATTTCTAATACGTACATATTTGTCTTTACTCTGCAATACTGTATTTCCTTATAACGTGGTATTCTTACATATTCTTTCGAGAGAAAACTCTCCTGTGCGTTCTCTTTTGAGTCTTCATGCTTAGACATACATGCAACACCAAAGCTTTTCGACTTACCACGTGTTGTTTAGGAAAAACAAAATAATTTCGCAAGATGCGGGATTTCCTTAAAAAATGGTATTCTGACATATTTTTTCGAGAGAAAATTCTCCTGTGGTTTCTCTTTTGAAGCTACATATTTAGCCATACACGCAACACCAAATCTTTATGAGTTACAACTTGTTGTTTAGGATATACAAGATAATTTTGCACGATACGTTAATTCTTCTCGTAAAGTTTAAGTATTTCTAATACGTACATATTTGTCTTTACTCTGCAACACTGTATTTCCTTACAACGTGGTATTCTTACATATGCTTTCGAGAGAAAACTGTCCTGTGCTTCTCTTTTGAGGCTACACACTTAGACATACACGCTACACCAAATCATTTCGAGTTACAACGTGTTGTTTAGGAAATACAAGATAATTTTGTACGATGCTTTATTTCTTCAAGTAATGTTTAAGTATTTCTAATACGTACGTATTTGTCTTTAATCTGCAACACTGTATTTCCTTATAACGTGGTATTCTTACATATTCTTTAGAGAGAAAAATCTCCTGTGTGTTCTCTTTTGAGGCTACAACCTTAGACAGAACGCATTACCAAATATTTTCAAGTTACAACGTGTTGTTTAGGAAAAACAAGATAATTTTGCATGATGCGTTATTTCTTCTCGTAAAGTTTAAGTATTTTCAATACATACATATTTGTCTTTACTCTGCAACACTGTATTTCCTTATAACGTGGTATTCTTACATATTCTTTCGAGAGAAAACTTTCCTGTGCGTTCTCTTTTGAGGCTACATGCTTAGACATACACGCAACACCAAAGCTTTTAGAGTTACAACGTGTTGTTTAGGAAAAACAAGATAATTTCGTACGATGCGGGATTTCCTTAAAACGTGGTATTCTGACATATATTTTCGAGAGAAAACTCTCCTGTGCATTCTATTTTGAGGCTCCAAGCTTAGACATACATGCAACACCAAATCTTTTCGAGTTACAACATGTTGTTTAGGAAAAACAAGACAGTTTTGCACGATGCGTTTTGTCTTCTCGTAAAGTTTAAGTATTTCCAATACGTACATATTTGTCTTTACTCTGCAACTCTGTATTTCCTTATAACGTGGAATTCTTACATATTCTTTCGAGAAAAACTCTCCAGTGCGTTTACTTTTGAGGCTACACGCTTAGACATACACGCAACACCAAAGATTTTCGAGTTACAACGTCTTGTTTAGAAAAAACAAGATAATTTCGCATGATGCGGGATTTCCTTAAAAGGTGTTATATTGACATATTTTTTTTATAGAAAATTCTCCACTGGGTTGTCTTTTGAGGCTACACGTTTAGACATACACGCAGCAGCAAATCTTTTCGAGTTACAACGTGTTGTTTAGGAAATACAAGATAATTTTGTACAATGTGTTACTTCTTCTCGTAACGTTTAAGTATTTCTAATACGTACGTATTTGTATTTACACTGCAACACTGTATTTCCTTATAACGTGGTATGCTTACATATTCTTTCGAGAGAAAACTCTTCTGTGCGTTCTCTTTGAGGCTACACGCATAGACATACACGTAACCCCAAAGCTTTTCGAGTTAAAACATGTTGTTTAGAAAAAACAAGATAATTTTGCTCGATGCAGGATTTCCTTAAAACGTCGTATTCTGACATATTTTTTCGAGCGAAAACTCTCCTGTGTGTTCTCTTTTGAGGCTACAACCTTAGATATACACCCAACACCAAATCTTTTCGAGTTACAACGTGTTGTTTAGGAAATACAAGATAATTTTGTACGATGCTTTATTTCTTCTCGTAAAGTTTAAGTATTTCTAATATGTACGTATTTGTCTTTACTCTGCAACACTGTATTTCCTTATAAGGCTGTATTCTTATGTATTCCTTTGAGAGAAAACTCTCCTGTGCATTCTCTTTTGAGGCTACATGCTTAGACATACACGCAACACCAAAGTTTTTCGAGTTAAAACCTGTTGTTTAGGAAAAACAAGATAATTTCGCACGATGCACGGTTTCCTTAAAACGTGGTGTTATGACATATTTTTTGAGAGAAAATTCTCCTGTGGGTTCTCTTTTGAGGCTACACGGGTAGACATACAGGCAACACCAAATCTTATCGAGTTACAACGTGTTGTTTAGGAAATACAAAACAATTTTGTGCGATGCATTATTTCTTCTCATAAAGTTTAAGTATTTCTAATACGTACGTATTTTTCCTTACTCTGCAACATTGTATTTCATTATAACGTGGTAATCTTACATATTCTTTCGAGAGCAAACTCTCCTGTGTTTTCTCTTTTGAGGCTACATGCTTAGATTTACACGTAACACCAAAGCTTTTCGAGTTACAACGTGTTGTTTAGGAAAAACAAGATTATTTCGCAAGGTGCGGGATTTCCTTAAAACATGGAATTCTGACATATTTTTTCGAAAGAAAATTCTCCTGTGGGTTCTCTTTTGAAGCTACACGCTTAGACATACATGCAGCACCAAATCCTTTTGCGTTACAACGTGTTGATTTGGAAAAACAAGATAATTTTGCACGATGCGTTATTTCTTCTTGTAAAGTTTAAGTATTTCTAATAGGTACATATTTGTCTTTACTCTGCAACACTGTATTTCCTTATAACGTGGTAATCTTACATATTCTTTCGAGAGCAAACTCTCCTGTGTGTTCTCTTTTGAGGCTAACCGCTTAGACATACACGCAACACCAAAGGATTTCGAGTTACATCGTGTTGTTTAGGAAAAACAAGATAATTTCGTACGATGCGGGATTTCCTTAAAACGTGGTATTCTGACATATTTTTTCGAGAGATAATTCTCCTGTGATGTCTCTTTGGAGGCTACACGTTTAGACATACACGCAACACCAAATCTTTTCGAGTTACAACGTGTTGTTTAGGAAATACAAGTTAATTTTGTAAGATGCGTTATTTCTACTCGTAAAATTTACGTGTTTCTAACACGTAGGTATATGTATTTACTCTGCAACACTCTATTTCCTTATAACGTGGTATGCTTACATATTGTTTCGAGAGAAAACTCTTCGGAGCATTCTCTTTTGAGGTTACACGCATAGACATACACGCAACACCAGAGCTTTTCAAGTTAAAACGTGTTGTTTAGAAAAAGCAAGATAATTTTGCACGATGCTGGATTTCCTAAAAACGTGGCATTCTGACATATATTTTCGAGAGAAAACTCTCCTGTGCATTCTATTTGGAGGCTCCAAGCTTAGACATACATGCAACACCAAATCTTTTCGAGTTACAACATGTTGTTTAGGAAAAACAAGACAGATTTGCACGATGCGTTTTTTCTTCTCGTAAAGTTTAAGTATTTCCAATACGTACGTATTTGTCTTTACTATGCAACTCTGTATTTCCTTATAACGTGGAATTCTTACATTTTCTTTTGAGATAAAACTGTCCTGTATGTTCTCTTTTGAGGCTACATGCTGAGACATACAAGCAACACCAAAGCTTTTCGAGTTACAATGTGTTGTTTAGGAAATACAAGATAATTTTGCACGACTCAGGTTTTCCTTAAAACGTGGTATTCTGACATATTTTTTCGAGGGAAAACTCTCCTGTGTGTTCTCATTTGAGGCTACAACCTTAGACATACAAGCAACACCAAAGCTTTTAGAGTTACAACGTGTTGTTTAGGAAAAACAAGATAATTTCGCACGATTTGGGATTTCCTTGAAGCGTGGTATTCTGACATATGTTTTTGAGAGTTAATTCTCCTGGGGGTACTCTTTTGAGGCTACTTGTTTAGACATACACACAACAGCAAATCTTTTCGAGTTACAACGTGTTGTTTACGAAATACAAGATTATTTTGTACGATGCGTTATTTCTTCTCGTAAAGTTTAAGTATTTCTAATACTTACGTATTTGTCTTTACTCTGCAACACTGTATTTCCTTATAACGTGGTATTCTTACATATTCTTTTGAGAGAAAACTCTCCTGTGCATTCTCTTTTGAGGCTACATGCTTAGACATACACGCAACACCAAAGCTTTTCGAGTTAAAACCTGTTGTTTAGGAAAAATAAGATAATTTCGCACGATGCAGGGTTTCCTTAAAACGTGGAGTTAGGACATATTTTTTTGAGAGATAATTCTCCTGTGGGTTCTCTTTTTGAGGCTACACGTGTAGACATCCATGCAACACCAAATCTTATTGAGTTACCATGTCTTGTTTAGGAAAAACAAGATAATATTGCACGATGCGTTATTTCTTCTCGTAAAGTTTAAGTATTTCCAATATGTACGTATTTGTCTTTAATCTGCAACACTGTGTTTCCTTATAACGTGGTATTCTTACATTTTCTTTTGAGATAAAACTGTCCTGTGTGTTCTCTTTTGAGGCTACATGCTGAGACATACAAGCAACACCAAAGCTTTTCGAGTTACAACGTGTTCTTTAGGAAATACAAGATAATTTTGCACGACTCAGGTTTTCCTTAAAACGTGGTATTCTGACATTTTTTCGAGAGAAAACTCTCCTGTGCATTTTCTTTTGAGGCTACAAGCTAACATACAAACAACCACAAATCTTTTCGAGTTACAACGTGGTGTTTCGGAACAACAAGATAATTTTGCACGATGCGTTATTTCTTCTCGTAAAGTTTAAGTATTTCCAATACGTATGTATTTGTCTTTACTCTGCAACACTCTATTTCTTTATACCATGGTATTCTTACATATTCTTTCGAGAGAAAACTCTCCTGTTCGTTCTCTTTTAGGCTACACACTTATACATACACGCAACACCAAAGCATTTCAAGTTACAATGTGTTGTTTAAGAAAAACAAGATAATTTCGCATGATGCGGGATTTCCTTAAAACGTGGTATTCTGACATATTTTTTTCGAGAGAAAACTCTCCTTTGCGTTCTCTTTTAAGGCTGCATGCTTAGACATACACGCAACACCAAATCATTTCGAACTACAATGTGTTGTTTAGGAAATACAAGATAATTTTGTACGATGCTTTATTTCTTCTCATTATGTTTAAGTATTTCTAATATGTATGTTTTTGTCTTAACTCTGCAACACTGTATTTCCTTGTAACGTTGTATTCTTACATATTCTTTCGAGAGAAAACTCTCCTGTGCGTTCTCTTTTGAGGCTACACGCTTAGACATACACGCATCACCAATGCTTTTCGAGTTACAACGTGTTGTTTAGGGAAAAAAAGGATAATTTCGCAAGATGCGGGATTTCCTTAAAACGTGGTATTCTGACATATTTTGTCGAGAGAAAATTCCTCTGTGGGTTCTCTTTTGAGGCTGCATGTTTAGACAACCACGCAACACCAAATCTTTTCGAGTTATAACGTGTTGCTTAGGAAAAACAAGATAATTTTGCACTATGTGGTAGTTCCTTAAAATGTGGTATTCTGACATATTTTTTCGAGAGAAACCTCGCCTGTGCGTTCTCTTTTGAAGCTACACGCTTAGACATGCACGCCGCACCAAATCTTTTTTGAGTTACAACGTGTTGTTTAGGAAATACAAGATAATTTTGTACAATGTGTTATTTCTTCTAGTAAAGTTTAAGTATTTCTAATATGTACGTATTTGTCTATAATCTGCAAAACTGTATTTCCTTGTAACGTGGTATTCTTACATATTCTTTCAAGAGAAAACTCTCCTGTGCTTTCTCTTTTGAGGCTACACACTTAGACATACACGCAACACCAAAGCTTTTCGAGTTAAAACATGTTGTTTAGGAAAGATAAGATAATTTCGCACGATGCAGGATTTCCTTAAAACGTGGTATTCTGACATATATTTTCGAAAGAAAATTCTCCTGTGGGTTCTTTTTTGAGGCTACACGTTTAGACATACATGCAACACCAAATCTTTTCGAGTTACAACGTGTTGTTTAGGAAATATAAGTTTATTTTTACGATGCGTTATTTCTTCTCGTATAGTTTAAGTATTTCTAATACATACGTATTTGTCTTTACTCTGCAACACTGTATTTACTTATAACGTGGTATTCTTACATATTCTTTCGAGAGAAAACTCTCCTGTGCTTTCTCTTTTGAGGCTACACACTTAGACATACACACAACACCAAAGCTTTTCGAGTTACATCCTGTTGTTTAGGAAAAACAAGATAATTTCGCACGATGCGGGATTTCCTTAAAACGTGGTATTCTGACATATTTTTTCGAGAGAAAACTCTCCTGTTCATTCTCTTTTGAGACTACCAGCTTAGACATACACGTAACACAAAATCTTTTCAAGTTACCACGTGTTGTTTAGGAAAAACAAGATAATATTGCACGATGCGTTATTTCTTCTCGTAAAGTTTAAGTATTTCCAATATGTACGTATTTGTATTTAATCTGCAACACTGTATTACCTTATAACGTGGTATTCTTACATATTCTTTTGAGATAAAACAGTCCTGTGTGTTCTCTTTTGAGGCTACAAGCTTAGACATACATGCAACACCAATTCTTTTCGAGTTACAACGTGTTGTTTAGGAACAACAAGATAATTTTGCACGATGCATTATTTCTTCTCGTAAAGTTTAAGTATTTCCAATATGTACGTGTTTGTCTTTACTCTGCAACATTGTATTTCCTTATAACATGGTATTCTTATATATTCTTTCTAGAGAAAACTCTACTGTGCATTCTCTTTTAGGCTACACGCTTAGACATACACGCAGCACCAAAGCTTTTCGAATTACAACGTCTTGTTTAAGAAAAACAAGAGAATTTCGCACGATGCGTGATTTCCATATATCGTGGTATTCTGACATATTTTTTCGAGAGAAAACTCTCCTGTGCGTTCTCTTTTGAGGCTACATGCTTAGACATACACGCAACACCAAATCTTTTCGAGTTACAACGTGTTGTTTAGGAAATACAAGATAATTTTTTACGATGCGTTATTTCTTCTAGTAAAGTTTAAGTGTTTCTAATAAGTACTTATTTGTCTTTACTCTACAAGACTGTATTTCCTTGTAACGTGGTATTCTTTCATATTCTTGCGAGAGAAAACTCTCCTGTGCATTCTCTTTTGAGGCTACACACTTAGACATACACACAACACCAAAGCTTTTTGAGTTAAAACATGTTGTTTAGGAAAAAAAAGAAAATTTCGCACGATGCAGGATTTCCTTAAAACGTGGTGTTCTGACATATTTTTTCGAGAGAAAAATCTCCTGTTTGTTCTCTTTTGAGGCTACACGCTGAGACATACAAGCTACACCACTGCTTTTCGAGTTACAACGTGCTGTTTAGAAAAAACAAGATAATTTCGCACGATGCAGGATTTCCTTAAAACGCGGTATTCTGACTTATGTTTTCGAGGGAAAACTCTCCTGTGCATTCTCTTTTGAGGCTACAAGCTTAGACATACACGCAACACCAAATCTTTTCGAATTACAACGTGTTGTTTAGGAAAAACAAGATAATTTTTTACGATGCTTTATTTCTTCTCTTAATATTTAAGTATTTCTAATATGTACGTATTTGTCTTTACTCTGCTACAGTGTATTCCCTTGTAACGTGGTATTCTTACATATTCTTTCGAGAGAAAACTCTCCTGTGTGTTCTCTTTTGAGGCTACATGCTTAGACATACAGGCAACACCAAGTCTTTTCGAGTTACCACGTGTTGTTTAGGAAAAACAAGATAATTTTGCACGATGCATTATTTCTTCTTGTAAAGTTTAAGTATTTCCAATACGTACGCATATGTCTTTAATCTGCAACACTGTATTTCCTTGTAACGTGGTATTCTTACATATTCTTTTGAGAGAAAACTGTCCTGTGCGTTCTCTTTTGAGGCTGCACGCTTAGGCAAAAACCCAACACCAAAGCTTTTCGAGTTACAACAAATTGTTTAGGAAAAAAAAAATAATTTCGCACGATGCAGGATTTCCTTAAAACGTGGTATTCAGACATATTTTTTTGAGAGAAAACTCTCCTGTGTGTTCTCTTTTGAGGCTACATGCTGAGACATACAAGCTACACCAAAGCTTTTCAAGTTGCAATATGTTGTTTAGAAAAAACAAGATAATTTCGCACGATGCAGGATTTCCTTAAAACCTGGTATTCTGACACATTTTTTCAAGAGAAAATTCTCCTGTGGGTTCTCTTTTGAGGCTACACATTTAGACAAACACACAACACCAAATCTTTTCGAGTTACAACGTTTTGTTTAGGAAATACAAGATAATTTTTACGATGCGTTATTTCTTCTCGTAAAATTTAAGTATTTCCAATACGTACGCATATGTCTTTAATCTGCAACACTGTATTTCCTTGTAACGTGGTATTCTTACATATTCTTTTGAGAGAAAACTGTCCTGTGCGTTCTCTTTTGAGGCTGCACGCTTAGGCAAAAACCCAACACCAAAGCTTTTCGAGTTACAACAAGTTGTTTAGGAAAAAATAATAATTTCGCACGATGCAGGATTTCCTTAAAACGTGGTATTCAGACATATTTTTTTGAGAGAAAACTCTCCTGTGTGTTCTCTTTTGAGGCTACATGCTGAGACATACAAGCTACACCAAAGCTTTTCAAGTTGCAATATGTTGTTTAGAAAAAACAAGATAATTTCGCACGATGCAGGATTTCCTTAAAACCTGGTATTCTGACACATTTTTTCAAGAGAAAATTCTCCTGTGGGTTCTCTTTTGAGGCTACACATTTAGACAAACACACAACACCAAATCTTTTCGAGTTACAACGTGTTGTTTAGGAAATACAAGATAATTTTTACGATGCGTTATTTCTTCTCGTAAAATTTAAGTATTTCCAATACGTACGCATATGTCTTTAATCTGCAACACTGTATTTCCTTGTAACGTGGTATTCTTACATATTCTTTTGAGAGAAAACTGTCCTGTGCGTTCTCTTTTGAGGCTGCACGCTTAGGCAAAAACCCAACACCAAAGCTTTTCGAGTTACAACAAGTTGTTTAGGAAAAAAAAATAATTTCGCACGATGCAGGATTTCCTTAAAACGTGGTATTCAGACATATTTTTTTGAGAGAAAACTCTCCTGTGTGTTCTCTTTTGAGGCTACATGCTGAGACATACAAGCTACACCAAAGCTTTTCAAGTTGCAATATGTTGTTTAGAAAAAACAAGATAATTTCGCACAATGCAGGATTTCCTTAAAACCTGGTATTCTGACACATTTTTTCAAGAGAAAATTCTCCTGTGGGTTCTCTTTTGAGGCTACACATTTAGACAAACACACAACACCAAATCTTTTCGAGTTACAACGTGTTGTTTAGGAAATACAAGATAATTTTGTATGATGCGTTATTTCTTCTCGTAAAATTTAAGTATTTCCAATACGTACGTATTTGTCTTTACTCTGCAACACTGTATTTCCTTATAACGTGGTATTCTTACATATTCTTTCGAAAAAAACTCTCCTTTGCGTTCTCTTTTGAGGCTAGACGCTTAGACATACATGCAACACCAAAGCTTTTCGAGTTACAACGTGTTGTTTAGGAAAAGCAAGATAATTTCGCAACATGCGGGGTTCCCTTAAAACATGGTATTCTGACATATGTTTTCGATAGAAAACTCTCCTGTGCATTCTCTTTTGAGGCTACATGTTTAGACAACCACGCAACACCAAATCTTTTTGAGTTATAACGTGTTGTTTAGGAAAAACAAGATAATTTCGCACTATGTGGGAATTCTTTAAAACGTGGTATTCTGACATACTTTTTGGAGAGAAAACTCTCCTGTGTGCTCTCTTTTGAGGCTACACAATTAGATATACACGCCACACAAAATCTTTTCGAGTTACAACTTATTGTTTAGGAAATACAAGATAATTTTGTACGATGCTTTATTTCTTCTCTTAACGTTTAAGTTTTCTAATACGTACGTATTTGTCTTTACTCTGCAACACTGTATTTCCTTGTAATGTGGTATTCTTACATATTCTTTAGAGAGAAAACTCTCCTGTGCGTTCCCTTTTGAGGCTACATGCTTAGACATACAAGCCACACCAAATATTTTCCAGTTTCAACGTGTTTTTTAGGAAATACTAGATAATTTTATACGATGCGTTATTTCTTCCCGTAAAGTTTAAGTATTTCTAATATGTACGTATTTGTCTTTACTCTGCAAAACTGTATTTCCTTGTAACGTGGTATTCTTACATATTCTTGCAAGAGAAAACTCTCCTGTGCATTCTCTTTTGAGGGTACACACACAGACATACACGCAACACCAAAGCTTTTCGAGTTAAAAGATGTTGTTTAGGAAAAACAAGATAATATCGCACGATGCAGGATTTCCTTAAAACATGGTATTCTGACTTATTTTTTCGGGAGAAAATTCTCCTGTGGGTTCTCTTTTAAGGTTACACATTTAGACATACACGCAACACCAAATCTTTTCGAGTTACACCGTGTTGTTAAGAAAATACAAGTTAATTTTGTACGATGCGTTATTTCTTCTCATAAAGTTTAAGTATTTCTAATACATATTTGTCTTTACTCTGCAACACTGTATTTCCTTGTAACGTGGTATTCTTACATATTCTTGCAAGAGAAAACACTCCTGTGCTTTCTCTTTTGAGGCTACACACTTAGACATACACGCAACACCAAAGCTTTTCGAGTTAAAACATGTTGTTTATGAAAAACAAGATAATTTCGCAAGAGGCAGGATTTCCTTAAATCGTGGTATTCTGACATATTTTTTCGAGAGAAAATTCTCCTGTGGGTTCTCTTTTGAGGCTACATGTTTAGACATACATGCAACACCAAATCTTTTCGAGTTACAACGTGTTGTTTAGGAAATATAAGTTAATTTTGTACAATGCGTTATTTCTTCTTGTAAAGTTTAAGTATTTCTAATACATACGTATTTGTCTTTACTCTGCAACACTGTATTTACTTGTAACGTGGTATTCTTACATATTCTTTCGAGAGAAAACTCTCCTGTGCGTTCTCTTTTGAGGCTACAAACTTAGACATACACATAATACCAAAGATTTTCGAGTTACATCCTGTTGTTTAGGAAAAAAAAGATAATTTCGCACGATGCGGTATTTCCTTAAAACGTGGAATTCTGACATAT
This sequence comes from Apodemus sylvaticus, assembly GCF_947179515.1. Taxonomy (NCBI): domain Eukaryota; kingdom Metazoa; phylum Chordata; class Mammalia; order Rodentia; family Muridae; genus Apodemus; species Apodemus sylvaticus. Next base: position 556,631 of record NC_067482.1, read on the forward strand.
TTTTCTGAGAGAAAACTCTCCTGTGCATTCTTTTTTGTGACTACCAGCTTAGACATACACGTAACACAAAATCTTTTCGAGTTACCACGTGTTGTTTATGAAATACAAGATAATATTGCACGATGCGTTATTTCTTCTCGTAAAGTTTAAGTATTTCCAATATGTACGTATTTGTCTTTAATCTGCAACACTGTGTTTCCATATAACGTGGTATTCTTACATATTCTTTTGAGATAAAACTGTCCTGTGTGTTCTCTTTTGAGGCTACATGCTGAGACATACAAGCAACACCAAAGCTTTTCGAGTTACAACGTTTTGGTTAGGAAATACAAGATAATTTCGCACGACGCAGGTTTTCCTTAAAACGTGGTATTCTGACATATTTTTTCGAGAGAAAACTCTCCTGTGCATTCTCTTTTGAGGCTACAAGCTTAGACATACACACAACCCCAAATCTTTTCGAGTTACAACGTGGTGTTTAGGAACAACAAGATAATTTTGCACGATGCGTTATTTCTTCTCGTAAAGTTTAAGTATTTCGAATACGTACGTATTTGTCTTTACTCTGCAACACTCTATTTCCTTATAACATGGTATTCATACATATTCTTTCGAGAGAAAACTTTCATGTTCGTTCTCTTTTGAGGCTACACGCTTATACATACACGCAACACCAAAGCATTTCGAGTTACAATGTGTTGTTTAAGAAAAACAAGATAATTTCGCACGATGCGGGATTTCCTTAAAACGTGGTATTCTGACATATTTTTCCGAGAGAAAACTCTCCTGTGAACTCTTTTTTGTGACTACCAGCTTAGACATACACGTAACACAAAATCTTTTCGAGTTACCACGTGTTGTTTATGAAATACAAGATAATATTGCACGATGCGTTATTTCTTCTCGTAAAGTTTAAGTATTTCCAATGTGTACGTATTTGTCTTTAATCTGCAACACTGTGTTTCCATATAACGTGGTATTCTTACATATTCTTTTGAGATAAAACTGTCCTGTGTGTTCTCTTTTGAGGCTACACGCTGAGACATACAAGCAACACCAAAGCTTTTCGAGTTACAACGTGTTGGTTAGGAAATACAAGATAATTTCGCACGACGCAGGTTTTCCGTAAAACGTGGTATTCTGACATATTTTTTCAAGAGAAAACTCTCCTGTGCATTCTCTTTTGAGGCTACAAGCTTAGACATACACACAACCCCAAATCTTTTCAAGTTACAACGTGGTGTTTAAGAACAACAAGATAATTTTGCATGATGCGTTATTTCTTCTCGTAAAGTTTAAGTATTTCTAATACATACGTATTTGTCTTTACTCTGCAACAGTATTTACTTATAACGTGGTATTCTTACATATTCTTTCGAGAGAAAACTCTCCTGTTCGTTCTCTTTTGAGGCTACACCCTTAGACATAAACACAACACCAAAGCTTTTCGAGTTACATCCTGTTGTTTAGGAAAAACAAGATAATTTCGCACGATGTGGGATTTCCTTAAAACGTGGTATTCTGACATATATTTCCGAGAGAAAACTCTCCTGTGCATTCTTTTTTGAGACTACCAGCATAGACATACACGTAACACAAAATCTTTTTGAGTTACCACGTGTTGTTTAGGAAAAACAAGATAATATTGCACGATGCGTTATTTCTTCTCGTAAAGTTTAAGTATTTCTAATAAGTACGTATTTGTCTTTACTCTGCAACACTGTATTTCCTTGTAACGTGGTGTTCTTACATATTATTTCGAGAGAAAACTCTCCTGTGCTTTCTCTTTTGAGGCTACACACTTAGACATACATGCAACACCAAAGCTTTTCGAGTTACAACGTGTTGTTTAGGAAAAGCAAGATAATTTCGCAACATGCGGGATTTCCTTAAAACATGGTATTCTGACATATGTTTTTGTGAGAAAACTCTCCTGTGCATTCTCTTTTGAGGCTACATGTTTAGACAACCACGCAACACCAAATCTTTTCGAGTTATAACGTGTTGTTTACAAAAAACAAGATAATTTCGCACTATGCGGGAATTTTTAAAACGTGGTATTCTGACATATTTTTTCGAGAGAAAACTCTCCTGTGTGCTCTCTTTTGAGGCTACACGATTAGACATACACGCCACACAAAATCTTTCGAGTTACAACTTATTGGTTAGGAAATACAAGATAATTTTGTAGGATGCTTTATTTCTTCTCTTAATGTTTAAGTATTTCTAATACGTACATATTTGTCTTTACTCTGCAATACTTTATTTCCTTGTAACGTGGTATTCTTACATATTCTTTTGAGAGAAAACTCTCCTGTGCATTCTCTATTGAGGCCACATGCTTAGACATACACGCCGCACCATATCTTTTCGAGTTCCAACGTGTTGTTTAGGAAATACAAGATAATTTTGTACCATGCGTTATTTCTTCTCGTAAAGTTTAAGTATTTCTAATATGTACGTATTTGTCTATACTCTGCAAAACTGTATTTCCTTGTAACGTGGTATTCTTACATATTCTTGCAAGAGAAAACTCTCCTGTGCTTTCTCTTTTGAGGCTACACACTTAGACATACACGCAACACCAAAGCTTTTCGAGTTAAAACATGTTGTTTATGAAAAACAAGATAATTTCGCACGATGCAGGATTTCATTAAAACGTGGTATTCTGACATATTTTTTCGAGAGAAAATTCTCCTGTGGGTTCTCTTTTGAGGCTACACGTTTAGACATACATGCAACACCAAATCTTTTCGAGTTACAACTTGTTGTTTAGGAAATATACGTAAATTTTGTACGATGCGTTATTTCTTCTTGTAAAGTTTAAGTATTTCTAATACATACGTATTTGTCTTTACTCTGCAACACTGTATTTACTTATAACGTGGTATTCTTCCATATTCTTTCGAGAGAAAACTCTCCTGTGCATTCTCTTTTGAGGCTACACACTTAGACATACACACAACACCAAAGCTTTTCGAGTTACATCCTGTTGTTTAGGAAAATCAAGATAATTTTGCACGATGCGGGATTTCCTTAAAACGTGGTATTCTGACATATTTTTCCGAGAGAAAACTCTCCTGTGCATTCTTTTTTGAGACTACCATCTTAGACATACATGTAACACAAGATCTTTTCGAGTTACCACGTGTTGTTTAGGAAAAACAAGATAATATTGCACGATGCGTTATTTCTTCTCATAAAGTTTAAGTATTTCCAATATGTACGTATTTGTATTTAATCTGCAACACTGTATTTCCTTATAATGTGGTATTCTTTCATATTCTTTTGAGATAAACCTGTCCTGTGTGTTCCCTTTTGAGGCTACATGCTGAGACACACAAGCTACACCAAAACTTTTCAAGTTACAATGCGTTGTTTAGGAAATACAAGATAATTTCGCACGAGGCAGGTTTTCCTTAAAACGTTGTATTCTGACATATTTTTTCGAGAGAAAACTGTCCTGTGCATTCTCTTTTGAGGCTACAAGCTTAGACATACATGCAACACCAAATCTTTTCGAGTTACAACGTGTTGTTTAGGAACAAGATAATTTTGCATGATGCATTATTTCTTCTCATAAATTTTAAATATTTCCAATACGTACGTATTTGTCTTTACTCTGCAACATTGTATTTCCTTATAACATGGTATTCTTATATATTCTTTCGAGAGAAAACTCTCCTGTGCATTCTCTTTTGAGGCTACACGCTTAGACATTCACGCAGCACCAAAGCTTTTCGAGTTACAACGTCTTGTTTAAGAAAAACAAGATAATTTCGCACGATGCGGGATTTCCATAAATCGTGGTATTCTGACATATTTTTTCGAGAGAAAACTCTCCTGTGTGTTCCATTTTGAGGCTACATGCTTAGACATACACGCACCACCAAATCTTTTCGAGTTACAACGTGTTGTTTAGAAAATACAAGAAAATTGTACGATGCTTTATTTCTTCTCTTAATGTTTAAGTGTTTCTAATACATAATTATTTGTCTTTACTCTACAAGACTGTATTTCCTTGTAACGTGGTATGCTTACATAATCTTTCGAGAGAAAACTCTCCTGTGCGTTCTCTTTTGAGGCTGCACGCTTAGACAAAAACGCAACACCAAAGCTTTTTGATTTACAACAAGTAGTTTAGGAAAAACAAGATAATTTCGCAAGATACTGGATTTTCTTAAAACGTGGTATTCTGACATATTTTTTTGAGAGAAAACTCTCCTGTGCGTTCTCTTTTGAGGCTACACACTTAGACATATACGCAACACCAAAGCTTTCGAATTACAACGTGTTGTTTAGGAAAAACAAGGTAATTTCGCACGATTCGGGATTTCCTTAAAACGTGGTATTCTGACATATTTTTTCGAGAGAAAATTCTCCTGTGGCTTCTATAATGAGGCTAAAGACTTAGACGTACACGCCACACCAAATCATTTCAAGTTACAACGTGTTGTTTAGGAAATACTAGGTAATTTAGTATGATGCGTTATTTCTTCTTGTAAAGTTTAAGTATTTCTAATATGTACGTATTTGTTTTACTCTGCAAAACTGTATTTCCTTGTAACGTGGTATTCTTACATGTTCTTGCGAGAGAAAACTCTCCTGTGCATTCTCTTTTGAGGCTACATACTTAGACATACACGCAACACCAAAGCTTTTTGAGTTAAAACATGTTGTTTAGGAAAAAAAAGATAATTTCGCACGATGCAGGATTTCCTTAAAACGTGGTATTCTGACATATTTTTTCGACAGAAATCTCTCCTGTGCGTTCTCTTTGGAGGTTACACGCTGAAACATACAAGCAACACCAAGGCATTTAGAGTTACAACATGTTGTTTAGGAAATAAAAAGATAATTTCGCACGACGCAGGATTTCCTTAAAACGTGGTATTCTGACATATTTTTTCGAGAGAAAACTCTCCTGTGTGTTCTCTTTTGAGGCTATACGCTGAGACATACAAGGTACACCAAAGCTTTTCGAGTTACAACGTGTTGTTTATGAAAAACAAGATAATTTCGCACGATGCAGGATTTCCTTAAAACGTGGTATTCGGACTTATGTTTTCGAGGGAAAACTCTCCTGTGCATTCTCTTTTGAGGCTACAAACTTAGATATACACGCAAAACCAAATCTTTTTGAATTACAACGTGTTGTTTAGGAAAAACAAGATAAATTTTACTGTGCTTTATTTCTTCTCTTAATGTTTAAGTATTTCTAATACATACGTATTTGTCTTTACTCTGCAACACTGTATTTCCTTGTAACGTGGTACTCTTACATATTCTTTCAAGAGAAAACTCTCCTGTGTGTTCTCTTTTGAGGCTACATGCTTAGTCATACACGAAGTAGCACATCTTTTCGAGTTACCACATGTTGTTTAAGAAAAACAAGATAATTTTGCACGATGCATTATTTCTTCTTGTAAAGTTTAAGTATTTCCAATACGTATGTATTTGTCTTTAATCTACAACACTGTATTTTCTTATAACGTGGTATTCTTACATATTCTTTTGAGAGGAAACTGTCCTGTGCATTCTCTTTTGAGGCTGCACGCTTAGACAAAAACGCAACACCAAAGCTTTTCGAGTTACAACAAGTTGTTTAGGAAAAAAAGATAATTTCGCATGATGCAGGATTTCCTTAAAACGTAGTCAGACATATTTTTTCGAGAGAAAACTCTCCTGTGTGTTCTCTTTTGAGGCTACACGCTGAGACATACAAGCTCCACCAAAGCGTTTGGAGTTACAACGTGTTGTTTAGGAAAAACAAGATAATTTTGCACGATGCAGGATTTCCTTAAAACACGGTATTCTGACATATTTTTTCGAGAGAAAATTCTCCTGTGGGTTCTCTTTTGAGGCTACAAATTTAGACATACACCCAACACCAAATCTTTTCGAGTTACAACGTGTTGTTTAGGAAATACAAGATAATTTTGTATGATGCGTTATTTCTTCTCGTAAAGTTAAAGTATTTCTAATACGTATGTATTTGTCTTTACTCTGCAACACTGTAATTCCTTATAACGTGGTATTCTTACATATTCTTTCGAGAGAAAACTTTCCTGTGCGTTCTCTTTTGAGGCTAGATGCTTAGACATACACGCAACATCAAAGCTTTTCGAGTTACAACGTGTTGTTTAGGAAAAGCAAGATAATTTCGCAAGATGCGCGATTTCCTTAAAACGTGGTATTCTGACATATTTTTTCGAGAGAAAACTCTCCTGTGCATTCTCTTTTGAGGCTACATGCTTAGACATACATGCAACACTAAATCTTGTATGATGCATTATTTCCTCCCGTAAAGTTTAAGTATTTCCTTTACATACGTATTTGTCTTTACTCTGCAACACTCTATTTCCTTATAACATGGTATTCTTATATATTCTTTTGAGAGAAAACTCTCCTGTGTGTTCTTTTTTGAGGCTACACCCTTAGACATACACGCAACACCAAAGCTTTTCAAGTTACAACGTGTTGTTTAAGAAAAACAAGATAATTTCGCAAAATGCGGGATTTCCTTAAATCGTCGTATTGTGACATATTTTTCGAGAGAAAACTCTCCTGTGCATTCTCTTTTGAGGCTAAATGCTTAGACATACACGCAACACCAAATCTTTTCGAGTTACAACATGTTGTTTAGGAAATACAAGATAATTTTGTACGATGCTTTATTTCTTCTCTTAATGTTTAAGTATTTCTAATACGTACTTATTTGTCTTTACTCTACAACACTGTATTTCCTTGTAACGTGGTATTCTTACATATTCTTTCGAGAGAAAACTCTCCTGTGCCTTCTCCTTTGAGGCTACACGCTTAGACAAACAGGCAACAGCAAAGCTTTTCGAATTACAACGTGTTGTTTAGAAAAAACAAGATAATTTCGGACGATGCAGGATTTCCATAAAACGTGGTATTCTGACATATTTTTCAGAGAGAAAACTCTCATGTCGGTTCTCTTTTGAGGCTACTCGCTTAGAAATACACGCCACACCAAATCTTTTGAAGTTATAACATGTTGTTTAGGAAGTAAAAGATAATTTTGTATGATGCATTATTTCTTCATGTTAAGTTTAAGTATTTCGAATATGTATGTATTTGTTTTACTCTGCAAAACTGTATTTCTTTGTAACGTGGTATTCTTACATATTCTTGCGAGAGAAAACTCTCCTGTGCATTCTCTTTTGAGGCTACACACTTAGACATACACGCAACACCAAAGCTTTTTGAGATAAAACATGTTGTTTAGGAAAAAAAGATAATTTCGCACAATGCAGGATTTCCTTAAAACGTGGTATTCTGACATATTTTTTCGAGAGAAAAATCTCCTGTGTGTTCTCTTTTGAGACTACACACTTAGACATACACGCCACACCAAATCATTTCGAGTTACAACGTGTTGTTTAGGAAATACTAGATAATTTTGTATGATGCGTTATTTCTTCTTGTAAAGTTTAAATATTTCTAATATGTACGTATTTGTTTTATTGTGCAAAACTGTATTTCCTTGTAACGTGGTATTCTTACATGTTCTTGCGAGAGAAAACTCTCCTGTGCATTCTCTTTTGAGGCTACACACTTAGACATACACGCAACACCAAAGCTTTTTGAGTTAAAACATGTTGTTTAGGAAAAAAAGATAATTTCGTACGATGCAGGATTTCCTTAAAACGTGGTATTCTGACATATTTTTCGACAGAAATCTCTCCTGTGCGTTCTCTTTTGAGGCTACACGCTGAAACATACAAGCAACACCAAAGCATTTAGAGTTACAACATGTTGTTTAGGAAATAAAAAGATAATTTCGCACGACGCAGGATTTCCTTAAAACGTGGAAATCTGACATATTTTTTCGAGAGAAAACTCTCCTGTGTGTTCTCTTTTGAGGCTATACGCTGAGACATACAAGCTACACCAAAGCTTTTCGAGTTACAACGTGTTGTTTAGGAAAAAGAAGATAATTTCGCAAGATGCGGGATTTCCTTAAAATGTGGTATTCTGACATATTTTTTTCGAGAGAAAACTCTCCTGTGCATTCTCTTTTGACGCTACATTCTTAGACATACATGCAACACCAAATCTTTTCGAGTTACAACATGTTGTTTAGGAAATAAAAGATAATTTTGTATGATGCATTATTTCTTCTCGTAAAGGTTAAGTATTTCCTTTACGTACGTATTTGTCTTTACTCTGCAACACTGTATTTCCTTATAACATGGTATTCTTATATATTCTTTTGAGAGAAAACTCTCCTGTGCGTTCTTTTTTGAGGCTACACCCTTAGACATACACGCAACACCAAAGCTTTTCGAGTTACAACATGTTGTTTAGGAAAAACAAGATAATTTTGCATGATGCGTTATTTCTTCTCGCAACGTTTAAGTATTTCTAAAACGTACTTATTTGTTTTTACTCTGCAACACTGTATTCCGTTATAACGTGGAATTCTTACATATTCTTTCAAGAGAAAACTCTCCTGTGCATTCTCTTTTGAGGCTACATGCTTAGACATAAACGCAACAACAAATATTTTCGACTTACAACGTGTTGTTTAGGAAAAACAAGATAATTTCGCATGATGCGGTATTTCCTTAAAACGTGGTATTCTGACATATTTTTTGAGAAAAAATTCTCCTGTAGGTTCTCTTTTGAGGCTACACATTTAGACATACACGCAACACCAAATCTTTTCTAGTTACAAGGTGTTGTTTAGGAAAAACAAGATAATTTTGCACGATGCATTATTTCTTCTTGTAAATTTTAAGTATTTCTAATACATACGTATTGGCTTTACTCTGCAACACGGTATTTCCTTATAACGTGGTATTCTTACATATTCGTTCGAGACAAAACTCTCCTCTTCGTTCTCTTTTGAAGCTACACGCTTAGACATACACGCAACACCAAAGCTTTTCGAGTAACAACGTGTTGTTTAGGAAAAACAAGATAATTTCGCACGATGCGGGATTTCCAAAAAACGTGGTATTCTGACATATTTTTTTGAGAGAAAATTCTCCTGTGGGTTCTCTTTTGAGGCTACACATTTATACTTACAAGCAACACCAAATCTTTTCAAGTTACAATGTGTTGTTTAGGATATACAAGATAATTTTGTACGATGCGTTATTTCTTCTCCTAAAGTTTAAGTATTTCTAATACGTACGTATTTGTCTTTACTCTGCAACACTGTATTTACATATAACGTGGTATTCTTACATATTCTTTCGAGAGAAAACGCTCCTGTGCGTTCTCTTTTGAGGCTACACGCTTAGACATACACGCAACACCAAAGCTTTTCGAGTTAAACGTGGTTGTTTAGAAAAAACAAGATAATTTCGCACGATGAGAGATTTCCTTAAAACGGGGTATACTGACATGTTTGTTTTTTTGAGAGAGAGAAAACTCTCCAGTGCGTTCTCTTTTGAGGCTAGAAGTTTAGACATACACGCAACACCAAATCTTTTCGAGTTACAACGTGTTATTTAGGAAAAACAAGATAATTTTGTACGATGCGCTATTTTTTCTCATAAAGTTTAAGAATTCAATATGTACGTATATGGCTTTAATATGCAACACTCTATTTCCTTTTAACAGGGTATTCTTACATATTCTTTTGTAAAACTCTCCTGTGCGTTCTCGTCTGAGGCTACACACTTAGACATACACCCAACACCAAAGCTTTAGAGTTAAAACGTGTTGTTTAGAAAAAACAAGATAATTTCGCACAATGCTGGATTTCCTTAAAACGTGGTATTCTGACATATTTTTCGATAGAAAACTCTCCTGTGCGTTCTCCTTTGAGGCTACACGCTTAGACATACACGCAACACCAAAGTTTTGCGAGTTACAACGTTTTGTTTAGGAAAAACAAGATAATTTCGCATGATGCGTTATTTCTTCTAGTAAAGTTTAAGTATTTCTAATACGTACGTATTTGTCCTTACTCTGCAACCCTCTTTTTCCTTATAACGTGGTATTCTTACATATTCTTTCGAGAGAAAACTCGCCTGTGCGTTCTCTTTTGAGGCTACACACTTAGACATACAGGCAACACCAAAGCTTTTCGAGATAAAACATGTTGTTTAGGAAAAAAAGATAATTTCTCACGATGCGGGATTTCCTTAAAACGTGGTATTGTGACATATTTTTTCGAGAGAAAACTCTCCTGTGCGTTCTCTTTTGAGGCTGCACGCTTAGTTATACATGCAACACCATATCTTTTCGAGTTACAACGTGTTGTTTTTACTAAAAACAAGATAATTTTGCACGATGCGTTATTTCTTCTACTAAAGTTTAAATATTTCTAATACGTAGGTATTTGTCTTTACTCTGCAACACTGTATTTCCTTATAACGTGGTATTCTTACATATTCTTTCGAGAGAAATCTCTCCTGTGCGTTCTCTTTTGAGGCTACAAGCTTAGACATGCACGCAACACCAAAGCTTTTCGAGTTACACCGTGTTGTTTAGGAAAAACAACATAATTTCGCACGATGCCGGATTTCCTTAAAACGTGGTATTCTGACATATTTTTTTCTAGAGAGAATTCTCCTGTGGGTTCTCCTTTGAGGATCCACGTTTCTACTTACACGCAACAAGAAATCTTTTCAGGTTACAACGTGTTGTTTAGGAAATACAAGACAATTTGGTACGATGCAATATTTCTTCTCGTAAAGTTTAAGTATTTCTAATATGTACATATTTGTCTTTACTCTGCAACACTGTATTTACTTATAATGTGGTATTCTTACATATTCTTTCGAGTGAAAACTCTCCTGTGCGTTCTCCTTTGAGGCTACACGCTTAGACATACAGGCAACACCAAAGATTTTGAGTTAGAACGTGTTGTTTAGGAAAAACAAAATAATTTCGCACGATGCTGGATTTCCTTAAAACGTGGTATTCTAAAATATTTTTCGAGAGAAAATACTCCTGTGCGTTCTCTTTTGAGACTACATGTTTTACCATACACGCAACACCAAATCTTTTCGAGTTACAACGTGTTGTTTAGGAAAAACAAGATAATTTTGCATGATGCGTTATTTCTTCTCGTAAAGTTTAGGTATTTCTACTACAAACGTATTTGTTTTTACTCTGCAACACTGTATTCCGTTATAACATGGAATTCTTACATATTCTTTCGAGAGAAAACTCTCCTGTGCGTTCTCTTTTAAGGCTACATGCTTAGACATACATGCAACACCAAAGCTTTTCGAGTTACAACGTGTTGTTTAGGAAAAACAAGATAATTTCGCATGATGCGGTATTTCCTTAAAACGTGGAATTCTGAGATATTTTTTCGAGAGAAAATTCTCCTGTGTGTTCTCTTTGGATGCTACACATTTAGACATACACGCAACACCAAATCTTTTCTAGTTACAACGTATGGTTTAGGAAAAACAAGATAATTTTCAAGATGCATTATTTCTTCTCGTAAATTTTAAGTATTTCTAATACGTACGTATTTTTCTTTACGCTGCAACACCTTATTTCCTGATAACGTGATATTCTTTCATATTCTTTCAAGAGAAAGCTCTCCTCTTTGTTCTCTTTTGAGGCTACATGCTTAGACATACACGCAACACCAAAGCTTTTCGAGTTACAAGGTGTTGTTTAGGAAAAACAACATAATTTCGCACGATGCGGGATTTCCTTAAAACGTGGTATTTTGACATATTTTTTGGAGAGAAAATTCTCCTGTGGGTTCTCTTTTGAGGCTACATGCTTAGACATACATGCAACACCAAAGCTTTTCGAGTTACAACGTTTTGTTTAGGAAAAACAAGATAGTTTCGCACGATGCATTATTTCTTCTCCTAAAGTTTCAGTATTTCTAATACGTACGTATTTGCCCTTACTCTGCAACACTGTATTTCCTTATAACGTGGTATTCTTACATATTCTTTGGAGAGAAAACTCTCCTGTGCATTTTCTTTTGGGGCTACACACTTAGACATACATGCAACACCAAAGCTTTTCGAGTTACAACGTGTTGTTTAAGAAAAACAAGATAATTTTGCACGACGCATCATTTCTTCTAGTAAAGTTTAAGTATTTCTAATACGTACTTATTTGTTTTTACTCTGCAACACTGTATTCTGTTATAACGTGGAATTCTTACATATTCTTTCAAGAGAAAACTCTCCTGTGCGTTGTCTTTTGAGGCTACTTGCTTAGACATAAATGCAACAGCAAATATTTTCGAGTTACAACGTGTTGCTTAAGAAAAACAAGATAATTTCGCATGATGCCGTATTTCCTTAAAACGTGGTATTCTGACATATTTTTTCGAGAGAAAATTCTCCTGTCGGTTCTTTTTTGAAGCTACACATTTAGACATGCACGCAACACCAAATCTTTTCTAGTTACAACGTGTTGTTTAGGAAAAACAAGATAATTTTGCACGATGCATTATTTCTTCTCGTAAATTTTAAGTATTTGTAATACGTACGTATTTGTCTTTACTCTGTAACACTGTATTTCCTTATAACGTGGTATTCTTACATATTCTTTTGAGAGAAAACTCTCCTGTGCGTTCTCTTTTGAGGCTACATGCTTAGACATACACGCAACACCAAAGCTTTTCGAGTTACAACGTGTCGTTTAGGAAAAACAAGATAATTTCGCACGATGCGGGATTTCCTTAAAACGTGGTATTTTAACATATTTTTTGGAGATAAAATTCTCCTTTGGGTTCTCTTTTGAGGCTACACATTTAGACTTACAAGCAACACCAAAATTTTCAGGTTACAATGTGTTGTTTAGGATATACAAGATAATTTTGTACGATGCGTTATTTCTTCTCTTAAAGTTTAAGTATTTCTAATACGTATGTATTTGTCTTTACTCTGCAACACTGTATTTGATTATAACGTGGTATTCTTACATATTCTTCCGAGAGAAAACACTCCTGTGCGTTCTCTTTTGAGGCTACACGCTTAGATATACACACAACACCAAAGCATTTCGAATTAAATTTGTTGTTTAGGAAAAACAAGATAATTTCGCTCGATGAGCGATTTCCTTAAAACGGGGTATTGTGACATGTTTTTTTGAGAGAAAACTCTCCTGTGCGTTCTCTTTTGAGGCTAGAAGCTTAGACATACACACAACACAATATCTTTTCGAGTTACAACGTGTTATTTAGGAAAAACAAGATAATTTTGCACGATGCGTTATTTCTTCTCATAAAGTTTAAGTATTTCCAATATGTACGTATATGTCTTTAATATGTAACAATGTATTTCCTTGTAACGGGGTATTCTTACATATTCTTTCGAGAGAAAACTCTCCATTGCATTCTCGTCTGAGGCTACACACTTAGACATTCACGCAACACCAAAGCTTTTCAAGTTGCAACGTGTTGTTTAGGAAAAACAAGATAATTTCGCACGATGAGCGATTTCCTTAAAACGGGGTATTCTGACATGTTTTTTAGAGAGAAAACTCTCCTGTGCGTTCTCCTTTGAGGCTAGAAGCTTAGACATACACGCATCACCAAATAATTTCGAGTTACAACTTTTAGGCAAAACAAGATAATTCCGCACGATGTGGTATTTCCTAAAAACGTGGTATTGTGACATATTTTTCCAAGCGAAAACTCTCATGTGCGTTCTCATTTGAGGCTACATGCTTAGACATACACGCAACACCAAATCTTTTAGAGTTACAACGTGTTGTTTAGGAAAAACAAGATAATTTTGCACGATGCATTATTTCTTCTCATAAATTTTAAGTATTTCTAATAAGTACGTATTTGTCTTTACTCTGCAACACTGTATTTCCTTATAACATGGTATTCTTACATATTCTTTCCAGAGAAAACTCTCCTGTGCGTTCTCTTCTGAGGCTACACACTTACACATATACGCAACCCAAAGCTTTTCAAGTTAATACATGTTGTTTAGGAAAAAAAAGATAATTTCGCACAATGCTGGATTTCCTTATAATGTGGTATTCTGACATATTTTTTTGAGAGAAAACACTCCTGTGCATTCTCCTTTGAGGCTACGAGCTTACACACACAGGTAACACCAAATCCTTTCGAGTTACAATGTGTTGTTTAGGAAAAACAAGATAATTTTGCACGATGCGTTATTTCTTCTCGTAAAGTTTTAAGTATTTCCAATACATACGTATATGTTTTTACTCTGCAACACTGTATTTCCTTATAACGTGGTATTCTGACATATTTTTTCGAGAGAAAACTCTCCTGTGTGTTCTCTTTTGCGGCTACAAGCTTAGACATACACGCAATTCCAAATCTTTTCGAATTTCTACTTGTTGTTTAGGAAATACAAGATAATTTTGTATGGAGCGTTATATCTTCTGGTAAAGTTTAACTATTTCTAATACGTATGTATTTGTCTTTACTTTGCCACACTGTATTTCTTTGCAACATGGTATTCTGACATATTGTTTCGAGAGAAAACTCTCCTGTACGTTCTCTTCTGAGCTACACACTTAGACATACACGCAACACCAAGCTTTTCGAGTTAAAACGTGTTGTTTAGGAAAAACAAGAAAATTTCGCACAATGCTGGATTTCCTTAAAACGTGGTATTCTGACATATATTTTCGAGAGAAAACTCTCCTCTGCGTTCTCTTTTGAGGCTACATGCTTAGACATGCACGCAATACCAAAGCTTTTCGAGTTACAACGTTTTGTTTAGGAAAAACAAGATAATTTCGCATGATGCGTTATTTCTTCTCATAAAGTTTAAGCATTTCTAATACGTATGTATTTGTTCTCACTCTGCAACACTGTATTTCCTTATAACGTGGTATTCTTACATAATCTTTCGAGAGAAACCTCTCCTGTGCATTCTCTTTTGAGGCTGCACCCTTATACATACACGCAACACCAAATCTTTTCGAGGTACAAAGTGTTGTTTAGGAAAAACAAGATAATTTCGCACGATGAGGGATTTCCTTAAAACGTGGTATTCTGACTTTTTTTTTCGATAGAAAACTATCCTTTGCGTTCTCTTTTGTGGCTACAAGCTTAGACATACACACAACACCAAATTTTTTCGAATTTCAACTTGTTGTTTAGGAAATACAAGATAATTTTGTACGGAGCGTTATTTCTTCTCCTAATGTTTAAGTATTTCTAATTCGTACGCATTTGTTTTTACTCTGCAACACTATATTCCGTTATAACGTGGGATTCTCACATATTCTTTCGAGAGAAAACTCTCCTGTGCCTTCTCTTTTGAGGCTACATGCTTAGACATACACGCAACACCAAAGCTTTTCGAGTTACAACGTGTTGTTTAGGAAAAACAAGATAATTTCGCATTATGCAGTATTTCCTTAAAACGTGGTATTCTGACATATTTATTTGAGAGAAAATTCTCCTGTCGGTTCTCTTTTGAGGCTACACATTGAGACATACACGCAACACCAAATCCTTTCGAGTTACAACGTGTTGTTTAGGAAAAACAAGATAATTTTGCACGATGCATTATTTCTTCTCGTAAATTTTAAGTATTTCTAATACGTACGTATTTGTCTCTACTCTGCAACACTGTATTTCCTTATAACGTGGTATTCTTACATATTCTTTTGAGAGAATACTCTCCTCTTCGTTCTCTTTTGAGGCTACACGCTTACACATACAGGCAACATCAAAGCTTTTCGAGTTACAACGTGTTGTTTAAGAAAAACAAGATAATTTCACACGATGCAGGATTTCCTTAAAACGTGGTATTTTGACATATTTTTTCGAGAGAAAATTCTCCTGTGGGTTCTCTTTTGAGGCTACACATTTAGACTTACAAGCAACACCAAATCTTTTCAGGTTAAAACGTGTTGTTTAGGATATACAAGATAATATAATACGATTCGTTATTTCTTCTCACAAAGTTTAAGTATTTCTAATACATACGTATTTGTCTTTACTCTGCAACACTGTATTTGCTTATAACGTGGTATTCTTTCATATTCTTTTGAGAGAAAACTCACCTGTGAGTTCTCTTTTGAGGCTGCACGCTTAGACATACACGCAACAGCAAAACTTTTCAAGTTACAAGGTGTTGTTTAGGAAAAAGAAGATAATTTCAAAGTATCTGCGATTTCCTTAAAACAGGGTATTCTGACATGTTTTTTTGAGAGAGAACTCTCCTCTGTGTGCTCTTTTGAGGCTAGAAGCTTAGACATACACGCAACACCAAATCTTTTCGAGTTACATCGTGTTATTAGGAAAAACAAGATAATTTTTGCAAGATGCGTTATTTCTTCTCATAAAGTTTAAGTATTTCCAATATGTACGTATTTGTCTTTAATATGCAACACTGTATTTCCTTTTTTTTTTTTTTTTTTTGGCTTCATAATGTTTAATGCCACAAGCCAGCCCACCATTTAAAAAAATATAACATACACACAGGTTAAAAGCAAAATGTGTTTCTGCATGACATTAACACTAACAATAGATTGTGTTATACTCTACATTACCTTCAAGATCATCATGAGGAATTTTTTTCATACTTATAGTTTTTGCTTTATTAACACACAAAGAAATAAACTCTATTTTTCCTATTTTTTTTTGACCAAGAAAACAGTATAACTTTCATAATAAACACTGTGGCCAATGCATGAAATGACATGACACCTTTTCTTTACAGATGACATGGTCATACAAGAGTTAAAGATAATGCCAATGTGACAGCTATTTCTTGAGTGCTTTTTGTGCCCAGAATTGCTCGAGGGGACTTACATGGGTTCACGCAATAAGGAGATTTAACATCTGATCACACAAACTATCTACAAATGATATGAAGAACATAATTTAATGGGAAGTTGGCTCTTCCCTTTTAAAATCTATGGTTAGTCTTTTTTTTTTCATCTTACGAAAGGTTTATTTTTATCTCTGATGGTTTAAGTGAATTTTTTTATTCTATATAATTTATTTACATTTCAAATGATTTCCCCTTTTCTAGCCCCCCCCACACTCCCCGAAAGTACCGTAAGCCCCCTTCTCTTCCCCTGTCCTCCCACCCACCCCTTTCCACTTCCCCGTTCTGGTTTTGCCGAATACTGTTTCACTGAGTCTTCCCAGAAACAGGGGCCACTCCTCCTTTCTTCTTGTACCTCATTTGATGTGTGGATTATGTTTTGGGTATTCCAGTTTTCTAGGTTAATATCCACTTATTAGTGAGTGCATACCATGATTCACCTTTTGAGTCTGGGTTACCTCACTTAGTATGATGTTCTCTAGCTCCATCCATTTGCCTAAGAATTTCATGAATTCATTGTTTCTAATGGCTGAATAGTACTCCATTGTGTAGATATACCACATTTTTTGCATCCACTCTTCTGTTGAGGGATACCTGGGTTCTTTCCAGCATCTGGCAATTATAAATAGGGCTGCTATGAACATAGTAGAGCATGTATCCTTATTACATGGTGGGGAGTCTTCTGTGTATATGCCCAGGAGTGGTATAGCAGGATCTTCTGGAAGTGAGGAGCCCAGTATTCGGAGGAACCGACAGACTGATTTCCAGAGTGGTTGTACCAATTTGCAACCCCAACAGCAGTGGAGGAGTGTTCCTCTTTCTCCACACCCTCTCCAACACCTGCTGTCTCCTGAATTTTTAATCTTAGCCATTCTGACTGGTGTAAGATGAAATCTTAGGGTTGTTTTGATTTGCATTTCTCTAATGACTAATGAAGTTGAGCATTTTTTAAGATGTTTCTCCGCCATCCGAAGTTCTTCAGGTGAGAATTCTTTGTTTAACTCTGTACCCCATTTTTTAATAGGGTTGTTCGGTTTTCTGGAGTCTAACTTCTTGAGTTCTTTATATATATTGGATATTAGCCCTCTATCTGATGTAGGATTGGTGAAGATCTTTTCCCAATTTGTTGGTTGCCGATTTGTCCTCTTGATGGTGTCCTTTGCCTTACAGAAACTTTGTAATTTTATGAGGTCCCATTTGTCAATTCTTGCTCTTAGAGCATACGCTATTGGTCTTCTGTTCAGAAACTTTCTCCCTGTACCGATGTCCTCAAGGGTCTTCCCCAGTTTCTTTTCTAGTAGCTTCAGAGTGTCTGGCTTTATGTGGAGGTCCTTGATCCATTTGGATTTGAGCTTAGTACAAGGAGACAAGGATGGATCAATTCACATTCTTCTGCATGCTGACCTCCAGTTGAACCAGCACCATTTGTTGAAAAGGCTATCTTTTTTCCATTGAATGTTTTCAGCCTCTTTGTCGAGGATCAAGTGGCCATAGGTGTGTGGGTTCATTTCTGGATCTTCAATCCTGTTCCATTGATCCTCCTGCCTGTCACTGTACCAATACCATGCAGTTTTTAAAACTATTGCTCTGTAGTATTGCTTGAGGTCAGGGATACTGATTCCCCCAGATTTTCTTTTGTTGCTGAGAATAGTTTTCGCTATCCTGGGTTTTTTGTTGTTCCAGATGAATTTGAAAATTGCTCTTTCTAACTCTGTGAAGAATTGAGTTGGGATTTTGATGGGTATTGCATTGAATCTGTATATTGCTTTTGGCAAAATGGCCATTTTAACTATATTGATTCTACCGATCCATGTGCATGGGAGGTTTTCCCATTTTTTGAGGTCTTCTTCCATTTCCTTCTTCAGAGTCTTGAAGTTCTTGTCATACAGATCTTTCACATGTTTGGTAAGAGTCACCCCAAGATACTTTATACTGTTTGTGGCTATTGTGAAGGGGATCATTTCCCTAATTTCTTTCTCAGCCTGCTTAATCTTTGAGTATAGGAAGGCCACTGATTTGCTTGAGTTGATTTTATAACCTGCCACTTTGCTGAAGTTGTTTATCAGCTGTAGGAGCTCACTAGTGGAGTTTTTTGGGTCACTTATGTAGAAGATCATGTCGTCTTCAAATAATGATAGTTTGGCTTCTTCCTTTCCAATTTGTATCCCTTAGACTTCCTTATGATGTCGAACTGCCCGAGCTAGTACCTCAAGTACAATATTGAAAAGATAAGGAGAAAGGGGGCAACCTTGTCTGGTCCCTGATTTCAGTGGGATTGCTTCAAGTTTCTCTCCATTTAGTTTGATGCTGGCTACCGGTTTGCTGTATATGGCTTTTACTATGTTTAGGTATGGGCCTTGAATTCCTGTTCTCTCCAAATTTTAAGCATGAAAGGATGCTGAATTTTGTCAAATGCTTTTTCAGCATCCAATGAAATGACCATGTGGTTTTGTTCTTTGAGTTTGTTTATGTAGTGGATTGTATTGATGGATTTCCGTATATTGAACCAACCCTGCATGCCCGGGATAAAGCCTACTTGATCATGGTGGATGATCGTTTTGATGTGTTCTTGGATTCAGTTGGCAAGAATTTTATTGAGTATTTTTGCATCGATGTTCATAAGGGAAATTGGTCTGAAGTTCTCTTTCTTTGTTGGATCTTTGTGTGGCTTTGTTATCAGCATAATTGTGGCTTCGTAGAAAGAATTGGGTAGTGTTCCTTCTGTTTCTATTTTGTGGAATAGTTTGAAGAGTATTGGTGTTAACTCTTCTTTGAAGGTCTGGTAGAATTCTGCACTGAAGCCATCTGGTCCTGTGCTTTTTTTGCTTGGAAGACTTTCTATGACTCCTTCTATTTCTTTAGGCATTATGGGACTGTTTAGATGGTCTAGTTGGTCCTGATTTAATTTTGGTATTTGGTATCTGTCAAGGAAATTGTCCATTTCCTCCAGATTCTCCAGTTGTGTTGAGTACAGGCTCTTGTAGTAGGATCTGATGATTTTTTGGATTTCCTCAGTTTCCGTTGTTATATCTCCCTTTTCATTTCTAAGTTTGTTAATTTGGATACTTTTTCTGTGCCCTTTGGTCAGTCTGGCTAAGGGTTTATCTATCTTGTTGATTTTCTCAATGAACCAGCTCCTGGTTTTGTTGATTTTTTGTATGGTTCTCTTTGTTTCTACTTGATTGATTTCGGCCCTGAGTTTGATGATTTCCTGCCTTCTACTCCTCCTGGGTGAAATAGCTTCTTTTTGTTCTAGGGCTTTCAGGTGTGTCATTAAGCTGGTAATGTATACTCTCTCCATTTTCTTTTTGGAGGCACTCAGGGCTATGAGTTTTCCTCTTAGCACTGCTTTCATTGTGTCC
Source organism: Apodemus sylvaticus (assembly GCF_947179515.1). Taxonomy (NCBI): domain Eukaryota; kingdom Metazoa; phylum Chordata; class Mammalia; order Rodentia; family Muridae; genus Apodemus; species Apodemus sylvaticus. Next base: position 576,732 of record NC_067482.1, read on the forward strand.
CATAGATTTGGGTATGTTGTGTTTTCATTTTCATTGTCTTCTAAAAAGTCTTTAATTTCTTTCTTTATTTCTTTCTTGACCAAGGTATCATTGAATAGAGTATTTTTCAGTTTCCATGTGTATGTGGGTTTTCTGTTGTTTCTGTTGCTCTTGAAGACCACTTTTACTCCATAGTGATCAGATAGGAGGCATGGGATTAGTTCGATCTTCTTATATTTGTTGAGGTCTGTCTTGTGACCAATTATATGGTCGATTTTGGAGAAGGTACCATGAGGTGCTGAGAAAAAGGTATATTATTTTGTTTTAGGATTGAATGTTCTATATATATATCTGTTAAATCTAATTGGTCCAAAGCTTCAATTAGTTTCATTGTATCCCTGTTTAGTTTCTGTTTTCCTGATCGGTCCATTGAGGAAAGTGCAGTGTTGAAGTCATCCACAATTATTGTATTAGGTGCAATGTGTGCTTTTAGTTTTAATAAAGTTTCTTTTACGAAAGAGGGTGCCCCTGCATTTCAGGCATAGATGTTCAGGATTGAGAGTTCTTCTTGTATTTTTCCTTTGACCAGCAAGAAGTGTCCCTCAGAGTCTCTTTTGATGACTTTGGGTTGAAAGTCAATTTTATCTGATATTAAAATGGCTACTCCAGCTTGTTTCCTGAGACCATTTGCTTGTAAAATTGTCTTCCAGCCTTTTACTCTAAGGTAGTGTTTGTCTTTGACCCTGAGGTGTGTTTCCTGTAAGCAGCAAAATGTAGGGTCCTGTTTACGTATCCATTCAGTTAGTCTGTGTCTTTTTATTGGGGCATTAAGTCCATTGATGTTAAGAGATATTAAGGAATAGTGATTGTTACTTCCTATCATTTGTGACGTTATTTTTTAAATTTGATTGCTTAACTTCTTTTGGGTTTGATGAAAGGTTACTGTCTTGCTTTTTCCAGGGTGAATTTTCCCTCCTTGTATTTGTGTTGTCTTCCTATTATCCTTTTTAGGGCTGGGTTTGTGGATAGATATTGGGTAAACTTGGTTTTGTCATGAAATATCTTAGTTTCTCCATCTATGGTGATTGAGAGTTTTGCTGGATATAGTAGTTTTGGTTGGCATTTGTGTTCTCTTAGAGTCTGCATGAGATCTGCCCAGGACCTTCTAGCCTTCATAGTCTCAGGGGAAAAGTCTGCTGTGATTCTGATAGGTCTTCCTTTATATATTACTTGGCCTTTTTCTCTTACTGCCTTTAGTATTCTTTCTTTGTTTAGAACATTTGGTGTTTTGATTATAATGTGACGGGAAGTATTTCTGTTCTGGTCCAGTCTGTTTGGAGTTCTGTAGGCTTCTTGTATATTCATGGGCCTCTCTCTCTTTAGGTTAGGGAAGTTTTCTTACATAATTTTATTGAAGATATTTGCTGGCCCTTTAAGTTGTAAATCTTCACTCTCATCTATGCCTATAATCCATAGGTTTGGTCTTCTCATTGTGTCCTGGATTTCCTGGATATTTTGAGTTACAAGCTTTTTGCATTTTGCTTTTTCTTTAACTGTTGAGTCCATGGTTTCTATGGAATCTTCAGCATCTGAGATTTTTTCCTCTATCTCTTGTATTCTGTTGTTGATATTTGCATCTCTGTCCCCTGATTTCTTCCCAAGGCTTTCTATCTACAAAGTTGTCTCCCTTTGAGTTTTCTTAGTTGTTTCTACTTCTGATTTTAGATCCTGGATGGTTTTGCTTAGCTCCTTCACTTGCTTGTTTGTGCTTTCCTGTAATTCTTTAAGAGATTTTTGTGTTTCCTCTTTCATGAACTCAGCCTGTTGATCAAAGTTCTCCTGTATTTCTTTAAGAGATTTTTGTGTTTCCTCTTTCATGACCTCAGCCTGTTGACCAAAGTTCTCCTGTATTTCTTTAAGTGTTTTTTGCATTTCCTCCTTGTTGGCTTTTGTATTCTCCAGGATTTCTTTCAATGATTTTTGTGTTTCCCTTGCAAGGGCTTCTAACTTTTGTTCCATTTTCTCCTGAATTTCTTTAAGTATGTCCTTCATGTCTTCTGTACCAGCATCATGACCATTGATTTTAAATCCAAATCTTGTTTTACTGGTGTGATGGGGTATCCAGAACATGTTGGTAGAGGAGAATTGGGTTCAGATGTTGCCATATTGCCTTGATTTCTGTTAGTGACGTTCCTGCGTTTGCCTTTTGCCATCTAGTTCTCACTGGTGTTTGTTTTTCTTGTCAGTGCTGGACTCACCAGTGCAAGCTGCCCCTTCCCAGTTGGCCTCTGGTGCACAGCTTACCTCCTGCACTGCTGGTAGACAGGGTGCTGCTGCCCAGGCTGTTCAGATCCCAAAGCAGGCACGCGAAGGCTCCCGCTGGGGCCCGCTGGATTCACTGGAGCACACTGACTTTTCCCAGCTGGCTGCCCGGAAGCCCAGCTAGCCTCTTGCAGGACTTGGAGATGTGGTGCGGCCGCCCAGGCTGATCTCAGTCTGTCCGATCCCTGGAGTCCGAAACTAAGATGGATGCACCTCACCTGACTGGTGGGAGGCCGAGTTCTGAAGTCAGTTTAAGTATTTCTAATACGTAAGTATTTGTCTTTACTCTGCAACACTGTATTTCCTTATATCGTGGTATTCTTACATATTTCTTGAGAGCAAACTTTTTATGCATTCTCTTTTGCGGCTACACGCTTAGACGTACACGCAACACCAAAACTTTTCGAGTTAAAACGTGTTGTTTAGGAAAAACAAGATAATTTCGCACAATGCGGGATTTCCTTAAAACGTGGTATTATGACATATTTTTTTGAGAGTAAATTCTCCTTTGGGTTCTCTTTTGAGGCTACACGTTTAGACATACACGCAACACCAAATCCTTTCGAGTTACAGCGTGTTGTTTAGGAAAAACAAGATAATTTTGCATGATGCGTTATTTCTCCTCGTAAATTTTAAGTATTTCTAATAAGTACGTATTTGTCTTTAATCTGCAATACTGTATTTCCTTATAACGTGGTATTCTTACATATTCGTTCGAGAGAAAACTCTCCTGTGCATTCTCTTTTGAGGCTACATGTTTAGATATACATGCAACACCAAAGCTTTTCAAGTTACAACGTGTTGTTTAGGAAAAACAAGATAATTTCGCACGATGAGCGATTTCCTTATAACGGGATATTCTGACATGCTTTTTCGAGAGAAAAATCTCCTCTGCGTTCTCCTTTGAAGCTAGAAGCTTAGACATACACGCAACACCAAATCTTTTCGAGTTACACCGTGTTATTTAGGAAAAAAAAGATAATTTTGCACGATGCGTTATTTCTTCTCATAAAGTTTAAGTATTTCCAATAGGTACGTATTTCTCTTTAATATGCAACTCTGTATTTCCTTATAATGTGGTATTCTTACATATTGTTTCGAGAGAAAACTCTCCTGTGCGTTCTCTTCTGAGGCTACACACTTAGACATACACGCAACACAAAGCATTTCGAGTTAAGACGTGTTGTTTAGGAAAAACAAGATAATTTCTCACAATGTTGTATTTCCTTAAAACGTGGTATTCTGACATATTTTTTGGAGAAAACTCTCCTGTGCATTCTCTTTTGAGGCTACATGCTTAGACATACATACAACACCAAAGCTTTGCGAGTTACAACATTTTGTTTAGGAAAAAACAGATAATTTCGCATGATGCATTATTTCTTCTCGTAAAGTTTAAGTATTTCTAATAGGTACGTATTTGTCCTTAATCTGCAACACTGTATTTCCTAAGAAACGTGGTATTCTTAGATATTCTTTCGAGAGAAAACTCTCCTGTGCGTTCTCTTTTGAGGCTACACACTTAGACATACACTCAACACCAAAGCTTTTCGAGTTAAAACGTTGTTTAGGAAAAACAAGATAATTTCTCACGATGCGGGATTTCCTTAAAACGTGGTATTGTGACATATTTTTTCGAGGGAAAACTCTCCTGTGCTTTCTCTTTTGAGGCTGCACGCTTAGTCATACAAGCAACACAATATCTTTTCGAGTTACAACGTGTTGTTTAGGAAAAACATGATAATTTTCCACGATGCGTTATTTCTTCTAGTAAAGTTTAAGTATTTCTAATACGTACGTATTTGTCTTTACTGTATTTCTTTATAACGTGGTATTTTTACATATTCTTTCGAGAGAAATCTCTCCTGTGCGTTCTCTTTTGAGGCTACAAGCTTAGACATACACGCAACACCAAAGCTTTTTGAGTTACAACGTGTTGTTTAGGAAAAACTAGATAATTTCGCATGATGGGGTATTTCCTTAACACGTGTAATTCTGACATATTTTTTTGAGAGAAAATTCTCCTGTGGGTTTTCTTTGGAGGCTACACATCTAGACATACACGCAACACCAAATCTTTTCTAGTTACAACGTGTTGTTTAGGAAAAACAAGATAATTTTCAAGATGCATTATTTCTTCTCGTAAAGTTTAAGTATTTCTAATACATACGTATTTTTCTTTACTCTGCAACACTGTATTTCCTTATAATGTGGTATTCTTTCATATTCTTTCCAGAGAAAACTCTCCTCTTCGTTCTCTTTTGAGGCTACACGCTTAGACATACACGCAACACCAAAGCTCTTCGAGTTACAACCTGTTGTTTAGGAAAAACAAGATAATTTCGCACGATGCGGGATTTCCTTAAAACGTGGTATTCTGACATATTTTTTCGAGAGAAAAATCTCCTGTGTGTTCTCTTTTGAGGCTACACCCTGAGACATACAAGCTACACCAAAGCTTTTCGAGTTACAACGTGCTGTTTAGAAAAAACTAGATAATTTCGCACTATGCAGGATTTCCTTAAAACGTGGTATTCTGACTTATGTTTTCGAGGGAAAACTCTCCTGTGCATTCTCTTTTGAGGCTACAAGCTTAGACATACACGCAACACCAAATCCTTTCGAATTTCAACTTGTTGTTTAGGAAATACAAGATAATTTTGTAAGGAGCGTTATTTCTTCTCGTAAAGTTTAAGTATTTCCAATATGTACGTATTTCTCTTTAATATGCAACTCTGTATTTCCTTATAACGTGGTATTCTTGCATATTCTTTCGAGTGAAAACTCTCCTGTGCGTTCTCTATTGAGGCTACATGCTTAGACATACACGCAACACCAAAGTTTTTCGAGTTCAAATATGTTTTAAGGAAAAACAAGATAATTTCCCACGATGCGTGGTTTCCTTAAAAGGTGGTATTCTGACATATTTTATCGAAAGAAAACTCTCCTGTGCATTCTCCTTTGAGGCTACACGCTTAGACATACCCGCAATACCAAATCCTTTCGAATTACAACGTGTTGTGTAGGAAATACAAGATAATTTTGTACGATGCGTTAATTCTTCTCATAAAGTTTAAGTGTTTCTAATACGTACATAGTTGTCTTTACTCTGCAATACTGTATTTCCTTATAACGTGATATTCTTACATAATCTTTCGTGAGAAAACTCTCCTGTGCGTTCTCTTTTGAGGCTACACACTTAGACATAGACCTAACACCAAAGCTTTTCGAGTTAAAACATGTTGTTTAGGAAAAAGAAGATAATTTCTCACGATGCGGGATTTCTTTAAAACGTGATATTCTGACATATTTTTTCGAGAGAAAACACTCCTGTGCCTTCTCAGTTGAGGCTACAAGCTTATACATACACGCAACACCAAATCTTTTCGAGTTACAATGTGTTGTTTAGGAAAAACAAGATAATTTTGCACGATGTGATATTTCTTCTCGTAAACTTTAAGTATTTCCAATACGTACGTATTTGTCTTTACTCTGCAACACTATATTTCCTTATAACGTGGTATTCTTACCTATTCTTTCGAGAGAAAACTCTCCTGTGCATTCTCTTTTGAGGCTGCATGCTTAGACATACACGCAACACCAAAGCTTTTCGAGTTAAAACGTGTTGTTTAGGAAAAACAAGATAATTTCGCACGATGCTGGATTTCCTTAAAACGTGGTAATCTGAAATATTTTCTCGAGAGAAAATTGTTCTGTGCGTTCTCTTTTGAGACTACATGCTTTACCAAACACGCAACACAAAATCTTTTCGAGTTATAACATGTTGTTTAGGAAATATAAGATAATTTTGCAAGATGCGTTATTTCTTCTCGAAAATTTTAAGTATTTCTAATACGTACATATTTGTACACCTTTAGACATACAGGCAACACCAATTCCTTTCGAGTTACAACGTGTTGTTTAGGAAAAACAAGATAATTTTCCATGATGCGTTATTTCTTCTCGTAAATTTTAAGTATTTCTAATACGTACGTATTTGTCTTTAATCTGCAATATTGTATTTCCTTATAACGTGGTATTCTTACATATTCTTTTGAGAGAAAACTCTCCTGTGCATTCTCTTTTGAGGCTACACGCTTAGACATACACGCAACACCAAAGCTTTTCAAGTTACAATGTGTTGTTTAGGAAAAACAAGATAATTTTGCACGATGTGCGATTTCCTTATAACGGGGTATTCTGACATGTTTTTTCGAGAGAAAAATCTGTCCGTTCTCGTTTGAGGCTAGAAGCTTAGACATAAGGCAACACCAAATCTTTTCGAGTTACAACGTTTTATTTAGGAAAAACAAGATAATTTTGCACGATGCGTTATTTCTTCTCATAAAGTTTAAGTATTTCCAATAGGTACGTATTTCTCTTCAATATGCAACTCTGTATTTCCTTATAACGTGGTATTCTTACATATTGTTTCGAGAGAAAACTCTCCTGTGCGTTCTCTTCTGAGGCTACACTCTTAGACATACACGCAACACAAAGCATTTCGAGTTAAAACGTGTTGTTTAGGAAAAACATGATAATTTCGCACAATGCTGTATTTCCTTAAAACGTGGTATTCTGACATATTTTTTGGAGAAAACTCTCCTGTGCATTCTCTTTTGAGGCTACACACTTAGACATAGACGCAAACCAAAGCTCTGCGAGTTACAATGTTTTGTTTAGGAAAAACAAGATAATTTCGCCTGATGCGTTATTTCTTCTCGTAAAGGTTAAGTATTTCTAATACGTACGTATTTTTCCTTAATCTGCAACACTGTATTTCCTAAAAAACGTGGTATTCTTAGATATCCTTTCGAGAGAAAACTCTGCTGTGCGTTCTCTTTTGAAGCTACACACTTAGACATACACGCAACACCAAAGCTTTTCGAGTTAAAACATGTTGTTTAGGAAAAACAAGATAATTTCTCACGATGCAGGATTTCCTTAAAACGGGATATTTTGACATATTTTTTCGAGAGAAAACTCTCCTGTGCTTTCTCTATTGCGGCTGCACGCTTAGTCATACATGCAACACAATATCTTTTTGAGTTACAACGTTTTGTTTAGGAAAAACAAAATAATTTTGCACGACGCGTTATTTCTTCTAGTAAAGTTTAAGTATTACTAATACGTACGTATTTGTCTTTACTCTGCAACACTGTATTTCTTTATAACGTGGTATTCTTACATATTCTTTTGAGAGAAATCTCTCCTGTGCGTTCTCTTTTGAGGCTACAAGCTTAGACATACACGCAACACCAAAGTTTTTCGTGTTACAACGTGTTGTTTAGGAAAAACAAGATAATTTCGCATGATGCGGTATTTCCTTAACACGTGGAATTCTGACATATTTTTTGGAGAGAAAATTCTCCTGTGGGTTCTCTTTAGAGGCTACACATTTAGACATACACGCAACACCAAATCTTTTCTAGTTACAACGTGTTGTTTAGAAAAAACCAGATAATTTTCAAGATGCATTATTTCTTCTCGTAAATTTTAAGTATTTCTAATACCTACGTATTTTTCTTTACTCTGCAACACTGTATTTCCTTATAACGTGGTATTCTTTCATATTCTTTCCAGAGAAAACTCTCCTCTTCATTCTCTTTTGAGGCTACACACTTAGACACATACCCAACACCAAAGATCTTCGAGTTACAACCTGTTGTTTAGGAAAAACAAGATAATTTCGCACGATGCGGGATTTCCTTAAAACGTGGTATTCTGACATATTTTTTGGAGAGAAAATTCTCTTGTGGGTTCTCTTTTGAGGCTACACACTTAGACATACACACAACACCAAAGCTTTTCATGTTACAACGTTTTGTTTAGGAAAAACAAGATAATTTCGCATGATGCGTTATTTCTTCTCGTAAAGTTTAAGTATTTCTAATATGTATGTATTTGTCCTTACTCTGCAACACTTTATTTCCTTATAACGTGGTATTCTTACATATTCTTTCAAGAGAAAACTTTCCTGTGTGTTCTCTTTTGAGGCTTCACATTTAGACATACACGCAACACCAAAGCTTTTCGAGTTAAAACATGTTGTTTAGGAAAAATAAGATAATTTCACATAATGCGGGATTTCCTTAAAACGTGGTATTCTGACATATTTTTTCTAGAGAAAAACCTCCTGTGCATTCTCTTTTGAGGCATCACGCTTAGACATACATGGAACACCATATCTTTTTCGAGTTACAACGTGTTGTTTAGGAAAAACAATCTTTTCGAGTTACAACGTTTTGTTTAGGAAAAACAAAATAATTTTGCACCACGCGTTATTTCTTCTAGTAAAGTTTAAGTATTTCTAATGCGTACGTATTTGTCTTTACTCTGCAACACTGTATTTCATTATAACGTGGTATTCTTACATATTCTTTCGAGAGAAATCTCTCCAGTGCATTCTCTTTTGAGGCTACATGCTTAGACATACATGCAACAGCAAAGCTTTTCGAGTTACAACGTGTTGTTTAGGAAAAACAAGATAATTTCGCATGATGCGGTATTTCCATAAAACGTGGATTTCTGACATATTTTTTTGAGAGAAAATTTTCCTGTGGGTTCTCTTTGGAGAATACACATTTAAACATACACGCAACACCAAATCTTTTCTAGTTACAACGTGTTTACTTCTCATAAATTTTAAGTATTTCTAATACGTACTTATTTGTTTTTACTCTGCAACAGAGTATTCCATTATAACATTGAATTCTTACATATTCTTTTGAGAGAAAACTCTCCTGTGCATTCTCTTTTGAGGCTACATGCTTAGACATACACGCAACACCAAAGCTTTTTGACTTACAACGTGTTGTTTAGGAAAAACAAGATAATTTCGCCCGATGCGGGATTTCCTTAAAACGTGGTATTCTGACATATTTTTTTGGAGATAAAATTCTCCTTTGGGTTCTCTTTTGAGGCTACACATTTAGACTTACAAGCAACACCAAATCTTTTCAGGTTACAACGTGTTGTTTAGGATATACAAGATAATTTTGTACGATGCGTTATTTCTTCTCGTAAAGTTTAAGTATTTCTAATACGTACGTATTTGTCTTTACTCTGCAACAGTCTATTTGCTCATAACGTGGTATTCTTACATATTCTTTCGAGAGAAAACACTCCTGTGCGTTTTCTTTTGAGGCTACACGCTTAGACATACATGCAACACCAAAGCTTTTCAAGTTACAATGTGTTGTTTAGGAAAAACAAGATAATTTCATACAATGAGCGATTTCCATAAAACGGGGTATTCTGACATGTTTTTTCGAGAGAAAACTCTCCTGTACATTCTGTTTTGAGACTAGAAGCTTAGGCATACACGCAACACCAAAGCTTTTCGAGTTACAACATTTTGTTTAGGAAAAACAAGATAATTTCGCATGATGCGTGATTTCTTCTCGTAAAGTTTAAGTATTTCTAATAAGTACGTATTTGTCCTTACTCTGCAACACTGTATTTCCTTATAACATGGTATTCTTACATATTCTTTCGAGAGAAAACTCTCCTGTGCATTCTCTTTTGAGGCTACACATTTAGACATACACGCAACACCAAAGCTTTTCAAGTTAAAACATGTTGTTTAGGAAAAACAAGATAATTTCACATGAAGCTGGATTTCCTTTAAACGTGGTATTCTGACATATTTTTTCGAGAGAAAACACTCCTGTGCGTTCTCTTTTGAGGCTGCATGCTTAGTCATACATGCAACACCATATCTTTTCGAGTTACAACGTGTTGTTTAGGAAAAACAATATAATTTTGCACGACGCGTTATTTCTTCTCGTAAATTTTAAGTATTTCTAATAGGTACGTATTTGTCTTTACTCTGCAACACTGTATTTCTTATAACGTGGTATTCTTACATATTCTTTCAATAGAAATCTCTCCTGTGCATTCTCTTTTGAGGCTACATGCTTAGACATACATGCAACACCAAAGCTTTTTGAGTTACAACGTGTTGTTTAGGAAAAACAAGATAATTTCGCATGATGCGGTATTTCCTTAAAACGTGGATTTCTGACATATTTTTTCGAGAGAAAATTCTCCTATAGGTTCTCTTTGGTGGATACACATTTAGACATACACGCACCACCAAATCTTTTCTAGTTACAACGTGTTGTTTAGAAAAACAAGATAATTTCGCATGATGCGGTATTTCCTTAAAACGTGGAATTCTGGCAAATTTTGATGAAAGAAAATTCTCCTGTCAGTTCTCTTTTGAGGCTACACGTTTAGACGTACATGCCACACCAAATCTTTTCGAGGTACAAGGTGTTGTTTAGGAAATACAAGCTAATGTTGTACGATGCGTTATTTCTTCTCCTAAAGTTTAAGGGTTTCCAATACGTACGTCTTTGTCTTTACTCTGCAACACTGTATTTCCTTATAGCGTGGTATTCTTACATATTCTTTCGAGAGAAAACTCTCCCGTGCGTTCTCTTTTGAGGCTACACGCTTAGACATACACGCAAAACCAAAGCTTTTCAAGTTACAACGTGTTGTATAGGAAAAACAAGATAATTTCGCAAGATGCGGGATTTCCTTAAAACGTGGTATTCTGACAAATTTTGACTAAAGAAAATTCTCCTGTGGGTTCTCTTTTGAGGCTACACGTTTAGACGTACACGCCACACCAAATCTTTTCGAGGTACAACGTGTTGTTTAGGAAATAAAAGCTAATTTTTACTATGCCTTATTTCTTCTCGTAAAGTTTAAGTGTTTCCAATACGTACATATTTGTCTTTACTCTGCAACACTTTATTTCCTTATAACGTGGTATTCTTACATATTCTTTCGAGAGAAAACTCTCCTGTGCGTTCCCTTTTGAGGCTACACGCTTAGACATACACCCAACACCAAAGCTTTTCGAGTTACAACGTGTTGTTTAGGAAAAACAAGATAATTTCGCACGATGTGGGATTTCCTTAAAACGTGTTATTCTGACAAATTTTGACGAAAGAAAATTCTCCTGTGGGTTCTCTTTTGAGGCTATACGTTTAGACATACACGGCACACCAAATCTTTTCGAGGTACAACAAGTTGTTTAGGAAATACAAGCTAATTTTGTACTATGCGTTATTTCTTCACGTAAATTTTAAGTATTTCTAATATGTACATATTTATCTGTACTCTGCAACACTGTATTTCCTTATAACGTGGTATTCTTACATATTTTTTCGAGAGCAAACTCTCCTGTGCGTTCTCTTTTGCGGCTACACGCTTAGACATACACGCAACACCAAAGGTTTTCGAGTTAAAACTTGTTGTTTAGGAAAATCAAGATAATTTTGCACGATGTGCGATTTCCTTATAACGGGGTATTCTGAAATGTTTTTTTGAGAGAAAACTCTCCTGTGAGTTCTCTCTTGAGGCTAGAAGCTTAGACATACACGCAACTCCATATCTTTTCGAGTTACAACGTGTTCTTTAGGAAAAACAAGATAATTTTGCAGGATGCGTTATTTCTTCTCAGAAAGTTTAAGTATTTCCATTATGTACGTATTTCTCTTTAATATGCAACTCTGTATTTCCTTATAACGTGGTATTCTTACATATTCATTCGAGTGAAAACTCTCCTGTGCGTTCTCTATTGAGGCTACACGCTTAGACATACACGCAATATCAAAGCTTTTCGAGTTAAAATATGTTGTTAAGGAAAAACAAGATAATTTCGCACGATGCGTGATTTCCTTAAAACGTGGTATTCTGACATATTTTTTCGAGAGAAAACTCTCCTGTGTGTTCTCCTTTGAGGATACACGCTTAGACATACACGCAACACCAAATCCTTTCGAGTTAAATCGTGTTGTGTAGGAACTACAAGATAATTTTGTACGATGCATTAATTCTTCTCATAAAGTTTAAGTGTTTCTAATACGTACATAGTTGTCCTTACTCTGCAACACTGTATTTCCTTATAACGTGGTATTCTTATATATTCTTTCGAGAGAAAACTCTCCTGTGCGTTCTCTTTTGAGGCTACACACTTAGACATAGATGTAACACCAAAGCTTTTCTATTTAAAACATATTGTTTAGGAAAAAGAAGATAATTTCGCACGATGTGGGATTTCTTTAAAACGTGGTATTCTGACATATTTTTTTCGAGAGAAAACACTCCTGTGCCTTCTCAGTTGAGGCTACAAGCTTATACATACTCGCAACACCAAATTTTTTCGAGTTACAATGTGTTGTTTAGGAAAAACAAGATAATTTTGCACGATGTGATATTTCTTCTCGTAAAGTTTAAGTATTTCCAATACGTACGTATTTGTCTTTACTCTGCAACTCTATATTTCCTTATAACGTGGTATTCTTACATATTCTTTCGAGAGAAAACTCTCCTGTGCATTCTCTTTTGAGGCTGCATGCTTAGACATACACGCAACACCAAAGCTTTTCGAGTTAAAACGTGTTGTTTAGGAAAAACAAGATAATTTCGCATGATGCTGGATTTCCTTAAAACGTTGTATTCTGAAATATTTTTTCGAGGGAAAATTGTTCTGTGCTTTCTCTTTTGAGACACCATGCTTTACCATACACGCAACACAAAATCTTTTCGAGATATAACGTGTTGTTTAGGAAATACAAGATAATTTTGCACGATGTGTTATTTCTTCTTGAAAATATTAAGTATTTCTAATAAGTACATATTTGTCTTTACTCTGCAACACTGTATTTCCTTATATCGTGGTATTCTTACATATTTTTTCGAGAGCAAACTCTCCTGTGCAATCTCTTTTGCGGCTACACGCTTAGACATACACGCAACACCAAAGCTTTTCGAGTTAAAACGTGTTGTTTAGGAAAAACAAGATAATTTCGCACGATGCGGGATTTCCTTAAAATGTGGTATTATGACATATTATTTCGAGAGTAAATTCTCCTTTTTGTTCTCTTTTGAGGCTACACGTTTAGACATACAGGCAACACCAATTCTTTTTGAGTTACAACGTGTTGTTTAGGAAAAACAAGATAATTTTGCACGATGTGATATTTCTTCTCGTAAAGTTTAAGTATTTCTAATACGTACGTATTTGTCTTTAATCTGCAATATTGTATTTCCTTATAACGTGGTATTCTTATATATTCTTTCGAGAGAAAACTCTCCTGTGCATTCTCTTTTGCAGCTACACGCTTAGACATACACGCAACACCAAAGCTTTTCAAGTTACAACGTGTTGTTTAGGAAAAACAAGATAATTTCGAACAATGCTGTATTTCCTTAAAACGTGGTATTCTGACATATTTTTTTGGAGAAAACTCTCCTGTGCATTCTCTTTTGAGGCTACACGCTTAGACATAGATGCAATACCAAAGCTTTGAGAGTTACAACGTTTTGTTTAGGAAAAACAAGATTATTTCGCCTGATGCATTATTTCTTCTCGTAAGGTTAAGTATTTCTAATACGTACGTTTTTGTCCTTAATCTGCAACACTGTATTTCCTAAAAAACGTGGTATTCTTAGATATTCTTTCGAGAGAAAACTCTGCTGTGAGTTCTCTTTTGAAGCTACACACTTAGACATACACGCAACACCAAAGCTTTTCGAGTTAAAATATGTTGTTTAGGAAAAACAAGATAATTTCTCACGATGCGGGATTTCCTTAAAACGTGGTATTGTGACATATTTTTTCGAGAGAAAACTCTCCTGTGCTTTCTTTTTTGAGGCTGCACGCTTAGTCATACATGCAACACAATATCTTTTTGAGTTACAACGTGTTGTTTAGGAAAAACATGATAATTTTGCACGACGCGTTATTTCTTCTAGTAAAGTTTAAGTATTTCTATTACGTACGTATTTGTCTTTACTCTGCAACACTGTATTTCCTTATAACGTGGTATTCTTACATATTCTTTCAAGAGAAATCGCTCCTGTGCGTTATCTTTTGAGGCTACAAGCTTAGACATACACGCAACACGAAAGCTTTTCGTGTTACAACGTGTTGTTTAGGAAAAACAAGATAATTTCGCATGATGCGGTATTTCCTTAACACGTGGAATTCTGACATATTTTTTCGAGAGAAAATTGTTCTGTGGTTCTCTTTGAGGCTACACATTTAGACATACACACAACACCAAATCTTTCTAGTTACAACGTGTTGTTTAGGAAAAACAAGATAATTTTCAAAATGCATTATTTCTTCTCGTAAATTTTAAGTATTTCTAAAACGTACGTATTTTTCTTTTCTCTGCAACACTGTATTTCCTTATAACGTGGTATTCTTTCATATTCTTTCGAGAGAAAACTCTCCTCTTCGTTCTCTTTTGAGGCTACACGCTTAGATATACACGCAACACCAAAGCTCTTCGAGTTACAACCTGTTGTTTAGGAAAAACAAGATAATTTCGCACGATGCGGGATTTCCTTAAAACGTGGTATTCTGACATATTTTTTGGAGAGAAAATTCTCCTTTTGGTTCTCTTTTGAGGCTACACACTTAGACATACACGCAACAATAAAGCTTTTCGAGTTAAAATGTTTTCTTTAGGAAAAACAAGATAATTTCGCATGATGCATTATTTCTTCTCGTAAAGTTTAAGTATTTCTAATACGTACGTATTTGTCCTTACTCTGCAACACTGTATTTCCTTATAACGTGGTATTCTTACATATTCTTTTGAGAGATAACTTTTCTGTGCGTTCTCTTTTGAGGCTACACATTTAGACATACTCGCAACACCAAAGCTTTTCGAGTTAAAACATGTTGTTTAGGAAAAACAAGATAATTCCAAATGATGCGGGATTTCCATAAAACGTGGTATTCTGACATATTTTTTTGAGAGAAAACTCTCCTGTGCATTCTCTTTTGAGGCTGCATGCTTAGTCATATATGCAACAACATACCTTTTCGAGTTACTACGTGTTGTTTAGGAAAAACAATATAATTTTGCACGACGCGTTATTTCTTTAAGTTAAGTTTAAGTATTTCTAATACGTACGTATTTGTCTTTACTCTGCAACACTGTATTTCCTTATAACGTGGTATTCTTACATATTCTCTCGAGAGAAATCTCTCCTGTGCATTCTCTTTTGAGGCTACATGCTTAGACATACACGCAACACCAAAGCTTTTTGACTTACAACGTGTTGTTTCGGAAAAACAAGATAATTTCGCATGATGCGGTATTTCCTTAAAACGTGGATTTCTGACATAGTTTTTTGAGAGAAAATTCTCCTGTGGGTTCTCTTTGGAGGATATACATTTAGACATACACGCAACACCAAATGTTTTCTAGTTACAACGTGTTGTTTAGGAAAAACAAGATAATTTCACACGATGCTGGATTTCCTTAAAACGTGGTATTCTGACATATTTTTTGGAGAGAAAATTCTCCTTTTGGTTCTCTTTTGAGGCTACACACTTAGACATACACGCAACAATAAAGCTTTTCGAGTTAAAATGTTTTCTTTAGGAAAAACAAGATAATTTCGCATGATGCATTATTTCTTCTCGTAAAGTTTAAGTATTTCTAATACGTACGTATTTGTCCTTACTCTGCAACACTGTATTTCCTTATAACGTGGTATTCTTACATATTCTTTTGAGAGATAACTTTTCTGTGCGTTCTCTTTTGAGGCTACACATTTAGACATACTCGCAACACCAAAGCTTTTCGAGTTAAAACATGTTGTTTAGGAAAAACAAGATAATTCCAAATGATGCGGGATTTCCATAAAACGTGGTATTCTGACATATTTTTTCGAGAGAAAACTCTCCTGTGCATTCTCTTTTGAGGCTGCATGCTTAGTCATATATGCAACAACATACCTTTTCGAGTTACTACGTGTTGTTTAGGAAAAACAATATAATTTTGCACGACGCGTTATTTCTTTAAGTTAAGTTTAAGTATTTCTAATACGTACGTATTTGTCTTTACTCTGCAACACTGTATTTCCTTATAACGTGGTATTCTTACATATTCTCTCGAGAGAAATCTCTCCTGTGCATTCTCTTTTGAGGCTACATGCTTAGACATACACGCAACACCAAAGCTTTTTGACTTACAACGTGTTGTTTCGGAAAAACAAGATAATTTCGCATGATGCGGTATTTCCTTAAAACGTGGATTTCTGACATAGTTTTTTGAGAGAAAATTCTCCTGTGGGTTCTCTTTGGAGGATATACATTTAGACATACACGCAACACCAAATGTTTTCTAGTTACAACATGTTGTTTAGGAAAAACAAGATAATTTCACACGATGCTGGATTTCCTTAAAACGTGGTATTCTGACATATTTTTTGGAGAGAAAATTCTCCTTTTGGTTCTCTTTTGAGGCTACACACTTAGACATACACGCAACAATAAAGCTTTTCGAGTTAAAATGTTTTCTTTAGGAAAAACAAGATAATTTCGCATGATGCATTATTTCTTCTCGTAAAGTTTAAGTATTTCTAATACGTACGTATTTGTCCTTACTCTGCAACACTGTATTTCCTTATAACGTGGTATTCTTACATATTCTTTTGAGAGATAACTTTTCTGTGCGTTCTCTTTTGAGGCTACACATTTAGACATACTCGCAACACCAAAGCTTTTCGAGTTAAAACATGTTGTTTAGGAAAAACAAGATAATTCCAAATGATGCGGGATTTCCGTAAAACGTGGTATTCTGACATATTTTTTCGAGAGAAAACTCTCCTGTGCATTCTCTTTTGAGGCTGCATGCTTAGTCATACATGCAACAACATATCTTTTCGAATTACTACGTGTTGTTTAGGAAAAACAATATAATTTTGCACGACGCGCTATTTCTTCAAGTAAAGTTTAAGTATTTCTAATACGTACGTATTTGTCTTTACTCTGCAACACTGTATTTCCTTATAACGTGGTATTCTTACATATTCTCTCGAGAGAAATCTCTCCTGTGCATTCTCTTTTGAGGCTACATGCTTAGACATACACGCAACACCAATGCTTTTCGAGTTACAACGTGTTGTTTAGGAAAAACAAGATAATTTCGCATGATGCGGTATTTCCTTAAAACGTGGATTTCTGACATATTTTTTTGAGAGAAAATTCTCCTGTGGGTTCTCTTTGGAGGATATACATTTAGACATACACGCAACACCAAATGTTTTCTAGTTACAACGTGTTGTTTAGGAAAAACAAGATAATTTCGCACGATGCTGGATTTCCTTAAAACGTGGTATTCTGACATATTTTTTGGAGAGAAAATTCTCCTTTTGGTTCTCTTTTGAGGCTACACACTTAGACATACATGCAACACCAAAGCTTTTCGGGTTAAAATGTTTTCTTTAGGAAAAACAAGATAATTTCGCATGATGCGTTATTTCTTCTCGTAAAGTTTAAGTATTTCTAATATGTACGTATTTGTCCTTACTCTGCAACACTGTATTCCCTTACAACGTGGTATTCTTACATATCCTTTCGAGAGAAAACTTTCCTATGCGTTCTCTTTTGAGGCTACACATTTAGACATACACGCAACACCAAAGCTTTTCGTGTTAAAACATGTTGTTTAGGAAAAACAAGATAATTTCAAATGATGCGGGATTTCCGTAAAACGTGGTATTCTGACATATTTTTTCGAGAGAAAACTCTCCTGTGCATTCTCTTTTGAGGCTGCATGCTTAGTCATACATGCAACAACCTATCTTTTCGAATTACTACGTGTTGTTTAGGAAAAACAATATAATTTTGCACGACGCGCTATTTCTTCAAGTAAAGTTTAAGTATTTCTAATACGTACGTATTTGTCTTTACTCTGCAACACTGTATTTCCTTATAACGTGGTATTCTTACATATTCTCTCGAGAGAAATCTCTCCTGTGCATTCTCTTTTGAGGCTACATGCTTAGACATACGCGCAACACCAATGCTTTTCGAGTTACAACGTGTTGTTTAGGAAAAACAAGATAATTTCGCATGATGCGGTATTTCCTTAAAACATAGATTTCTGGCATATTTTTTGAGAGAAAATTCTCCTGTGGGTTCTCTTTAGAGGATATACATTTAGACATACACGCAACACCAAATCTTTTCTAGTTACAACGTGTTGTTTAGGAAAAACAAGATAATTTTGCACGATACATTCCTTCTTCTCGTAAATTTTAAGTATTTCTAATACGTACTTATTTGTTTTTACTCTGCAACACTTTATTTCCTTATAACGTGGAATTCTTACATATTCTTTTGAGAGAAAACTCTCCTGTGCGTTCTCTTTTGAGGCTACATGTTTAGACATACACACAACGCCAAAGCTTTTCGAGTTACAACGTGTCGTTTAGGAAAAACAAGATAATTTCGCACGATGCGAGATTTCCTTAAAACGTGGTATTTTGACATATTTTTTGGAGATAAAATTCTCCTTTGGGTTCTCTTTTGAGGCTACACATTTAGACTTACAAGCAACACCAAATCTTTTCAGGTTACAATGTGTTGTTTAGGATATACAAGATAATTTTGTACGATGCGTTATTTCTTCTCGTAATGTTTAAGTATTTCTAATACGTATGTATTTGTCTTTACTCTGCAACACTCTATTTGCTCATAACGTGGTATTCTTACATATTCTTTCGAGAGAAAATGCTCCTGTGCGTTCTCTTTTGAGGCTACACGCTTAGACATACATGCAACACCAAAGCTTTTCAAGTTACAACGTGTTGTTTAGGAAAAACAAGATAATTTCACACAATGAGCGATTTCCATAAAACGGGGTATTCTGACATGTTTTTTCGAGAGAAAACTCTCCTGTGCGTTCTCTTTTGAGGCTAGAAGCTTAGACATACACGCAACACCAAATCTTTTCGAGTTACAACGTGTTATTTAGGAAAAACAAGATAATTATGCTCGATGCGTTATTTCTTCTCATAAAGTTTAAGTATTTCCTATATGTACGTATATGTCTTTAATATGCAACACTGTATTTCCTTGTAAAGGGGAATTCTTACATATTCTTTCGAGAGAAAACTCCCTTGTGCGTTCTCGTCTGTGGCTACACACTTACACATACACACAATACCAAAGCTTTTCAAGTTACACCGTTTTGTTTAGGAAAAACAAGATAATTTCGCATGATGCGTTATTTCTTCTCGTAAAGTTTAAGTATTTCTAATACGTACATATTTGTCCTTACTCTGCAACACTGTATTCCCTTATAACGTGGTATTCTTACATATCCTTTCGAGAGAAAACTTTCCTATGCGTTCTCTTTTGAGGCTACACATTTAGACATACACGCAACACCAAAGCCTTTCGAGTTAAAACATGTTGTTTAGGAAAAACAAGATAATTTCACATGATGCGCGATTTCCTTAAAATGTGGTATTCTGACATATTTTTTCGAGAGAAAACTCTCCTGTGCAGTCTCTTTTGAGGCTGCACGCTTAGTCATACATGCAACACCATATCTTTTCGAGTTACAACGTGTTGTTTAGGAAAAACAATATAATTTTGCACGACGCGTTATTTCTTCTAGTAAAGTTTAAGTATTTCTAATACGTACATATTTGTCTTTACTCTGCAACACTGTTTTTCCTTATAACGTGTTATTCTTACATATTCTTTTGAGAGAAATCTCTCCTGTTCATTCTCTTTTGAGGCTACATGCTTAGACATACATGCAACACCAAAGCTTTTCGAGTTACAACATGTTGTTTAGGAAAAAGAAGATAATTTTGCATGATGCGGTATTTCCTTAAAAGGTGGATTTCTGACATATTTTTTCGAGAGAAAATTCTCCTGTGGGTTCTCTTTGGAGGATACACATTTAGACATACACACACCACCAAATCCTTTCTAGTTACAACGTGTTGTTTAGGAAAAACAAGATAATTTTTCACGATACATTACTTCTTCTCGTAAATTTTAAGTATTTCTAATACGTACGTATTTGTTTTTACTCTGCAACACTGTATTCAGTTATAACATGGAATTCTTACATATTCTTTTGAGAGAAAACTCTCCTGTGCATTCTCTTTTGAGGCTACATGCTTAGACATACACGCAACACCAAAGCTTTTCGAGTTACAACGTGTTGTTTAGGAAAAACAAGATGATTTCGCATGATGCAGTATTTCCTTAAAACGTGGAATTCTGGCATATTTTTTCAAGAGAATATTCTCCTGTGGGTTCTCTTTGGAGGCTACACATTTAGATATACACGCAACACCAAATGTTTTCTAGTTACAACGTGTTGTTTAGGAAAAACAAGATAATTTTGCACGATACATTCCTTCTTCTCGTAAATTTTAAGTATTTCTAATACATACGTATTTGTTTTTACTCTGCAACACTGTATTTCCTTATAACGTGGAATTCTTACATATTCTTTTGAGAGAAAACTCTCCTGTGCGTTCTCTTTTGAGGCTACATGCTTAGACATACACGCAACACCAAAGCTTTTCGAGTTACAACGTGTCGTTTAGGAAAAACAAGATAATTTCGCACGATGCGGGATTTCCTTAAAACGTGGTATTTTAACATATTTTTTGGAGATAAAATTCTCCTTTGGGTTCTCTTTTGAGGCTACACATTTAGACTTACAAGCAACACCAAATCTTTTCAGGTTACAACGTGTTGTTTAGGATATACAAGATAATTTTGTACCATGCGTTATTTCTTCTCGTAAAGTTTAAGTTTTTCTAATACTTACGTATTTGTCTTTACTCTGCAACACTCTATTTGCTCATAACGTGGTATTCTTACATATTCTTTCGAGAGAAAACGCTCCTGTGCGTTCTCTTTTGAGGCTACACGCTTAGACATACATGCAACACGAAATCTTTTCAAGTTACAAAGTGTTGTTTAGGAAAAACAAGAGGCTAGACGATTAGACATACACGCAAGACCAAATCATTTCGAGTTACAACGTGTTATTTAGGAAAAACAAGATAATTATGCTCGATGCGTTATTTCTTCTCATAAAGTTTAAGTATTTCCAATATGTACGTATATGTCTTTAATGTGCAACACTGTATTTCCTTGTAACAGGGTATTCTTACATATTCTTTCGAGAGAAAACTCTCTTGTGCCTTCTCGTCTGTGGCTACACACTTACACATACACGCAACACCAAAGCTTTTCAAGTTACACAGTTTTGTTTAGGAAACACAAGATAATTTTGCATGATGAGCGATTTCCTTAAAACAGGGTATTCTGACATGTCTTTTCTAGAGAAAACTCTCCTGTGGGTTCTCTTTTGAGGCTACACATTTAGACATACACGCAACACCATATCTTTTTGAGTTACAACGTGTTCTTTACGAAATACAAGATAATTTTGTGCGATGCGTTATTTCTTCTAGTAAAGTGTAAGTATTTCTAATACGTACGTATTTGTCTTTACTATGCAACACTGTATTTCCTTGTAAAGAGGTATTCTTACATATTCTTTCGAGAGAAAACTCTCCTGTGCGTTCTCTTCTGAGGCTACACACTTAGACATATACGCAACTCCAAAGCTTTTCGATTTAAAACTTGTTGTTTAGGAAAAAATAACTTAATTTCGCACGATGCGGGATTTCCTTAAAATGTGGTATTCTTAACTTTACGAGAAGAAATAACGCATCTTACAAAATTATCTTGTATTTCCTAAAAAACACGTTGTAACTCGAAAAGATTTGGTGTTGTGTGTATGTCTAAACGTGTCGCCTCAAAAGAGAACACACAGGTGAATTTTCCCTTGAAAAAATATGTAAGAATACCACATTTTAAGGAAATACTGCATCGTGTGAAATTATCTTGTTTTTCCTAAACAACACGTTGTAACTCGAAAAGCTTTGGTGTTGCGTGTATGTCTAAGCGTGTAGCCTCAAAAGAGAAATCCAGGAGAGTTTTCTATCGAAAAAATATGTCAGAATACCACGTTTTAAGGAAATCCAGCATCGTGAGAAATTATCTTGTTTTTCCTAAACAACTTGTTGTAACTCAAAAAGCTTTCGTGTTGCGTTTTTGCCTAAGCATGCAGCCTCAAAAGAGAACGCACAGGAGAGTTTTCTCTCGAAAGAATATGTAAAAAATACCACGTTATAAGTAAATACAGTGTTGCAGAGTAAAGACAAATACGTACGTATTGGAAATACTTAAACTTTTTGAGAAGAAATAATGCATCGTGAAAAATTATCTAGTTTTCCCTAAACAACACTGTGTAACTCGAACAGCTTTGGTGTTGCGTGTATGTCTAAGCATGTAGCCTCAAAAGAGAACGCACAGGAGAGTTTTCTATCGAAAGATTATGTACGAATACCACGTTATAAGGAAATACAGTGTTGCAGAGGAAAGACAAATACATACGTATTAGAAATACTTAAACTTTACAAGAAGAAATAACGCATCGTACAAAATTATCTTGTATTTCCTAAACAACACGTTGTAACTCGAAAGATTTGGTATTGCCTGTATATCTACATGTGTAGCCTCAAAAGAGAACCCACAGGAGAATTTTCTCTCAAAAAAATATGTCAGAATACCACGTTTTAAGGAAATCCCGTATCATGCGAAATTATCTTGTTTTTCCTAAACAACACTTTGTAACTCGAAAAGCTTTGGTGTTGCGTGTATGTCTAAGCGTGTAGCCTCAAAAGAGAACGCACAGGAGAGTGTTCTCTCAAAAGAATATATAAGAATTCCATGTTATAAGGAAATACAGTGTTGCAGAGTAAAGACAAATACGTACTTATTAGAAATATTTAAGCTTTACGAGAAGAAATTACGCATTGTACAAAATTATCTTACATTTCCTAAAAAACACGTTGTAACTCGAAAAGATTTGGTGTCGTGTGTATTTCTAAGCGAGTAGCCTCAAAGGAGAAGGCACAAGAGAGTTTTCTTTTGAAACAATATGTCAGAATACCACGTTTTAAGGAAATCCAGCTTCGTGTGAAATTAACTTGTTTTTCCTAAACAACTTGTTGTAACTCGAAAAGCTTTGGTGTTGCGTTTTTGTCTAAGCGCGCAGCCTCAAAAGAGAACACACAGGACAGTTTTCTCTTGAAAGAATATGTAAGAATACCATGTTATAAGGAAATACAGTGTTGCAGAGTAAAGACAAATACTTACGTATTAGAAATACTTAAACTTTTTGAGAAGAAATAAAGCATCATGCAAAAATATCTTGTTTTTCCTAAACAACACATTGTAACTCGAAAAGATTTGGTGTTGCGTGTATGTCTAAGCGTGTAGCCTCAAAAGAGAAGGCACAGGAGAGTTTTCTCTCGAAAAAATATGTCAGAATACCACGTTTTAAGTAAATCCCGCATCGTGGGAAATTATCCTGTTTTTCCTAAACAACATGTTTTAACTCGAATAGCTTTGGTGTTGCGTGTATGTCTAAGTGTGTAGTCTCAAAAGAGAATGCAAAGGAGAGTTTTCTCTCGAAAGAATATGTAAGAATACCACGTTACAAGGAAATACAGTGTTGCAGAGTAAAGACAAATACGTACTTATTAGAAATACTTAACCTTTACGAGAAGAAATAACGCATAGTACAAAATTATCTTGCATTTCCTAAACAACACGCTGTAACTCGAAAAGATTTAGGGTTGCATGTATATCTAAGCATGTAGCCTTAAAGGAGACCGCACAGGAGAGTTTTCCCTCGAAAAAATATGTCAGAATACCACGTTTTAAGGAAATCCCGCATCGTGCGAAATTATCTTGTTTTTCCTAAACAACACGTGGTAACTCGAAAAGCTTTGGTGTTGCATTTTTGTCTAAGCGTGCAGCCTCAAAAGAGAATGCACAGGAGAGATTTCTCTCGAAAGAATATGTAAGAATACAACTTTATAAGTAAATACAGTGTTGCAGAGTAAAGACAAATAAGTACGTATTGGAAATAATTAAACTTTATGAGAATAAATAAAGCATCGTGCAAAATTATCTTGTTTTTCCTAAACAACACATTGTAACTAGAAAAGATTTGGTGTTGCGTGGATGTCTAAGCTTGTAGCCTCAAAAGAGAACCCACAGGAGAGTTTTCTCTCGAAAAAATATGTCAGTATACCACGTTTTAAGGAAATCCCGCATCTTGCGAATATATCTTGCTTTTCCTAAACAACACTTTGTAACTCGAAAAGCTTTGGTGTTGCATGTATGTCTAAGCGTGTAGCCTCAAATGAGAATGCACAGGTGAGTTTTCTCTCGAAAGAATATGTAAGAATACCACTTTACAAGGAAATACAGTGTTGCAGAGTAAAGATAAATACGGACGTCTTAGAAATACTTAAAGTTTATGAGAAGAAATAAAGCATCGTGTAAAATTATCTTGTTTTTCCTTAACAAAACGTTGTAACTCGAAAAGATTTGGTGTTGCGTGTATGTCTAAGCGTGTAACCTCAAAAGAGAATGCACAGGAGAGTTTTCTCTTGAAAAATTATTTCAGAATACCACGTTTTAAAGAAATCCCGCATCGTGCGAAATTATCTTGTTTTTCCTAAACAACATGTTTTAAGTCGAAAAGCTTTTGTGTTGCATGTATGTCTAAGCGTGTAACCTCAAAAGAGAATGCACAGGTGAGTTTTCTCTTGAAAAAATATTTCAGAATACCACGTTTTAAAGAAATCCCACATCGTGCGAAATTATCTTGTTTTTCCTAAACAACACATTTTAAGTCGAAAAGCTTTGGTGTTGCGTGTATGTCTAAGTGTGTAGTCTCAAAAGAGAACGCACAGGAGAGTTTTCCCTCGAAAGAATATGTAAGAATACCACGTTACAAGGAAATACATTGTTGCAGAATAAAGACAAATACAACGTATTAGAAATACTTAACCTTTACGAGAAGAAATAACGCATCGTACAAAATTATCTTATATTTCCTAAACAACAAGTTGTAACTCCAAAAGATTTGGTGTTGCGTGTATATCTAAGCGTGTAGCCTCAAAAGAGAATGCACAGGAGAGTTTTCTCTCGAAAGAATATGTACGAATACCATGTTATAAGGAAATACAGTGTTGCAGAGTAAAGACAAATACGTACGTATTAGAAATACTAAAACTTTACAAGAAGAAATAACGCATCGTACAAAATTATCTTGTATTTCCCAAACAACGCATTGTAACTCAAAGGATTTGGTGTTGCCTGTATGTCTAAATGTGTAGCCTCAAAGAGAACCCACAGGAGAGTTTTCTCTCGAAAAAATATGTCAGAATGCCACGTTTTAAAGAAATCCCGCATCGTGCGAAATTATCTTGTTTTTCCTAAACAACACGTTGTAACTCGAAAAGCTTTGGTGTTGCGTGTATGTCTAAGCGTGCAGCCTCAAAAGAGAATGCACGGGAGAGTTTTCTCTCGAAAGAATATGTAAGAATACCACGTTATATGGAAATACAGTGTTGCAGAGTAAAGACAAATACGTACGTGTTAGAAATACTTAAACTTTACAAGAAGAAAAAACGCATCGTGCAAAATTATCTTGCTTTTCCTACACAACACGTTTTAACTCGAAAAGATTTGGTGTTGCCTCTATGACTAAGCGTGTAGCCTCAAAAGAGAATGCACAGGAGAGTTTTCTCTCGAAAGAATATGTAAGAATAACGCGTTACTAGGAAATACAGTGTTGCTGAATAAAGTCAAATACGTATGTATTAGAAATACTTAAACTTACGAGAAGAAATAACGCATCCTAAAAAATTATCTTGTGTTTCCTAAACAACGCGTTTTAACTCAAAAAGATTTGGTGTTGCGTGTATGTCTAAGCGTGTAGCCTCAAAAGAGAACACACAGGAGAGTTTTCTCTCGAAAAAATATGACAGAATACAACGTTTTAAGGAAATCCAGCATCTTGCGAAATTATCCTGTTTTTCCTAAACAACAGGTTGTAACTCGAAAATTATTGGTGTTGCGTGTATGTATAAGCGTGTAGAAACAGAAGACAATGCACAGGAGAGTTTTCTCTCTAAAGAATATGTAAGAATACCACGTTCCAAGTAAATATAGTGTTGCAGAGTAAAGACAAATACGTATGTATTAGAAATACTTAAACTTTATGAGAAGAAATAACTCCTCGTAAAAAAATTATCTGGTATTTTCTAAACAGCGCGTAGTAACTCGAAAGATTTGGTGTTGCGTGTATGTCTAACCGTGTAGCCTCAAAGGCGAACACACAGGAGAGTTTCCTCTCGAAAAAAATATGTCAGAATACCAGGTTTTAAGGAAATCCCACATACAGCGAAATTATCTTGTTTTTCCTAAACAGCACGTTGTAACTCGAAAAGCTTTGGTGTTGCGTGTATGTCTTAGCTTGCAGCCTCAAAAGAGAACGTAAAGGAGTGTTTTCTCTCAAAAGAATATGCAAGAATACCACGTTATAAGGAAATACAGTGTGGCAGAGTAAAGACAAATACGTACGTATTGGAAATACTTAAACTTTATGAGAAGAAATAACGCATCTTGCAAAATTATCTTGTTTTTCCTAAACAAGACGTTGTAACTCGAAAAGATTTGCTGTTACGTGTATGTCTAAGCTGGTAGCCTCAAAAGAGAACGCACAGGAGAGTTTTCTCTCCAAAAATTATGTCAGAATACCACGTTTTAAGGAAATCTCAAATCTTGCGGAATTATCTTGTTTTTCCTAAACAACACTTTGTAACTCGAAAAGCTTTGGTGTTGCGTGTATGTCTAATCATGAAGCCTCAAAAGAGAACGCACAGGAGAGTTTTCTCTCGAAAGAATATGTAAGAATATCACGTTATAAGGAAATAAAGTGTTGCAGAGTAGAGACAAATACGTACGAATTGGAAATACTTAAACTTTACAAGAAGAAATAACGCATCATGAAAAATTATCTTGTTTTTCCTAAACAAGACGTTGTAACTCGAAAAGAATTGGTGTTACGTGTATGTCTAAGCTGGTAGCATCAAAAGAGAACGCACAGGAGAGTTTTCTCTCCAAAAAATATGTCAGAATACCACGCTTTCAAGATATCCCGCATCTTGCGAAATTATCTTGTTTTTCCTAAATAACACGTTGCAACTCGAAAAGCTTTGGTGTTGCGTGTATGTCTAAGTGTGTAGCCTCAGAAGAGAATGCACAGGAGATTTTTCTCTCGAAAGAATATTTAAGAATACCAAGTTACAAGGAAATACAGTGTTGCAGAGTAAAGACAAATACGTATATATTAGAATTACTTAAAATTTACGAGAAGAAATAACGCATCGTACAAAATTATCTTTTATTTCCTAAACAACGCGTTGTAACTTGAAAAGATTTGGTGTTGCGTGCATGGCTAAGCGTGCAGCCTCAAAAGAGAACAAACAGGAGAGTTTTCTGTCGAAAAAAATATGTCAGAATGCCACGTTTTAAGGAAATCCCGCATCGTGCGAAATTATCTGGTTTTTCCTAAACAACACGTTGTAACTCGAAAAGATTTGGTGTTGCGTGCATGGCTAAGCGTGTAGCCTCAGAAGAGAACGTACAGGAGAGATTTCTCTCGAAAGAATATGTAAGAATACCACGTTACAAGGAAATACAGTGTTGCAGAGTAAAGACAAATATGTATGTATTAGAAATACTTAAACTTTACGAGAAGAAATAACGCATCTTAAAAAATTATCTTGTATTTCCTAAACAACGCGTTGTACTCGAAAAGATGTGGTGTTGCGTGTATGTGTAAGCGTGTAGCCTCAAAGAGGAACACACAGGAGACTTTTCTCTCGAAAAAGTATGTCAGATTACCACGTTTTAAGGAAATTCTGCATCTTGCGGAATTATCTTGTTTTTCCTAAACAACAGGTTGTAACTCGAAAAGCTTTGGTGTTGGGTGTATGTCTAAGCGTGTAGCCTCAAAAGAGAACGCACAGGAGGGTTTTCTCTCAAAAGAATATGTAAGAATACCACGTTATAAGGAAATACAGTATTGCAGAGTAAAGACAAATACGTACGTATTAGAAATACTTAAACTTCACAAGAAGTAATAACGCATCGTGCAAAATTATCTTGTTTTTCCTAAACAACACGTTGTAACTCGAAAAGATTTGATTTTGCGTGTATGACTAAGCGTTTAGCCTCAAAAGAGAACACACAGGAGAGTTTTCTCTCGAAAAAAATATGTCAGAATACCACGTTTTAAGGAAATCCCGCATCTTGCGAAATTATCTTGTTTTTCCTAAACAACACGTTGTAACTCGAAAACCTTTGGTATTGCGTGTATGTCTAAGAGTGTAGCCTGAAAAGAGAACGCGCAGGAGAGTTTTCTCTCAAAAGAATATGTAAGAATACCACATTATACTCCTCCACTGCTGGTGGGGTTGCAAATTGGTACAACCACTCTGGAAATCAGTCTGGCGGTTCCTCCGAAAACTGGGCACCTTACTTCCAGAAGATCCTGCTATACCACTCCTGGGCATATACCCAGAAGACTCCCCACCATGTAATAAGGATACATGTTCTACTATGTTCATAGCAGCCCTATTTGTAATTGCCAGATGCTGGAAAGAACCCAGGTATCCCTCAACAGAAGAGTGGATGCAAAAAATGTGGTATATCTACACAATGGAGTACTATTCAGCCATTAGAAACAATGAATTCATGAAATTCTTAGGCAAATGGATGGAGCTAGAGAATATCATACTAAGTGAGGTAACTCAGACTCAAAAGGTGAATCATGGTATGCACTCACTAATAAGTGGATATTAACCTAGAAAACTGGAATACCCAAAACATAATCCACACATCAAATGAGGTACAAGAAGAAAGGAGGAGTGGCCCCTGGTTCTGGAAAGACTCAGTGAAACAGTATTCGGCAAAACCAGAACGGGGAAGTGGGAAGGGGTGGGTGGGAGGACAGGGGAAGAGAAGGGGGTTTGCGGGACTTTTGGGGAGTGGGGGGGCTAGAAAAGGGGAAATCATTTGAAATGTAAATAAATTATATCGAATAATAAAAAAAAGAAAAAAAAACAAAAAACAAAAAAAAATGTGGTATTCTGATGCATTCATTCGAGAGAAAACTCTCCTGCGCGTTCTCTTTTGAGGCTACATGCATAGTCATATATGCAACACCAAAGCTTTTTGAGTACAATGTGTTGTTTAGGAAAAACAAGATAATTTTGCATGATGCGTTATTTCTTCTCGTAAAGTTTAAGGATTTCTAATACGTATGTATTTGTCTTTACTCTGCAACACTGTGTTTCTGTATAACGTGGTATTCGTACATATTCTTTCGAGAGAAAACTCTCCTGTGCATTCTCGTTTGAGGCTGCACGCTTAGACATACACACAACACCAAAGCTATTCGAGTTACAATGTGTTATTAAGGAAAACAAGATAATTTCGCAAGATGAGGGAATTCCTTAAAACATGGTATTCTGACATATTTTTTCGAGAGAAATCTCTCCTGTGCATTCTCTTTTGAGTCTAAATGGTTAGACATACACGCAACACCAAAGCTTTTCGAGTTAAAACATGCTGTTTAGGAAAACCAAGATAATTTCACACGATGGGGGATTTCCTTAAAACGTGGTATTCTGAGATATTATTTTGAGAGAATACTCTTCTGTGCATTCTCTTTGAGGATACATATTTAGACATACACGCAACAACAAATCTTTTCGAGTTACAACATGTTGTTTAGGAAATACAAGATAATTTTGTACGATGTGTTATTTCTTCTCATAAAGTTTAAGTATTTCTAATATGTACGTATTTGTCTTTACTCTGCAACACTGTATTTCCTTGTAATGTGGTATTCTTACATATTCTTTCGAGTGCAAACTCTTCTGTGCATTCTCTTTTGAAGCTACACGCTTAGACATACATGCAACACCAAAGCTTTTCGAGTTACAACGTGTTGTGTAGGAAAAACAATATAATTTCACACGATGATGGATTTCCTTAAAACGTGGTATTCTGACATATTTTTTCGAGAGAAAATTCTCCTGTGCATTCGCTTTTGAGGCTACACGCTTAGACATACACGCAACACAAAATCTTTTCGAGTTACAATGTGTTGTTTAGGAAATACAAGATAATTTTGCACGACGCGTTATTTCTTCTTGTAAATTTTAAGTATTTCTAATTTTACGTATTTGTCTTTACTCTGCAACACTGTATTTCCTTATATCGTGGTATTCTTACATATTCTTTTGAGAGAAAACTCTCCTGTGCGTTCTCTTTTGAGGCTGAACCCTTACACATACACGCAACACCAAAGTTTTTCGAGTTATAACGTGTTGTTTAGGAAAAACAAGATAATTTCGCAGGATGCGGGATTTCCTTAAAACGTGGTATTCTGATATATTTTTTGGAGAGAAAACTCTCCTGTGTGTTCTCTTTTCCGGCTACATGCTTAGACATACATGCAACACCAAATCTTTACGAATATTAACTTGCTGTTTAGGAAATACAAGATAATTTTGTACGGAGCGTAATTTCTTCTCTTAAAGTTTAAGTATTTCTAATACGTACGTATTTGTCTTTACTCTGCAACACTGTATTTACTTGTAACGTGGTATTCTGACATATTCTTTCGAGAGAAAACCCTCCTGTGCATTCTCGTCTGAGGCTACACACTTAGGCATACACACAACACCAAAGCTTTTCGAGTTAAAACGTGTTGTTTATGAAAAAAAAGATAAAATCGCACAATGCTGGATTTCCTTAAAACGTGGTATTCTGACATATTTTTCGAGAGAAAAGTCTCCTGTGCATTCTCTTTTGAGGCTACAAGCTAAGTCATACACTCAACACCAAATCCGTTCGAGTTACAACGTTTTGTTTAGGAAATACTAGATAATTTTGCATGATGCGTTATTACTTCGCGTAAAGTTTAAGTATTTCTAATACGTCCATATTTGTCTTTACTCTTCAACACTGTATTATGTTATAACGTGGAATTCTTACATATTCTTTCGAGAGAAAACTCTCCTGTGCGTTCTCTTTTGAGGCTACATGCTTAGACATAAACACAACACCAAAGCTTTTCGAGTTACAATGTGTTGTTTAGGAAAAACAAGATAATATCACATGGTGCAGTATTTCCATAAAACGTGGTATTCTGACATATTTTTTAGAGAGAAAACTCTCCAGTGCTTTCTCTTTTGAGGCTGCACGCTTACTCATACACGCAATACCAAATCTTTTCGAGTTACAACGTGTAACTCGAAATACAAGATAATTTTGTACGATGCATTATTTCTTCTCATAAAGTTTAAGTTTTTCTAATACGTACGTATTTGTCTTTACACTGCAACACTGTATTTCCTTATAACGTGGTATTTTTACATATTCTTTCGAGAGAAAACTCTCCTGTGTGTTCTCTTTTGAGACTACACGCTTAGACATACACACCACACCAAAGCTTTTCGAGTTACAACGTGTTGTTTAGGAAAAACAAGATAATTTCGCACGATGGGGGATTTCCTTAAAATGTGGTATTCTGAGATATTTTTTTGAGAGAATACTCTCCTGTGCATTCTCTTTGATGATACACGTTTAGACATACATGCAACAACAAATCTTTTCGAGTTACAACGTGTTGTTTAGGAAAGACAAGATAATTTTGTACGATGTGTTATTTCTTCTCATAAAGTTTAAGTATTTCTAATATGTACGTATTTGTCTTTACTCTGCAACACTGTATTTCCTTGTAATGTCGTATTCTTACATATTCTTTCGAGTGAAAACTCTTCTGTGCATTCTCTTTTGAGGCTACACGCTTAGACATACACGCAACACCAAAGCTTTTCGAGTTACAACGTGTTGTGTAGGAAAAACAATAGAATTTCGCACGATGATGGATTTCCTTAAAACGTGGTATTCTGACATATTTTTTCGAGAGAAAATTCTCCTGTGCATTCGCTTTTGAGGCTACATGCTTAGACATACACGCAACACAAAATCTTTTCGAGTTACAATGTGTTGTTTAGGAAATACAAGATAATTTTGCACGATGCATTATTTCTTCTTGTAAATTTTAAGTATTTCTAATTTTTATGTATTTGTCTTTACTCTGCAACACTGTGTTTCCTTATAACGTGGTATTCTTACATATTCTTTTGAGAGAAAACTTTCCTGTGCGTTCTCTTTTGAGGCTGAACCCTTACACATACACGCAACACCAAAGTTTTTCGAGTTATAATGTGTTGTTTAGGAAAAACAAGATAATTTCGCAGGATGCGGGATTTCCTTAAAACGTGGTATTCTGACATACTTTTTCGAGAGAAAACTCTCCTGTGTGTTCTCTTTTCCGGCTGCATGCTTAGACATACACGCAACACCAAATATTTACGAATATCAACTTGTTGTTTAGGAAATACAAGATAATTTTGTATGGAGCGTAATTTCTTCTCATAAAGTTTATGTATTTGTAATACATACGTATTTGTCTTTACTCTGCAACACTGTATTTCCTTGTAACGTGGTATTCTGACATATTCTTTAGAGAGAAAACTCTCCTGTGCATTCTCTTCTGAGGCTACACACTTAGGCATACACACAACACCAAAGCTTTTCAAGTTAAAACGTGTTGTTTATGAAAAAAAAAAGATAAAATCGCACAATGCTGGATTTCCTTAAAACGTGGTATTCTGACATAGTTTTTCAAGAGAAAACTCTCCTGTGCATTCTCCTTTGAGGCTTCACGCTTAGTCATACACTCAACACCAAATCTTTTCGATTTACAACGTGTTGTTTAGGAAAAACAAGATAATTTTGCATGATGCATTATTTCTTCTCGTAAAGTTTAAGTATTTCTAATACGTTCATATTTCTCTTCACTCTGCAACATTGTATTGCCTTATAACGTGGAATTCTTACATATTCTTTCGAGAGAAAACTCTCCTGTGCGTTCTCTTTTGAGGCTACATGCTTAGACATACACGCAACACCAAAGCTTTTCGAGTTACAACGTGTTGTTTAGGAAAAACAAGATAATTTTGCATGATGCATATTTCCCTAAACCGTGGTATTCTGACATATTTTTCGAGAGAAAACTCTCCTGTGTGTTCTCTTTTGAGGCTGCACGCTTACTCATACACGCAACACCAAATCTTTTCGAGTTACAACGTGTTGTTTAGGAAATACAAGATAATTTTGCACGATGTGTTATTTCTTCTCGTAAATTTTAAGTATTTCTAATAAGTACGTATTTGTC
The DNA here is from genome assembly GCF_947179515.1 of Apodemus sylvaticus. Taxonomy (NCBI): domain Eukaryota; kingdom Metazoa; phylum Chordata; class Mammalia; order Rodentia; family Muridae; genus Apodemus; species Apodemus sylvaticus. Next base: position 610,088 of record NC_067482.1, read on the forward strand.
TTTACTCTGCAACACTGTATTTCCATATAACGTGGTATTCTTACATATTTTTTCGAGAGAAAACTCTCCTGTGCGTTCTCTTTTGCGGCTAGACGCTTAGCCATACACGCAACACCAAAGTTTTTCGAGTTCCAACATGTTGTTTAGGAAAAACAAGATAATTTCGCACGATGCAGGATTTCCTTAAAACGTGGTATTATGACGTATTTTTTCGAGAGAAAATTCTCCTGTGGGTTCTCTTTTGAGGCTACACATTTAGTCATACACGCAACACCAATTCTTTTCGAGTTACAATGTGTTGTTTAGGAAATACAAGATAATTTTGCACGATGCGTTATTTCTTCTCGTAAACTTTAAGTAATTGTAATATGTACGTATTTGTCTTTACTCTGCAACACTGTATTTCCATATAACGTTGTATTCTTACATATTCTTTCGAGAGAAAACTCTCCTGTGCTTTCTCTTTTGAGGCTACATGCTTAGACATACATGCAACACCAAAGCCTTTCGAGTTACAACGTTGTGTTTAGGAAAAACAAGATAATTTCGCATGATGCGTTATTTCTTCACATAAAGTTTAAGTATTTCTAATATGTACGTATTTGTCCTTACTCTGCAACACTGTATTTCCATATAATGTGGTATTCTGACATATTCTTTCGAGAGAAAACTCTCCTGTGCGTTCTCTTTTGAGGGTACACACTTAGACATACACGCAACACCAAAGTTTTTTGAGTTAAAACATGTTGTTTATGAAAATAGATAATTTCATATGATGCGGGATTTCCTTAAAACGTGGTATTGTGACATATTTTTTCGAGAGAAAACTCTCCTGTGCTTTCTCTTTTGAGGCTGCATGCTTAAACATACATGCAACACCAAAATTTTTCGAGTTCCAACGTGTTGTTTAGGAAAAACAAGACAATTTCGCACGATGCAGGATTTCCTTAAAACGTGGTATTATGACGTATTATTTCGAGAGAATATTCTCCTGTGGGTTCTCTTTTGAGGCTACACGTTTAGACATACACGGAACACCAATTCTTTTCGAGTTACAACGTGTTGTTTAGGAAATACAAGATAATTTTGCATGATGCGTTATTTCTTCTCGTAAATTTTAAGTATTTCTAATACGTACGTATTTGTCTTTACTCTGCAACACTGTATTTCCTTATAACGTGGTATTCTTGCATATTCTTTCGAGAGAAAACTCTCCTGTGCGTTCTCTTCTGAGGCTACACACTTAGTCATACACGCAACACCAAATCTTTTCAAGTTACAACATGTTGTTTAGGACAAACAAGATAATTTTGCATGATGCGTTTTTTCTTCTCGTACAGTTTAAGTATTTCCAATACGTACGTATTTGTCTATACTCTGCAACACTGTATTTCCTTATAACATGGTATTCTTACATATTCTTTCGAGAGAAAACTCTCTTGTGCGTTCTCTTTTGAGGATACATGCTTAGGCATACAGGCAACATCAAAGCTTTTCGAGTTACAACGTGTTGTTTAGGAAAAACAAGATAATTTCGCACGATGCGGGATTTCCTTCAAACGTGGTATTCTGACATATTTTTTCGATAGAAAATTCTCTTGTGGGTTGTCTTTTGAGGCTACACGTTTAGACACACACGCAGCAGCAAATCTTTTCGAGTTACAACGTGTTGGTTAGGAAATACAAGATAATTTTGTACGATGTGTTACTTCTCGTAAAGTTAAATATTTCTAATATATACGTATATGTATTTACTCTGCAACACTGTATTTCCTTATAACGTGGTATTTTTACATATTCTTTAGAGAGAAAAACTCTTCTGTGCATTCTCTTTTGAGGCTACACGCATAGACATACACGCAACACCAAAGCTTTTCAGGTTAAACATGTTGTTTAGAAAAAACAAGATAATTTTGCACGATGCAGGATTTCCTTAAAACGTGGTATTCTGACATATTTTTTCGAGGGAATACTCTCCTGTGTGTTCTCTTTTGAGGCTACAACCTTAGAAATATACGCAACACCAAATTTTTCGAGTTACAATGTGTTGTTTAGGAAATAAAAGATAATTTTGTACAATGCATTATTTCTTCTCGTAAAGTTTAAGTATTTCTAATATTTACGTATTTGTGTTTACTCTGCAATACTGTATTTCCTTATAACGTGGTATTCTTACATATTATTTTGAGAGAAAACTCTCCTGTGCGTTCTCTTTTGAGGCTACAACCTTAGACATACACGCATCACCAAATATTTTCGAGTTACAATGTGTTCTTTAGGAAAAACAACATAATTTTGCATGATGCGTTATTTCTTCTCATAAAGTTTAGTTATTTCCAATACATACGTATTTGTCTATACTCTGCAACACTGTATTTCCTTATAATGTGGCATTCTTACATATTCTTTCGAGAGAAAACTCTCTTGTGCGTTCTCTTTTGAGGCTACACGCTTAGGCATACAGGCAACACCAACGCTTTTCGAGTTACAACCTGTTGTTTAGGAAAAACAAGATAATTTTGCACGATGCGGGATTTCCTTAAAACGTGGTATTCTGACATATTTTTTCAAGGGAAAATTCTCCAGTAGGTTCTCTTTGAAGGCTGCCCATTTAGACATACACGCAACACCAAATCATTTCAAGTTAAAACTTGTTGTTTAGAAAATACAAGATAATTTTCTACGATGCGTTATTTCTTCTCGTAAAGGTTAAGTATTTCTAATACGTATGTATTTGTCTTTACTCTGCAACACTTTATTTCCTTATAATGCGATATTCTTACATATTCTTTCGAGAGAAAACGCTCCTGTGCGTTCTCTTTTGAGGCTACACGCTTAGACATACATGGAAAACCAAAGCTTTTCGAGTTACAACGTGTTGTTCAAGAAAAACAAGATAATTTCGCACGATGCAGGATTTCCTTAAAACGTGGTATTCTGACATATTTTTTTCGACAGAAAACTCTCCTGTGCATTCTCTTTTGAGGCTAAACGCTTAGATATTCACGCCACAACAAATCTTTTCTAGTTATAACGTGTTGTTTAGGAAATACAAGATAATTTTGTACGATGCATTATTTCTTCTCGTAAAGTTTAAGTATTTCTAATAGGTACGTATTTGTCTTTATTCTATAAAACTGTATTTCCTTGTAACGTGGTATTCTTACATATTCTTGAGAGAGAAAACTCTACTGTGCTGTCTCTTTTGAGGCTACATGCTTAGACATACACGCAACACCAAATCATTTCGAGTAACAACAAGTTGTTTAGGAAAAACAAGATAATTTCACACGATGCGGGATTTCCTTAATATGTGGTATTATGACATATTTTTTTGAGAGTAAATTCTCCTGTGGGTTCTCTTTTGAGGCTACACGTTTAGACATAAACGCAACACCAATTCTTTTCGAGTTACAACATGTTGTTTAGGAAAAACAAGTTAATTTTGCATGATGCTTTATTTCTTCTCGTAAATTTTAAGTATTTCTAATACGTACATTTTGTCTGTACTCTGCAACACTGTATTTCCTTATGACGTGGTATTCTTACATATTCTTTCGAGAGAAAACTCTCCTGTGCGTTCTTTTTTTTTTTTTTTTTTTTTTTTTTTTTTTTTTTTTTTGGCTACACGCTTAGACATACACGCAACACCAAAGCTTTTCAAGTTACAACGTGTGGTTTAGGAAAAACAAGATAATTTCGCACAATGTGCTATTTCCTTATAAAGGGGTATTTGGACATGTTTTTTCGAGAGAAAACTCTCCTGTGCGTTCTCTTTTGAGGCTAGAAGCTTAGACATACACGCAACACCAAATCTTTTCTAGTTACAATGTGTTATTTAGGAAAAACAAGATAATTTTGCACGATGCGTTATTTCTTCTCATAAAGTTTAAGTATTTCCAATATGTACATATTTCTCTTTAATATGCTACTCTGTATTTCCTTATTACGTGGTATTCTTACATATTCTTTCAAGTGAAAACTCTCCTGTGCATTCTCTATTGAGGCTACACACTTAGACATACAGGCAACACCAAAGCTTTTCGAGTTAAAATATGTTGTTAAGGAAAAACAAGATAATTTCCCACGATGCGTGATTTCCTTAAAACGTGGTATTCTGACATATTTTTTCGAGAGAAAACTCTCCTGTGCATTCTCCTTTCAGGCTACACGCTTAGACATACATGCAACACCAAATCCTTTCGAGTTACAACAGGTTGTTTAGGAAATACAAGATAATTTTGTACGATGCGTTATTTCTTCTCGTAAAGTTTAAGTATTTCTAATACATACATAGTTGTCTTTACTCTGCAACACTGTATTTCCTTGTCACGTGGTATGCTTACATAATCTTTCGAGAGAAAACTCTCCTGTGCGTTCTCTTTTGAGGCTACACACTTAGAAATACACGTAACACCAAAGCTTTTCGAGTTAAAACATGTTGTTTAGGAAAAACAAGATAATTTCGCACGATACGGGATTTTCTTAAAACGTGGTATTCTGACATATTTTTTTGATAGAAAACTCTCCTGTGCGTTCTCTTTTGAGGCTACACGCTTAGACATACACGCAACACCAAAGCTTTTCGAGTTGCAACGTGTTGTTTAGGAAAAACAAGATAATTTCGCATGATGCAAAATTTCTTTAAAACGTGGTATTCTTACATATTTTTTCGAGAGAAAATTCTCCAGTGGGTTCTCTTTTGAGGCTACACATTTGCACATACACACAACACCAAATCTTTTCTAGTTTAACGTGTTGTTAAGGAAATACAAGTTAATTTTTACGATGCATTTTTTCTTCTCGTAAAGTTTAAGTATTTTTAATACGTACGTATTTTTCTTTACTCTGCAACACTGTATTTCCTTATAACGTGGTATTCTTACATATTCTTTTGAGAGAAAACTCTCCTGTGCGTTCTCCTTTGAGGCTACACGCTTAGAAATAGATGGAACACCAAAACTTTTCGAGTTACAACATGTTGTTTAAGAAAAACAAGATAATTTTGCACGATGCGGGATTTCCTTAAAACGTGGTATTCTGACATATTTTTTTCGAGTGAAAACTCTCCTGTGCGTTCTCCTTTGAGGCTACACGCTTAGACATACACGCAACACCAAATCCTTTCGAGTTACAACGTGTTGTTTAGGAAGTACAAGGCAATTTTGTATGATGCGTTATTTCTTCTCGTAAAGTTTAAGAATTTCCAATACATACGTATTTGTCTTTACTCTGCAACACTTTATTTCTATATAACGAGGTATTCTTACATATTCTTTCGAGAGAAAACTCTTCTGTGCGTTCTCTTTTGAGGCTGCATGCTTAGACAAAAACGCAACACCAAAGCTTTTCGAGTTACAATCTGTTGTTTAGGAAAAACAAGTTAATATTTCACGATAAGGGATTTTCTTAAAACGCGGTATTCTGACATAGTTTTTCGAGAGTAAACTCTCCTATACATTCTCTTTTGAGGCTACATGCTTAGACATACACGCAACACCAAAGCTTTTCGAGTTACAACGTGCTGTTTAGGAAAAACAAGATAATTTCTCACAATGCAGGATTTCTTTAAAACGTGGTATTCTGACATATTTTTCAGGAAAAAATTATCCTGTGCGTTCCCTTTTGAGGCTACAAGCTTAGACATACACACAACACCAAATCTTTTCGAGTTACAATGTGTTGTTTAGGACACACAAGACATTTATTTACGATGCATTATTTCTTCTCGGAAACTTTAAGTATTTGTAATATGTACGTATTTGTCTTTACTCTGCAACAGTGTATTTTCTTATAACGTGGTATTCTTACATATTCTTTCGAGAGAAAACTCCCCTGTGCATTCTCTTTTGAGGCTACACCCTTAGAAATAAACGCAACTAAAAAGCTTTTCAAGTTACAACATGTTGTTTGAGAAAAACAAGATAATTTCGCACGATTCGGGATTTCCTTAAAACGTGGTATTCTGACATATTTTTTCGAGTGAAAACTCTCCTGTGCTTTCTCTTTTGAGGATACACGCTTAGACATACACGCAACACCAAAGGTTTTCGAGTTACAATGTGTTGTTTAGGAAAAACAAGATAATTTCGCACAATGCTGGATTTCCTTAAAACGTGGTATTCTGACACATTTTTTCGAGAGAAAACTCTCCTGGGCGTTCTCTTTTGAGGCTATATGCTTAGTCATACTCGCAACACCAAATCTTTTCAAGTTACAACGTGTTGTTTAGGAAAAACAAGATAATTTTGCATGATGCGTTATTTCTTCTCGTAAAGATTAAGTATTTCTAATATGTACTTATTTGTTTTTACTCTGCAACACTGTATTCCATTATAACGTGGAATTCTTACATATTCTTTCGAGAGAAAACTCTCCTGTGCGTTCTCTTTTGAGGCTACATGCTTAGACATAAACGCAACACCAAAGATTTTTGAGTTACAGCGTGTTGTTTAAGAAAAACAAGATAATTTCGCATGATGCGGTATTTTCTTAAATCGTGGTATTCTGACATATTTTTTTGAGAGAAAATTCTCCTGTGGGTTCTCTTTTGAAGCTACACATTTAGACATACACACAACACCAAATCTTTTCTAGTTACAACCTGTTGTTTAGGAAAAACAAGATAATTTTGCACGATGCATTATTTCTTCTCGTAAATTTTAAGTATTTCTAATATGTTTGTAATTGTCTTTACACTGCAACACTGTATTTCCTTATAACGTGGTATTCTTACATATTGTTTCGAGATAAAACTCCCCTCTTCGTTCTCCTTTGAAGCTACACGCTTAGACATACACGCAACACCAAAGCTTTTCGAGTTACAACGTGTTGTTTAGGAAAAACAAGATAATTTCGCACGATGCGGCATTTCCTTATAACGTGGTATTCTGACATATTTTTCGATAGAAATGTATCCATTGCTTTCTCTATTGTGGCTACAAGCTTAGACATACAAGGAACACCAAATTTTTTCAAATTCCAACTTGTTGTTTAGGAAATACAAGATAATTTTGTATGGAGCGTTATTTGTTCTCGTAAAGTTTAAGTTTTTTTAATACATAAGTATTTGTTTTTACTCTGCAACACTGTATTCAGTTATAACATGGAATTCTTACATATTCTTTCGAGAGAAAACTCTCCTGTGCGTTCTCTTTTGAGGCTGCACGCTTAAACATACACGCAACACCAAAGCTTTTCGAGTTACAACGTGTTGTTTAGGAAAAAGAAGATAATTTCGCACGATGCGGGATTTCCTTAAAACATGGTATTCTGACATATTTTTTCGAGAGAAAACGCTCATGTGCATTGTCTTTTGAGGCTACATGCTTAGACCTACTTGCAACACCAAATCTTTTCGAGTTACAATGTGTTGTTTAGGAAAAACAAGATGATTTTGCATGATGCATTATTTCTTCTCGTAAATTTTAAGTATTTCTAATACGTACGTATTTGTCTTTACTCTGCAACACTGTATTTCCTTATAACGTGGTATTCTTATATATTCTTTAGAGAGAAAAGCCTCCTGTACGTTCTCTTCTGAGGCTACACATTTACACATACACACAACACAAATCTTTTCGAGTTAAAACGTGTTGTTTAGGAAAACCAGATAATTTCTCACAATGCTGGATTTCCTTAAAACGTCGTATTCTGACATATTTTTTGAGAGAAAACTCTCGTGGGCGTTCTCTTTTGAGGCTACACATTTAGTCATACACGCAACACCAAATCTTTTCGAGTTACAATGTGTTGTTTAGGAAAAACAAGATAATTTTGCACGATGCGTTATTTCTTCATATTAAGTTTAAGTATTTCCAATATGTACGTATTTGTCTTGAATATGCAACACTGTATTTCCTTGTAACGGGGTATTCTTACATATTCTTTCAAGAGAAAACTCTCCTGTGCGTTCTCTTCTGAGGCTATACACTTAGACATACACGCAACTTCAAAGCTTTCCGAGCTACAACATGTTGTTTAGGAAAAACAAGATAATTTCGCACGATGCAGGATTTCCTAATAACGTGGTATTCTGACATATTTTTTCGAGAGAAAACTCTCCTGGGCGTTCTCTTTTGAGGCTACACGCTTAGTCATACACGAAACACCAAATCTTTTCAAGGTACAACGTGTTGTTTAGGAAAAACAAGATAATTTTGCATGATCCGTTATTTCTTCTCGTAAAGTTTAAGTATTTCTAATATGTACGTATTTGTCCTTACTGTGCAACACTGTATTTCCTTATCACGTGGTATTCTTACATATTCTTTCGAGAGAAAACTCTCCTGTGTGTTCTCTTTGGAGGCTAGAAGCTTAGACGTACACGCAACACAAAATCTTTTCGAGTTACAACGTCTTATTTAGGAAAAACAAAATTATTTTACACGATGTGTTATTTCGTCTCATAAAGTTTAAGTATTTCCAATATGTACGTATATGTCTTTAATATGTAACAATGTATTTCCTTGTAACGGGGTATTCTTAGATATTCTTTCGAGAGAAAACTCTCCTGTGTGTTCTCGTCTGAGGCTACACACTTAGACATACATGCAACACCAAAGCTTTTCAAGTTGCACCGTGTTGTTTAGGAAAAACAAGTTAATTTCACACGATGAGCGATTTCCTTAAAACGGGGTATTCTGACATGTTTTTTCGAGATAAAACTCTCCTGTGTGTTCTCTTTTGAGGCTAGAAGCTTAGACATACACGCATCACCAAATCTTTTCGAGTTACAACGTTTAGGCAAAACAAGATAATTCCGCACGATGTGGGATTTCCTAAAAACGTGGTATTCTTGCATATTCTTTCGAGAGAAAACTCTCATGTGCATTCTCATTTGAGGCTACACGCTTAGACATACACGCAACACCAAATCGTTTAGAGTTACAACGTGTTTTTTAGGAAAAACAAGATAATTTTGCATGATGCATTATTTCTTCTCATAAATTTTAAGTATTTCTAATACGTACGTATTTGTCTTTACTCTGCAACACTGTATTTCCTTATAGCATGGTATTCTTACATATTCTTTCGAGAGAAAACTCTCCTGTGCGTTCTCTTCTGAGGCTACACACTTATACATACACGCAACACAAAGCTTTTCGAGTTAAAACGTGTTGTTTAGGGAAAAAAAGATAATTTTGCACAATGCTGGATTTCCTTATAATGTGGTATTCTGACATATTTTTTCAAGAGAAAACACTGCTGTGCATTCTCTTTTGAGGCTATGAGCTTAGACATACACGTAACACCAAATCCTTTCGAGTTACAATGTGTTGTTTAGGAAAAACAAGATAATTTTGCATGATGCTTTATTTCTTCTCGCAAAGTTTAAGTATTTTCAATACATAAGTATTTTTTTTACTCTGCCACACTGTATTTCCTTATAACGTGGTATTCTGACATTTTGTTTCGAGATAAAACTCTCCTGTGCATTCTCTTTTGCGGCTACAAGCTTAGGCATACACGCAACACCAAATCTTTTCGAATTTCAACTTGTTGTTTAGGAAATAAAAGATAATTTTGTACGGAGCTTTATTTCTTCTCGTAAAGTTTAACTATTTCTAATACGTACGTATTTGTCTTTACTCTGCAACATTGTATTTCTTTGTAACATGGTATTCTGACATATTGTTTCGAGAGAAAACTCTCCTGTGCGATCTCTTCTGAGGCTACACACTTAGACATACACGCAACACAAAGCTTTTCGAGTTAAAACGTGTTCTTTAGGAAAAACAAGAAAATTTCGCACAATGCTGGATTTCCTTAAAACGTGGTATTCTGACATATTTTTTCGAGAGAAAACTCTCCGGTGCGTTCTCTTTTGAGGCTACACGCTTAGACACACACGCAACACCAAAGCTTTTCGAGTTACAACTTTTTGTTAAGGAAAAACAAAATAGTTTCGCAAAATGCCTTATTTCTTCTCGTAAAGTTTAAGTATTTCTAATACGTATGTATTTGTCCTTAATCTGCAACACTGTATTTCCTTATAACGTGGTATTCTTACATATTCTTTCGAGAGAAAACTCTCCTGTGCGTTCTCTTTTGTGGCTACACACTTAGACATACATGCAACACCAACGCTTTTCGAGTTAAAACATGTTGTTTAGGAAAAACAAGATAATTTCACACGATGAATGATTTTCTTAAAACGTGGTATTGTGACATATTTATTCGAGAGAAAACTCTCCTGTGCGTTCTCTTTTGAGGCTGCACGCTTAGTCATACATGCAACACCATATCTTTTCGAGTTACAACGTGTTGTTTAGGAAAAACAAGATAATTTTGCACGACGCATTATTTCTTCTAGTAAAGTTTAAGTATTTCTAATACGTACGTATTTGTCTTTACTCTGCAACACTGTATTTCCTTATAACGTGGTATTCTTACATATTCTTTAGAGAGAAATCTCTCCTGTGCATTCTCTTTTGAGACTACATGCTTAGACATACACATAACACCAAAGCTTTTCGAGTTAGGACGTGTGGTTTAGGAAAAACAAGGTAATTTTGCACATTGCATTATTTCTTCTCGTAAATTTTAAGTAATTCTAATACGTACGTATTTGTCTTTAATCTGCAACACTGTATTTCCTTATAATGTGGTATTCTTTCATATTCTTTCGAGAGAAAACTGTCCTCTTCGTGCTGTTTTGAGGCTGCACGCTTAGACATACACGCAACACCAAAGCTTTTCGAGTTACAACGTGTTGTTTAGGAAAAACAAGATAATTTCGCACGATGCGGGATTTCCTTAAAACGTGGTATTCTGACATATTTTTTCGATAGAAATCTATCCTTTGCGTTCTCCTTTGCGGCTACAAGCTTAGACATACACGCAAAACCAAATTTTTTCGAATTTCAACTTGTTGTTTAGGAAATACAAGATAATTTTCTACGGAGCGTTATTTCTTCTCGTAAAGTTTAAGTGTTTCTAATACTTACGTATTTGTTTTTACTCTGCAACACTGTATTCCGTTATAATGTGGAATTCTTACATATTGTTTCAAGAGAAAACTCTCCTGTGCGTTCACTTTTGAGGCTACACGCTTATACATACATGCAACACCAAAGGTTTTCGAGTTACAACGTGTTGTTTAGGAAAAACAAGATAATTTCGCACAATGCTGGATTTCCTTAAAACGTGGTATTCTGACATATTTTTTCGAGAGAAAACTCTCCTGGGCGTTCTCTTTTGAGGCTACATGCTTAGTCATACATGCAACACCAAATCTTTTCAAGTTACAACGTGTTGTTTAGGAAAAACAAAATAATTTTGCATGATGCGTTATTTCTTCTCGTAAAGATTAAGTATTTCTAATATGTACTTATTTGTTTTTGCTCTGCAACACTGTATTCCGTTATAACGTGGAATTCTTACATATTCTTTCGAGAGAAAACTCTCCTCTGCATTCTCTTTTGAGGCTACATGCTTAGACATAAACGCAACACCAAAGATTTTCGAGTTACAACGTGTTGTTTAAGAAAAACAAGATAATTTCGCATGATGCGGTATTTCCTTAAAACGTGGTATTCTGACATATTTTTTCGAGAGAAAATTCTCCTGTGGGTTCTCTTTTGAAACTACACATTTAGACATACACACAACACCAAATCTTTTCTAGTTACAACGTGTTGTTTAGGAAAAACAAGATAATTTTGCATGATGCATTATTTCTTCTCGTAAATTTTAAGTATTTCTAATATGTTCGTAATTGTCTTTACACTGCAACACTGTATTACCTTATAACGTGGTATTCTTATATATTCTTTAGAGAGAAAACTCTCTTGTACGTTCTCTTCTGAGGCTACACATGTACACATACACGCAACACAAAGTTTTTCGAGTTAAAACGTGTTGTTTAGGAAAACCAGATAATTTCTCACAATGCTGGATTTCCTTAAAACGTCGCATTCTGACATATTTTTCGAGAGAAAACTCTCCTGGGCATTCTCTTTTGAGGCTACACGCTTAGTCATACACGCAACACCAAATCTTTTCGAGTTACAACGTGTTCTTTAGGAAATACAAGATAATTTTGTACGATGTGTTATTTCTTCTCGTAAAGTTTAAGTATTTCGAATACGTACGTATTTGTCTTTACTCTGCAACACTGTATCCTTATAACGTGGTATTCTTGCATATTCTTTCGAGATAAAACTCCCCTCTTCATTCTCTTTTGAGGCTACACGCTTAGACATACACGCAACACCAAAGCTTTTCGAGTTACAACGTGTTGTTTAGGAAAAAGAAGATAATTTCGCACGATGCGGCATTTCCTTAAAACGTGGTATTCTGACATATTTTTTCGATAGAAATCTATCCTTTGCTTTCTCTATTGTGGCTACAAGCTTAGACATATACGGAACACCAAATTTTTTCGAATTTCAACTTGTTCTTTAGGAAATACAAGATAATTTTGTACAGAGCGTTATTTGTTCTCGTAAATTTTAAGTTTTTCTAATACGTAAGTATTTGTTTTTACTCTGCAACACTGTATTCAGTTATAACGTGGAATTCTTACATATTCTTTCCAGAGAAAACTCTCCTGTGCATTCTCTTTTGAGGCTGCACGCTTAGACATACACGCAACACCAAAGCTTTTCGAGTTACAACGTGTTGTTTAGGAAAAAGAAGATAATTTCGCACGATGCGGGATTTCCTTAAAACGTGGTATTCTGACATATTTTTTCGAGAGAATACTCTCATGTGCGTTCTCTTTTGAGGCTACACGCTTAGACATACAACACCAAATCTTTTCGAGTTACAACGTGTTGTTTAGGAAAAACAAGATAATTTTGCACGATGCATTATTTCTTCTCGTAAATTTTAAGCATTTCTAATACGTACGTATTTGTCTTTACTCTGCAACACTGTATTTCCTTATAGCGTGGTATTCTTATATATTCTTTAGAGAGAAAACTCTCCTGTACGTTCTCTTCTGAGGCTACACATTTACACATACACGCAACACAAATCTTTTCGAGTTAAAACGTGTTGTTTAGGAAAACCAGATAATTTCTCACAATGCTGGATTTCCTTAAAACGTCGTATTCTGACATATTTTTTGAGAGAAAACTCTCCTGGGCGTTCTCTTTTGAGGCTACACGCTTAGTCATACACGCAACACCAAATCTTTTCGAGTTACAATGTGTTGTTTAGGAAAAACAAGATAATTTTGCACGATGTGTTATTTCTTCATATTAAGTTTAAGTATTGCCAATATGTACGTATTTGTCTTTAATATGCAACACTGTATTTCCTTGTAACGGGGTATTCTTACATATTCTTTCAAGAGAAACTCTCCTGTGCGTTCTCTTCTGAGGCTATACACTTAGACATACACGCAACTTCAAAGCTTTTCGAGTTACAACGTGTTGTTTAGGAAAAACAAGATAATTTCGCTCTATGCAGGATTTCCTAATAACGTGGTATTCTGACATATTGTTTCGAGAGAAAACTCTCCTGTGCGTTCTCTTCTGAGGCTACACACTTAGACATACACGCAACACAAAGCTTTTCGAGTTAAAATGTGTTCTTTAGGAAAAACAAGAAAATTTCGCACAATGCTGGATTTCCTTAAAACGTGGTATTCTGACATATTTTTTCGATAGAAATCTATCCTTTGCTTTCTCTATTGTGGCTACAAGCTTAGACATACACGGAACACCAAATTTTTTCGAATTTCAACTTGTTCTTTAGGAAATACAAGATAATTTTGTACAGAGCGTTATTTGTTCTCATAAATTTTAAGTTTTTCTAATACGTAAGTATTTGTTTTTACTCTGCAACACTGTATTCAGTTATAACGTGGAATTCTTACATATTCTTTCCAGAGAAAACTCTCCTGTGCGTTCTCTTTTGAGGCTGCATGCTTAGACATACACGCAACACCAAAGCTTTTCGAGTTACAACGTGTTGTTTAGGAAAAACAAGATAATTTCGCACGATGCGGGATTTCCTTAAAACGTCGTATTCTGACATATTTTTCGAGAGAAAAGTCTCCTGGGCGTTCTCTTTTGAGGCTACACTCTTAGTCATACACGCAACACCAAATCTTTTCGAGTTACAAAGTGTTGTTTAGGAAAAACAAGATAATTTTGCACGATGCGTTATTTCTTCACATTAAGTTTAAGTATTTCCAATATGTACGTATTTGTCTTTAATATGCAACACTGTATTTCCTTGTAACGGGGTATTCTTACATATTCTTTCAAGAGAAAACTCTCCTGTGCGTTCTCTTCTGAGGCTATACACTTAGACATACACGCAACTTCAAAGCTTTTCGAGTTACAACGTGATGTTTAGGAAAAACAAGATAATTTCGCACGATGCAGGATTCCCTAATAAGATGGTATTCTGACATATTTTTTCGAGAGAAAACTCTCCTGGGTGTTCTCTTTTGAGGCTACATGCTTAGTCATACACGAAACACCAAATCTTTTCAAGTTGCAACGTGTTGTTTAGTAAAAACAAGATAATTTTGCATGATGATTTATTTCTTCTCGTAAAGTTTAAGTATTTCTAATAAGTACTTATTTGTTTTTACTTTGCAACATTGTATTCCGTTATAATGTGGAATTCTTACATATTCTTCGAGAGAAAACTCTCCTGTGCATTCTCTTTTGAGGCTACATGCTTAGACATAAACGCAACACCAAAGATTTTCTAGTTACAACGTGTTGTTTAGGAAAAACAAGATAATTTCGCATGATGAGGTATTTCCTTAAAACGTGGTATTCTGACATATTTTTTTTCGAGAGAAAATTCTCCTGTGGGTTCTCTTTAGAGGCTACAAATTGAGACATACCCCTAACACCAAATCTTTTCTAGTTACAACGTGTTGTTTAGGAAAAACAAGATAATATTGCACGATGCATTATTTCTTCTCGTAAATTTTAAGTATTTCTAATACTTACGTATTTGTCTTTATTCTGCAACACTGTATTTCCTTATAACGTGGTATTCTTACATATTCTTTCGAGAGAAAACTCTCCTCTTCGTTCTCTTTTGAAGCTACACGCTTAGACATACACGCAACACCAAAGCTTTTCAAGTTACACCGTGTTGTTTAGGAAAAACAAGATAATTTCGCACGATGAGCGATTTGCTTAAAACGTGGTATTCTGACATATTTTTGCGAGAGAAAATTCTCCTGTGGGTTCTCTTTTGAGGATACACATATAGACATACACACAACACCAAATCTTTTCGAGTTACAACGTGTTGTTAAGGAAATACAAGATAATTTTTTACGATGCATTATTTCTTCTCATAAAGTTTAAGTATTTCTAATATGGACGTATTTGTCTTTAATCTGCAACACTGTATTTCCTCATAACGTCGTATTCTTACATATTCTTTCTAGAGAAAACTCTCCTGTGCGTTCTCTTTTGAGGCTACAGGCTTAGACATACATGCAACACCAAATCTTTTTGAGTTACAATGTGTTGTTTAGGAAATACAAGATAATATTGAATGTTGTGTTATTTCTTCTGGTAAAGTTTAAGTATTTCTAATGCGTACATATTTGTCTTTAACTGCAACACTGTATTTCCTTGTAACGTAGTATTCTTACATATTCCTTGAAGAGAAAACTCTTCTGTGCGTTCTCTTTTGAGGCTACACGGTGAGATATACAGGCAACACACAAATTTTCGAGTTACAACGTGTTGTTTAGGAAATACAAGATAATGTGCTACGATGCAATATTTCTTCTCGTAAAGTTTAAGTATTTCTAATATGTACGTATTTGTCTTTACTCTGCAACACTGTATTTACTTATAATATGGTATTCTTACATATTCTTTCGATTGAAAACTCTCCTGTACATTCTCTTTTGAGGCTACATGCTTAGACATACACGCAACACCAAATCTTTTTGAGTTACAACGTGTTGTTTAGGAAAAACAATATAATTTTGCTCTATGCATTATTTGTTCTCGTAAATTTTAGGTATTTCTAATACGTACGTATTTGTCTTTACTCTGCAACACTGTATTTCCTTATAACGTGGTATTCTTTCATATTCTTTCGAGAGAAAACTCTCCTCTTCGTTCTCTTTTGAGGCTACACGCTTAGACATACACGCAACACCAAAGCTTTTCGAGTTACAAAGTGTTGCTCAGGAAAAACAAAATAATTTCGCACGATGCGGGATTTCGTTAAAACGTGGTATTCTGACATATTGTTTGGAGAGAAAATTCTCCTGTGGGTTCTCTTTTGAGGCTACACATTTAGACTTACAAACAACACCAAATCTTTTCAGATACAACATGTTGTTTAGGATATACAAGATAATTTTTTACGATGCGTTATTTCTTTTCGTAAAGTTTAAGTATTTCTAATACGTACGTATTTGTCTTTACTCTGCAACACTGTATTTGCTTATAACGTGGTATTCTTCCATATTCTTTCTTGAGAAAACGCTCCTGTGCATTCTCTTTTGAGGCTACACTCTTAGACATACACGCAACACCAAAGCTTTTCAAGTTACAACGTGTTGTTTAGGAAAAACAAGATAATTTCGCACGATGAGCGATTTCCTTAAAACGGGGTATTCTGACATGTTTTTTCGAGAGAAAACTCTCCTGTGCGATCTCTTTTGAGGCTAGAAGCTTCGACGTACATGCAACACCAAATCTTTTCGAGTTACAACGTGTTATTTAGGAAAAACCAGATAATTATGCGCGATGCGTTATTTCTTCTCATAAAGTTTAAGTATTTCCAATATGTACGTATATGTCTTTAATATACAACACTGTATTTCCTTGTAACGGAGTATTCTTACATATTCTTTCAAGAGAAAACTCTCCTGTGCATTCTCTTCTGAGGCTACACACTTAGACATACACTCAACACCAAAGCTTTTCGAGTTACAACGTGTTGTTTAGGAAAAACATGATAATTTCGCACGATGAGCTATTTCCTTAAAATGGGGTATTCTGACATGTTTTTTCGAGAGAAAACTCTCCTGTGCATTCTCTTTTGAGGCTGCACGATTAGACATACATGCAACAGCAAATCTTTTCGAGTTACAGCGTGTTGTTAAGGAAAAACAAGATAATTTCGCAAGATGCGCGATTTCCTTAAAACGTGGTATTCTGACATATTTTTTCGAGAGAAAACTCTCCTGTGCATTCTCTTTTGAGGCTACAAGTTTAGACATACACGCAAGACCAAATCTTTTCGAAATACAACGTGTTGTTTAGGAAATACAAGATAATTTTCTACGATGCGTTATTTCTTCTCGTAAAGTTTAAGTATTTCTAATACGTAGGTATTTGTACTTACTCTGCAACACTGTATTTCCTTGTAACGTGGTATTCTTACATATTCTTTGGAGAGAAAACTCCCCTGTGCATTCTCTTTTGAGGCTACACACTTAGACATACACGCAACACCAAAGCTTTTCGAGTTACAACATGTGGTTTAGGAAAAACAAGATAATTTCGCACGATGCAGGATTTCCTTATAACGTGGTATTCTGACATATTTTTTCGAGAGAAAATTCTCCTGTGCATTCTTTTTTGAGGCTGCACGCTTAGTCATACACGCAACACCAAATCTTTTCGAGTTACAACGTGTTGTTTAGGAAAAACAAGATAATTTTGCACGACGCGTTATTTCTTCTAGTAAAGTTTAAGTATCTCTAATACGTATGTATTTGTCTTTTCTCTGCAACACTGTATTTACTAATAACGTGGTATTCTTACATATTCTTTCGAGAGAAAATTCTCCTGTGCGTTCTCTTTTGAGGCTGCACGGTTAGACATACAGGCAACACCCAAACTTTTCGAGTTACAATGTGTTTTTAAGGAAAAACAAGATAATTTCGCAAGATGCGGGATTTCCTTAAAATGTGGTATTCTGACATATTTTTTCGAGCGAAAACTCTCCTGTGCCTTCTCTTTTGTGGCTACAAGCTTAAACATACACGCACCTCCAAATCTTTTCGAATTTCAACTTGTTGTTTAGGAAATACAAGATAATTTTGTACGGAGCATTATTTCTTCTCGTAAACTTTAACTATTTCTAATACGTACGTATTTGTCTTTACTCTGCAACACTGTATTTCCTTGTAACATGGTATTCTCACATATTGTTTCGAGAGAAAACTCTCCTGTGCGTTCTCTTCTGAGGGTACACACTTAGACATACACGCAACACAAAGCTTTTTGAGTTAAAACATGTTGTTTAGGAAAAACAAGATAATTTCGCACAATGCTAGATTTCCTTAAAACGTGGTATTCTGACATATTTTTTCAAGAGAAAACTCTCCTGTGCTTTCTCTTCTGAGGCTACAGACTTAGACATACACGCAACACCAAAGCTTTGCGAGTTACAACGTTTTGTTTAGGAAAAACAAGATAATTTCGCATGATGCGTTATTTCTTCTCGTAAAGTTTAAGTATTTCTAATACGTACGTATTTGTCCTTAATCTGCAACACTGTATTTCCTAAAAAATGTGGTATTCTTAAATATTCTTTCGAGAGAAAATTCTCCTGTGTGTTCTCTTTGGAGGCTACACACTTAGACATACACGGAACACCAAAGCTTTTCGAGTTAAAACATGTTGTTTAGGAAAAACAAGATAATTTCTCACAATGCGGGATGTCCTTAAAACGTGGTATTTTGACATATTTTTTCAAGAGAAAATTGTCCTTTGCATTCTACTTTGAGGCTGCATGCTTACTCATACAGGCAACACAATATCTTTTCGAGTTACAACATGTTGTTTAGGAAAAACAAGATAATTTTGCACGACGCGTTATTTCTTCTAGTAAAGTTTAAGTATTTCTAATACGTATGTATTTGTCTTTACTCTGCAACACTGTATTTCCTTATAATGTGGTATTCTTACATATTCTTTCAAGAGAAATCTCTCCTGTGCATTCTCTTTTGAGGCTACAAGCTTAGACATACACGCAACACCAAAGCTTTTCGAGTTACAAAGTGTTGTTTAGAAAAAACAACATAATTTCGCACGATGCTGGATTTCCTTAACACGTGGTATTCTGACATATTTTTTCTAGAGAGAATTCTCCTGTGGGTTCTCTTTTGAGGGTCCACGTTTAGACATACACGCAACAACAAATCTTTTCGAGTTACAACGTGTTGTTTAGTAAATACAAGATAATGTGGTACGATGCAATATTTCTTCTCGTAAAGTTTAAGTATTTCTAATATGTACGTATTTGTCTTAACTCTGCAACACTGTATTTACTTATAATGTGGTATTATTACATATTCTTTCGATTGAAAACTCTCCTGTACGTTCTCTTTTGAGGCTACACGCTTCAACATACACGCAACACCAAATATTTTCGAGTTACAACATGTTGTTTAGGAAAAACAAGATAATTTTGCATGATGCGTTATTTCTTCTCGTAAAGTTTAAGTATTTCTCATATGTACATATTTGTCTTTACTCTGCAACACTGCATTTCCTTGCAACGTGGTATTCTGACATAATCTTTCGAGAGAAAACTCTCCTGTGCATTCTCTTTTGAGTCTACAAGTTTAGACATACACGCAAGACCAAATCTTTTTGAATTTCAACTTGTTGTTTAGGAAATACAAGATAATTTTCTAAGGAGCATTATTTCTTCTCGTAAAGTTTAAGTATTTCTAATACGTATGTATTTGTCTTTACTCTGCAACACTGTATTTCCTTGTAACGTGGTATTCTGACATATTCTTTCGAGAGAAAACTCTCCTGTGCTTTCTCTTCTGAGGCTACAGACTTAGACATACACGCAACACCAAAGCTTTTTGAGTTAAAACGTGTTGTTTAGGAAAAAAAAGATAATTTCGCACAATGCTGGATTTCCTTAAAACGTGATATTCTGACATATTTTTTGAGAGAAAACTCTCCTGTGCGTTCTCTTTTGAGGCTACATGCTTAGTCATACACGCAACAGCAAATCCTTTCGAGTAACAACGTGTTGTTTAGGAAAAACATGATAATTTTGCATGATGCGTTATTTCTTCTCGTAAAGTTTAAGTATTTCCAATATGTACGTATTTGTCTTTACTCTGCAACACTGTATTTCATTATAACGTGGTATTCTTACATATTCTTTCGAGAGAAAATTCTCCTGTGCATTCTCTTTTGAGGCTGCACGCTTAGTCATACACGCAACACCAAATCTTTTCGAGTTACAACGTGTTGTTTAGGAAATACAAGATAATTTTGTACGATGTGTTATTTCTTCTCGTAAAGTTTAAGTATTTCCAATATCTATGTATTTGTCTTTACTCTGTGACACTGTATTTCCTTGTAACGAGGTATTCTTACATATTCTTTTGAGAGAAAACTCTCCTGTGCGTTCTCTTCTGAGGCTACACACTTAGACATACACACAACACCAAAGCTTTTCGAGTTAAAACTGGTTGTTTAGGTAAAAACAAGATAATTACACATGATGCGTGGTTTCCTTAAAACGTCGTGTTCTGACATATTCATTTGTGAGAAAACTCTCCTGGGCGTTCTCTTTTGAGGCTACACGCTTAGTCATACACGAAACACCAAATCCTTTCGAGTTACCACGTGTTGTTTAGTAAAAACAAGATAATTTTGCTCGATGCATTATTTCTTCTCGTAATGTTTAATTATTTCTAATACTTATGTATTTGTCTTTACTCTGCAAAACTATATTCCGTTATAACGTGGAAATATTCTCTCTAGAGAAAACTCTCCTGTGCGTTCTCTTTTGCGGCTACATGCTTAGACATACATGCAACACCAAATCTTTACGAATTTCAACTTGTTGTTTAGGAAATACAAGATAATTTTGTACGATGCGTTATTTCTTCTCGTAAAGTTTAAGTATTTCTAATACGTACATATTTGTCCTTACTCTGCCATACTGTATTTCCTTATAACGTGGTATTCTTACATATTCTTTCGAGAGAAAACTCTCCCATGCGTTCTCTTTTGAGGCTACACACTTAGACATACACGCAACACCAAAGCTTATCGAGTTAAAACATGTTGTTTAGGAAAAACAATTTCACACGATGCGGGATTTCCTTAAAACGTGGTATTCTGACATAATTTTTCGAGAGAATACTCTCCTGTGGGTTATCTTTGAGGATACACGTTTAGACATACACACAACAACAAATCATTTCGAGTTACAACGTGTTGTTTAGGAAATACAAGATAAATATTACGATGCGTTATTACTTCTCATAAAGTTTAAGTGTTTCTTATATGTACGTATTTGTCTTTACTCTGCAACACTGTATTTCCTTGTAATGTGGTATTCTTACATATTCTTTGAGTGAAAACTCTCCTGTGCATTCTCTTTTGAGGCTACACGCTTAGACATTCACGCAAAACCAAAGCTTTTGCAGTTACAATGTGTTGTGTAGGAAAAACAAGATAATTTCGCACGATGCTGAATTTCCTTAAAACGTGGTATTCTGACCTTATTTTTTGAGAGAAAATTCTCCTGTGCATTCGCTTTTGAGGCTACATGCTTAGACATACACGCAACACAAAATCTTTTCGAGTTACAACGTGTTGTTTAGGAAATATAAGATAATTTTGCATGATGCGTTAATTCTTCTTGTAAATTTTAAGTATTTCTAATATGTATGTATTTGTCTTTACTCTGTAACACTGTATTTCCTTATAACGTGGTATTCTTATATATTCTTTCGAGAGAAAACTCTCCTGTGCGTTCTCTTTTGAGGCTGAACCATTACACAAACACGCAACACCAATGTTTTTCGAGTTACAACGTGTTGTTTAGGAAAAACAAGATAATATCGCAGGATGCAGGATTTCCTTAAAACGTGGTATTCTGACATATTGTTTCAAGAGAAAACTCTCCTGTGCGTTCTCTTTTCCGGCTACATGCTTAGACATACACGCAACACCAAATCTTTATGAAAATCACTTGTTGTTTAGGAAATACAAGATAATTTTGTATGGAGCGTTATTTCTTCTCATAATGTTTAAGTATTTCTAATACGTATGTATTTGTCTTTACTCGGCAACACTGTATTTCCTTGTAACGTGGTATTCTGACATATTCTTTCGAGAGAAAACTCTCCTGTGCATTCTCTTCTGAGGCTACACACTTAGGCATACACACAACACCAAAGCTTTTCAAGTTAAAACTTGTTGTTTAGGAAAAAAAAGATAATATTGCGCAATGCTGCATTTCCTTAAAACGTGGTATTCTGACATATTTTTTCGAGAAAAAACTTTCCCGTGCGTTCTCTTTTGAGGCTGAACCCTTACACATACACGCAACACCAATGTTTTTCGAGTTACAAAGTGTTGTTTAGGAAAAACAAGATAATATCGCAGGATGCAGGATTTCCTTAAAACGTGGTATTCTGATATATTTTTTCGAGAGAAAACTCTCCTGTGCATTCTCTTTTCCGGCTACATGCTTAGACATACACGCAACACCAAATCTTTACGAAAATCACTTGTTGTTTAGGAAATACAAGATAATTTTGTATGGAGCGTTATTTCTTCTAATAATGTTTAAGTATTTCTAATATGTATGTATTTGTCTTTACTCGGCAACACTGTATTTCCTTGTAACATGGTATTCTGACATATTCTTTCGAGAGAAAACTCTCCTGTGCATTCTCTTCTGAGGCTACACACTTAGGCATACACACAACACCAAAGCTTTTCAAGTTAAAACTTGTTGTTTAGGAAAAAAAAAAGAATATTGCGCAATGCTGCATTTCCTTAAAACGTGGTATTCTGACATATTTTTTCGAGAACAAATTCTCCCGTGCGTTCTCTTTTGAGGCTACATGCTTAGTCATACACTCAACACCAAATCGTTTCAAGTTGCAACGTGTTGTTTAGGAAAAACAAGATAATTTTGCATGATGCGTTATTTCTTCTCGTAAAGTTTAAGTATTTCTAATATGTACATATTTGTCTTCACTCTGCAACACTGTATTACGTTATAAGGGGGAATTCTTACATATTCGTTCAAGAGAAAACTCTCCTGTGCATTCTCTTTTGAGGCTACTTGCTTAGACATACACACAACACCAAAGCTTTTCGAGTTACAACATGTTGTTTAGGAAAAACAAGATAATTTCGCATGATGCGGTATTTCCCTAAAACGTGGTATTCTGACATATTTTTTCAAGAGAAAACTCTCCTGTGAGTTCTCTTTTGAGGCTGCACACTTACTCATACACGCAACACCAAATCCTTTTGTGTTACAAACCGTTGTTTAGGAAATACAAGATAATTTTGCACGATGCGTTATTTCTTCTCATAAATTTTAAGTATTTCTAATAGGTACGTATTTGTACTTACTCTGCAACACTGTATTTCCTTATAACGTGGTATTCTTACATATTCTTTTGAGAGGAAACTCTCCTGTGCATTCTCTTTTGAGGCTACACGCTTAGACATACACGCAACGCCAAAGCTTTTCGAGTTACAACGTTTTGTTTAGGAAAAACAAGATAATTTCTCACGATGTGTTATTTCTTCTTGTAAAGTTTAAGTATTTCTAATACGTACGTATTTGTCCGTACTCTGCAACACGGTATTTCCTTATAACGTAGTATTCTTACATATTCTTTCGAGAGAAAACTCTCCTGTGCGTTCTCTTTTGAGGCTACACACTTAGACATACATGCAACACCAAAGCTTTTCGAGTTAAAACATGTTGTTTACGAAAAACCAGATAATTTCATACGATGCGGGATTTCCTTAAAACGTGGTATTGTGACATATTTTTTCGAGAGAAAACTCTCCTGTGCATTCTCTTTTGAGGCTGCTCTCTTAATCATACATGCAACACCAAAGTTTTTCGAGTTCCAACGTGTTGTTTAGGAAAAACAAGATAATTTTGCACGATGCGTTATTTCTTCTACTAAAGTTTAAGTATTTCTAATACGTACGTATTTGTCTTCACTCTGCAACACTGTATTTCCTTATAATGTTGTATTCTTACATATTCTTTTGAGAGAAATCTCTCCTGTGCGTTCTCTTTTGCGGCTACACGCTTAGACATACACGCAACACCAACGTTTCTCAAATTCCAATGTGTTGTTTAGGAAAAACAAGATAATTTCGCACGATGCAGGATTTCCTTAAAACGTGGTATTATGACGTATTATTTCGAGAGAAAATTCTCCTGTGTCTTCTCTTTTGAGGCTACACTTTTAGACGTACACGCAACACCAATTCTTTTCGAGTTACAACGTGTTGTTTAGGAAATACAAGATAATTTTGCACGATGCTTTATTTCTTCTTGTAAATTTTAAGTATTTCTAATACGTACCTATTTTTCGTTAGTCTGCAACACTGTATTTCCTTATAATGTGATATTTTTACGTAGTCTTTCGAGAGAAAACTCTCCTGTGCGTTCTCTTTTGAGGCTGCACGGTTAGAGAAAAACGCAACACCAAAGCTTTTCGAGTTACAAGTTGTTTAGGAAAAACAAGATAATTTCACATGATGCGCGATTTCCTTAAAACGTGGTATTCTGACATATTTTTTCAAGAGAATACTCTCCTGTGGGTTCCCTTTGAGGAAACACTTTTAGACATACACGCAACAACAAATCCTTTCGAGTTACAACGTGTTGTTTAGGAAATACAAGATAATTTTTTACGATGTGTTATTTCTTCTCATAAATTTTAAGTATTTTTAATATGTACGTATTTGTCTTTACTCTGCAACACTGTATTTCCTTGTAATGTGGTATTCTTACATATTCTTTCGAGTGAAAACTCTCCTGTGCATTCTCTTTTGAGGCTACACGCTTAGACATACACGCAACACCAAAGCTTTTCGAGTTACAACGTGTTGTGTAGGAAAAACAAGATAATTTCGCACGATGCTGGATTTCCTTAAAACGTGGTATTCTGACATATTTCTTCGAGAGAAAACTCTCCTGTGCGTTCTCTTTTGAGGCTACACGCTTAGTCATACACTCAACACCAAATCCTTTCGAGTTACAACGTATTGTTTAGGAAAAACATGATAATTTTGCATGATGCGTTATTTCTTCTCGTAAGTTTATTTATTTCTAATACGTACTTATTGTCTTTACCCTGCAACACTGTATTTCCTTATAACGTGGTATTCTTACATATTCTTTCGAGAGAAAACTGTCCTGTGCGTTCTCTTTTGAGGCTACACACTTAGACATACATGGAACACCAAAGCTTTTCGAGCTACAACGTGTTGTTTAGAAAAAACAAGATAATTTCGCACAATGCTGGATTTCCTTAAAACGTGGTATTCTGACATATTTCTTCGAGAGAAAACTCTCCTGTGCTTTCTCTTTTGAGGCTACACGCTTAGTCATACACTCAACACCAAAATTTTTCGAGTTACAACGTGTTGTTTATGAAAAACTAGATAATTTTGCATGATGAGTTATTTCTTCTCGTAAAGTTTAAGTATTTCTAATGCGTACATATTTGTCTTTACTCTGCAACACTTTATTAAATTATAAAGTTTTATTCTTACATATTCTTTCGAGTGAAAACTCTCCTGTGCTTTCTCTATTGAGGGTACACGCTTAGACATACACGCAACACCAAAGCTTTTCGAGTTAAAACATGTTATTTAGGAAAAACAAGCTAATTTCACACGATGCGGGATTTCCTTAAAACGTGGTATTCTGACATAATTTTTCAAGAGAATACTCTCCTGTGAGTTATCTTTGAGGATACACGTTTAGACATACACGCAACAACAAATCATTTCGAGTTACAACGTGTTGTTTAGGAAATACAAGATAAATTTTACGATGCGTTATTTCTTCTCATAAAGTTTAAGTGTTTCTAATATGTACGCATTTGTCTTTAATCTGCAACACTGTATTTCCTTGTAATGTGGTATTCTTACATATTCTTTCGAGTGAAAACTCTCCTGTGCATTCTCTTTTGAGGCTACACGCTTAGACATTCACGCAACACCAAAGCTTTTAGAGTTACAATGTGTTGTGTAGGAAAAACAAGATAATTTCGCACGATGCTGAATTTCCTTAAAACGTGGTATTCTGATATATTTTTTCGAGAGAAAATTCTCCTGTGCATTCACTTTTGAGGCTACATGCTTAGACATACACGCAACACAAAATCTTTTCGAGTTACAACGTGTTGTTTAGGAAATATAAGATAATTTTGCACGATGCGTTAATTCTTCTTGTAAATTTTAAGTATTTCTAATTTTACGTATTTGTCTTTACTCTGCAACACTGTATTTCCTTATAACGTGGTATTCTTACATATTCTTTCGAGAGAAAACTCTCCTGTGCGTTCTCTTTTGAGGCTGAACCATTACACATACACGCAACACCAATGTTTTTCGAGTTACAATGTGTTGTTTAGGAAAAACAAGATAATATCGCAGGATGCAGGATTTCCTTAAAACGTGGTATTCTGAAATATTTTTTCGAGAGAAAACTCTCCTGTGCGTTCTCTTTTCCAGCTACATGCTTAGACATACACGCAACACCAAATCTTTACGAAAATCACTTGTTGTTTAGGAAATACAAGATAATTTTGTATGGAGCGTTATTTCTTCTCATAATGTTTAAGTATTTCTAATACGTATGTATTTGTCTTTACTCGGCAATACTGTATTTCCTTGCAACGTGGTATTCTGACATATTCATTCGAGAGAAAACTCTCCTGTGCATTCTCTTCTGAGGCTACACACTTAGGCATACACACAACACCAAAGCTTTTCAAGTTAAAACCTGTTGTTTAGGAAAAAAAAGATAATATTGCGCAATGCTGCATTTCCATAAAACATGGTATTCTGACATATTTTTTCGAGAAAAAACTCTCCCGTGCGTTCTCTTTTGAGGCTACATGCTTAGTCATACACTCAACGCAAAATCTTTTCAAGTTACAACGTGTTGTTTAGGAAAAACAAGATAATTTTGCTTGATGTGTTATTTCTTCTCGTAAAGTTTAAGTATTTCTATTATGTACATATTTGTCTTCACTCTGCAACACTGTATTACGTTATAACGGTGAATTATTACATATTCCTTCAAGAGAACACTCTCCTGTGCATTCTCCTTTGAGGCTACTTGCTTAGACATGCACGCAACACCAAAGCTTTTCGAGTTACAACATGTTGTTTAGGAAAAACAAGATAATTTCGCATGATGCGGTATTTCCATAAAACGTGGTATTCTGACATATTTTTTCGAGAGAAAACTCTCCTGTGCGTTCTCTTTTGAGGCTCCACACTAACTCATACACGCAACACCAAATCCTTTCGTGTTACAAAGCGTTGTTTACAAAATACAAGATAGTTTTGCACGATGCGTTATTTCTTCTCGTAAATTTTAAGTATTTCCAATAGGTACATATTTGTACTTTGCAACACTGTATTTCCTTATAATGTGGTATTCTTACATATTCTTTTGAGAGGAAACTCTCCTGTGCGTTCTCTTTTGAGGCTACACACTTAGACATACACGCAACACAAAAGCTTTTCGAGTTACAACGTTTTGTTTAGGAAAAACAAGATAATTTCGCACGATGCATTATTTCTTCTCGTAAAGTTTAAGTATTTCTAATACGTACGTATTTGTCCTTACTCTGCAACACTGTATTTCCTTATAACGTGGTATTCTTACTTATTCTTTCGAGAGAAAACTCTCCTGTGCGTTCTCTTTTGAGGCTACACACTTAGACATACACGCTACACCAAAGCTTTTCGAGTTAAAACATGTTGTTTACGAAAAACAAGATAATTTCATATGATGCAGGATTTCCATAAAACATGGTATTGTGACATATTTTTTCGAGAAAAACTCTCCTGTGCTTTCTCTTTTGAGGCTGCACGCTTACTCATACACGCAACACCAAATCTTTTTGAGTTACAACTTGTTGTTTAGGAAATACAAGATAATTTTGTAGGATGTGTTATTTCTTCTCGTGAAGTTTAAGTATTTCTAATATGTATGTATTTGTCTTTACTCTGCAACGCTGTATTTCTTTATAACGTGGTATTCTTACATATTCTTTCGAGAGAAAACTCTCCTGTGCGTTCTCTTTTGAGGCTGCACGCTTAGAGAAAAACACAACACCAAAGCTTTTCGAGTTACAACAAGTTGTTTAGGAAAAAAAAGATAATTTCGCAAGATGCAGGATTTCCTTAAAACATTGTATTCTGACATATTTTTTCGTGAGAAAACTCTTCTGTGCATTCTCTTTTGAGGCTACACGCCTAGACATACATGCAACACCAAAGCTTTTCAAGTTACAACGTTTTGTTTAGGAAAAACAAGATAATTTCGCCCGATGTGCGATTTCCTTTTAACGGGGTATTCTGACATGTTTTTTCGAGAGAAAAACTCTCCTGTGCATTCTCTTTTGAGGCTAGAAGCTTAGACATACATGCAACACCAAATCTTTGCGAGTTACAACGTGTTATTTAGGAAAAACAAGATAATTTTGCACGATGCGTTATTTCTTCTCATAAAGTTTAAGTATTTCCAATATGTTTGTATTTGTCTTTAATATGCTACTCCGTATTTCCTTATAACGTTTTATTCTTACATATTCTTTCGAGTGAAAACTCTCCTGTGTGTTCTCTATTGAGGCTACACGCTTAGACATATAAGCAACACCAAAGCTTTTCGAGTTAAAATATGTTGTTAAGGAAAATCAAGATAATTTCCCAAGATGCGTGATTTCCCTAAAACGTGGTATTCTGACATATTTTTTGAGAGAAAACTCTCCTGTGCGTTCTCCTTTGAGGCTACACACTTAGACATACACACAACACCAAATCCTTTCTAGTTACAACGTGTTGTTTAGGAAATGCAAGATAATTTTGTACGATGCTTATTTCTTCTCATAAAGTTTAAGTATTTCTAATACGTACATAGTTGTCTTTACTCTGCAACATTGTATTACGTTATAACGTGGAATTCTTACATATTCTTTCGAGAGAAAACTCTCCTGTGCGTTCTCTTTTGAGGCAACACGCTTAGACATAGACACAACACCAAAGCTTTTCGAGTTACAACGTGTTGTTTAGGAAAAACAAGACAATATCGCATAATGCAGGATTTTCTTAAAACGTGGTATTCTGACCTATTTTTTTGAGAGAAAACTCTCCTGTGCGTTCTATTTTGACGCTACACGCTTAGAAATACAGGCAACACCAAAGCTTTTCGAGTTAAAACATGTTGTTTAAGAAAAACAAGATAATTTCACACGATGCAGGATTTCCTTAAAACGTGGCATTCTGACATATTTTTTCGACAGAAAACTCTCCTGTGCGTTCTCTTTTGAGGCTAATCGCTTAGACATTCATGCCACAACAAATCTTTTCGAGTTATAACGTGTTGTTTAGGAAATACAATATAATTTTGCACGATGCGTTATTTCTTCTCGTAAAGTTTAAGTATTTCCAATACGTACGTATTTGTCTTTACTCTGCAACACTGTATTTCCTTATAACGTGGTATTTTTACATATTCGTTCAAGAAAAATCTCTCCTGTGTGTTCTCTTTTGAGGCTACACACTTAGATATACACGCAACACCAAAGCTTTTCGAGTTATAACGTGTTGTTTAAGAAAAACAAGATAATATCGCAAGATGCGGGATTTCATTAAAACGTGGTATTCTGACATATTTTTTTGAGAGAAAACTCTCCTGTGCATTCTCTTTTGAGACTACAAGCTTAGACATACACACAACACAAAATCTTTTCGAGTTACAACGTGTTGTTTAGGAAATACAAGATAATTTTGTACGATGTGTTATTTTTTCTCGTAAAGTTTAAGTACTTCTAATAGGTACGTATTTGTCTTTACTCTGCAAAACTGTATTTGCTTGTAACCTGGTATTCTTACATATTCTTGCGAGAGAAAACTCTCCTGTGCATTCTCTTTTGAGGCTACACACTTAAACATACACGCAACACTAAAGCTTTTCGAGTTAAAACATGTTGTTTAGGAAAAAAAAAGATAATTTTGCACGATGCTGTATTTCCTTAAAACGTGGTACTCTGACATATTTTTTTGACAGAAATCTCTCCTGTGCGTTCTCTTTTGAGGCTACACGCTGAAACATACAAAAAACACCAAAGCATTTCGAGTTACAACATGTTTAAGAAAAAAAAGATAATTATGCACGATGCAGGATTTCCTTAAAACGTGGTATTCTGACATATTTTTTTGAGAGAAAATTCTCCTGTGGGTTCTCTTTTGAGGTTACACGTTTAGACACACACGCAACACCAAATCTTTTCAAGTTACAATGTGTTGTTTAGGAAATACAAGTTAACTTTGCACGATGCATTATTTCTTCTCGCAAAGTTTAAGTATTTCTAATACGTACGTATTTGTTTTTACTCTGCAACACTGTATTTCCTTATAACATGGTATTCTTACATATTCTTTCGAGAGAAAACTCTCCTGTGCGTTCTCTTTTGAGGCTACACGCTTAGATACACGCAACACCAAAGCTTTTTGAGTTACATCCTGTTGTTTAGGAAAAACAAGATAATTTTGCATGATGCGTTATTTCTTCTCGTAAAGTTTAAGTATTTCCAATACGTACATATTTGTCTTTACTCTGCAACATTATATTTCCTTATAACGTGGTATTCTTACATATTATTTCGAGAGAAAACTCTCCTGTGCGTTCTATTTTGAGGCTGCACGCTTAGAAAAAAAGGCAACACCAAAGCTTTTCGAGTTACAACAAGTTGTTTAGGAAAAACAAGATAGTTTCTCACTATGCGTGATTTTCTTAAAACGTGGTATTCTGACATATTTTTTCGAGAGAAAACTCTCCTGTGCGTTCTCTTTTGAGGCTACACGCTTAGATACACGCAACACCAAAGCTTTTCGAGTTACATCCTGTTGTTTAGGAAAAACAAGATTATTTTGCATGATGCGTTATTTCTTCTCGTAAAGTTTAAGTATTTCCAATACGTACATATTTGTCTTTACTCTGCAACACTATATTTCCTTATAACGTGGTATTCTTACATATTATTTCGAGAGAAAACTCTCCTGTGCGTTCTATTTTGAGGCTGCATGCTTAGAGAAAAACGCAACACCAAAGGTTTTCGAGTTACAACAAGTTGTTTAGGAAAAACAAGATCGTTTCTCACTATGCGTGATTTTCTTAAAACGTGGTATTCTGACATATTTTTTCGAGAGAAAATTCTCCTGTGGGTTCTCTTTTGAGGCTGCACATTTAGACTTACACACAACACCAAATCTTTTCCAGTTACAACGTGTTGTTTAGAAAATACAAGATAATTTCGCACGATGCAGGATTTCCTTAAAACGTGGTATTCTGACATATTTTTTCGAGAAAAAACTCTCCTGTGCATTCTCATTAGAGGCTACACATTTAGACATACACACAACACCAAATCTTTTCGAGTTACTACGTGTTGTTTAGGAAATACAAGATAATTTTTTACGATGCGTTATTTCTTCTCGTAAAGTTTACGTATTTCTAATACGTGCGTATTTGTCTTTACTCTGCAACACTGTATTTCCTTATAACGTGGTATTCTTACATATTCTTTCGGGAGAAAACTCTCTTGTGCGTTCTCTTTTGAGGCTACATGCTTAGACATATAAGTAACACCAAAGCTTTTCGAGTTACAACGTGTTGTTTAAGAAAAACTATATAATTTCGCACGATGCGGGATTTCCTTAAAACGTGGTATTCTGACATATTTTTTCGAGAGAAAACTCTCCTGTGCGTTCTCTTTGAGGCTACATGCTTAGACATACATGCCATACCAAATCTTTTCGAGTTACAACATGTTGTTTAGGAAATACTAGATAATTTTGTACAATGCGTTATTTCTTCTTGAAAAGTTTAAGTATTCTAATAGGTACGTATTTGCTTTAATCTGCACAACTGTATTTCCTTGTAACGTGGTATTCTTACAATTTCTTGC
Organism: Apodemus sylvaticus; assembly: GCF_947179515.1. Taxonomy (NCBI): domain Eukaryota; kingdom Metazoa; phylum Chordata; class Mammalia; order Rodentia; family Muridae; genus Apodemus; species Apodemus sylvaticus. Next base: position 642,012 of record NC_067482.1, read on the forward strand.
GAGAGAAAACTCTGCTGTGCATTCTCCTTTGAGGCTACACACTTAGACATACACGCAATTCCAAAGCTTTTCGAGTTAAAACATGTTGTTTAGGGAAAAAAAGATAATCTCGCACGATGCATGATTTCCTTAAAACGTGGTATTCTGACATATTTTTTCAACAGAAATATCTCCTGTGCATTCTCTTTTGAGGCTACACGCTGAAACATACAAGCAACACCAAAGCATTTTTAGTTACAATATGTTGTTTAGGGAAAAAAAGATAATTTCGCACGATGCAGGATTTCCTTAAAACGTGGTATTCTGACATATTTTTTTCGAAAGAAAACTCTCCTGGGTGTTCTCTTTTGAGGATACACGCTGAGACATACAAGCAACACCAAATCTATTCGAGTTACAACGTCTTGTTTAGGAAAAACATGATAATTTCGCAGGATGCAGGATTTCCTTAAAACGTGGTATTCTGACATATTTTTTCGAGAGAAAACTCTCCTGTGCGTTCTCTTTTGAGGATACAAGCTTAGACATACACGCAACACCAAATCTTTTCGAGTTACAACGTGTTGTTTAGGAAAAACAAGATAATTTTGCACGATGCGTTATTTCTTCTCGTAAAGTTTAAGTATTTCCAATACGTACGTATTTGTCTTTACTCTGCAACAGTGTATTTCCTTGTAACGTGGTATTTTTACATATTCTTTCAAGAATAAACTCTCCTGTGTGTTCTCTTTTGAGGCTACACACTTAGACATATACGCAACACCAAAGTTTTTCGAGTTACAACGTGTTGTTTAAGAAAAACAAGATAATTTCTCACGATGCAGGATTTCCTTAAAACGTGGTATTCTGACATATTTTTTTGAGAGAAAACTCTCCTGTGCGTTCTCTTTCGAGGCTACAAGCTTAGACATACACACAACACAAAATCCTTTTGAGTTACAACGTGTTGTTTAGGAAAAACAAGATAATTTTTCACGATGCATTATTTCTTCTCGTAATGTTTAATTATTTCCTATAAGTACTTATTTGTCTTTACTCTGCAACACTGTATTTCCTTATAACGTCGTATTCTTACATATTCTTTCGATCGAAAACTCTCCTGTACGTTCTTTTTGAGGCTACACGCTTGGACATACAAGCAACACCAAATATTTTCGAATTACAAAGTGTTGTTTAGGAAAAACAAGATTATATCGCACTATGCAGGATTTCCTTAAAACGTGGTATTCTGAGATATTTTTTCGAGAGAAAACTCTCCTGTGCGTTCTCTTTGGGGCTACAAGCTTAGACATACACGTAACACAAAATCTTTTCGAGTTGCAACGTGTTGTTTAGCAATAACCAGATAATTTTGCACGATGCGTTATTTCTTCTCGTAAAGTTTAAGTATTTCCAATACGTACGTATTTGTCTTTACTCTGCAACACTGTATTTACTTATAAGGTGGTATTCTTACATATTCTTTCGAGAGAAAACTCTCCTGTGCGATCTCTTTTGAGGCTGCACGCTTAGACAAAAATGCAACACCAAAGCTTTTCGAGTTACAAAAAGTTGTTTAGGAAAAAAAAGATAATTTCGCTCGATGCAGGATTTCCTTAAAACGTTGTATCCTGACATATTTATTCGAGAGAAAACTCTCCTGTGCGTTCTGTTTTGAGGCTACACGCTGAGACATACAAGCAACACCAAATCTTTTCGAGTTACATCGTGTTGTTTAGGAATAACAAGATAATTTCGCACGATGCAGGATTTCCTTAAAACGTGGTATTCTTACATATTTTTTCGAGAGAAAATACTCTTGTGGGTTCTCTTTTGAGGCTACACATTTAGACATACACGCAACACCAAATCTTTTCGAGTTACAACTTGTTTTTAGGAAGTACAAGATAATTTTTTTATGATGCGTTAATTCTTCTCATAAAGTTTAATTATTTCTAATACGAACGTATTTGTCTTTAGTCTGCAATACTGTATTTCCTTATAACGTGGTGTTCTTACATATTCTTTCGAGAGAAAACTCTCCTGTGCATTCTCTTTTGAGGCTGCACGCTTAGACATACACGCAACACCAAAGCTTTTCGAGTTACCATGTGTTGTTTAAGAAAAACATGATAATTTCGCACGATGCGGGATTTCCTTAAAACGCTGTATTCTGACATATTTTTTCGACAGAAAACAGTCCTGTGTGTTCTCTTTTGAGGCTAAATGCTTAGAGATACACGCAACACCAAATCTTTTCGAGTTACAACGTGTTGATTAGGAAATACAAGGTAATTTTGTGCGATGCATTATTTCTTCTCATAAAGTTTAAGTATTTCTAATACGTACGTATTTGTCTTTACTCTGGAACACTGTATTTCCTTGTAACGTGGTATTCTTACATATTCTTTGAGAGAAAACTCTCCTGTTCATTCTCTTTGAGTCTACATGCTTAGACATACTCGCATTACCATAGATTTTCGAGTTACAACGTGTTGTTTAGGGAAAAAAAGATAATTTCGCATGATGCGGGATTTCCTTAAAAGGTGGTATTCTGACATATTTTGTCGAGAGAAAATTATCCTGTGGGTTCTCTTTTGAGGCTACACGTTAAGACATACAGGCAACACCAAATCTTTTCGAGTTACAACGTGTTGTTTAGGAAAAACAAGATAATTTCGCACTATGCGGGATTTCCTTAAAATTTGATATTCTGACATATTTTTTCCGGAGAAAACTCTCCAGTGCATTGTCTTTTGAGGCTACATACTTAGACGTACACGCAACACCAAAGCTTTTCGAGTTAATACATGTTGTTTAGGAAAAAAAAGATAATTTTGCACGATGCTGGATTTCCTTAAAATGTGGTACTCTGACATATTTTTTGACAGAAATCTCTCCTGTGCGTTCTCTTTTGAGGCTACACGCTGAAACATACAAGCAACACCAAAGCATTTCGAGTTACAACATGTTGTTTAAGAAAAACAAGATAATTATGCACGATGCAGGATTTCCTTAAAACGTGGTATTCTGACATATTTTTACGAGAGAAAATTCTCCTGTGGGTTCTCTTTTGAGGTTACACGTTTAGACACACATGCAACACCAAATCTTTTCAAGTTACAAAGTGTTGTTTCGGAAATACAAGTTAATTTTGTACGATGCGTTATTTCTTCTCGTACAGTTTAAGTATTTCTAATACGTACGTATTTGTCTTTACTCTGCAACACTGTATTTCCTTATAACATGGTATTCTTACATATTCTTTTGAGAGAAAACTCTCCTGTGCATTCTCTTTTGAGGCTACACGCTTAGATACACGCAACACCAAAGCTTTTCGAGTTACATCCTGTTGTTTGGGAAAAACAAGATAATTTTGCATGATGCGTTATTTCTTCTCGTAAAGTTCAAGTATTTCCAATAAGTACATATTTGTCTTTACTCTGCAACACTATATTTCCTTATAACGTGGTATTCTTACATATTATTTCTAGAGAAAACTCTCCTGTGCATTCTATTTTGGTGCTGCATGCTTAGACAAAAACGCAACACCAAAGCTTTTCGAGTTACAACAAGTTGTTTAGGAAAAACAAGATAGTTTCTCACTATGCGTGATTTTCTTAAAACGTGGTATTCTGACATATTTTTTCGAGAGAAAATTCTCCTGTGGGTTCTCTTTTGAGGCTGCACATTTAGACTTACACACAACGCCAAATCTTTTCCAGTTACAACATGTTGTTTAGGAAATACAAGATAATTTCGCACGATGCAGGATTTCCTTAAAACGTGGTATTCTGACATATTTTTTCGTGAAAAAACTCTCCTGTGTATTCTCTTTTGAGGCTACACATTTACACATACACACAACACCAAATCTTTTCTAGTTACTACATGTTGTTTAGTAAATACAAGATAATTTTTTACGATGCGTTATTTCTTCTCGTAAAGTTTAAGTATTTCTAATACGTGCTTATTTGTCTTTACTCTGCAACACTGTATTTCCTTATAATGTGGTATTCTTACATATTCTTTCGGGAGAAAACTCTCCTGTGTGTTCTCTTTTGAGGCTACATGCTTAGACATACACGTAACACCAAAGCTTTTCGAGTTACAACGTGTTGTTTAAGAAAAACTATATAATTTCGCACGATGCGGGATTTTCTTAAAACGTGGTATTCTGACATATTTTTTCGAGAGAAAACTCTCCTGTGCGTTCTCTTTTGAGGCTACACGCTTAGACATACATGCCATACCAAATCTTTTCGAGTTACAACGTGTTGTTTAGGAAATACTAGATAATTTTGTACAATGCGTTATTTCTTCTTGAAAAGTTTAAGTATTCTAAACAGTATTTGCTTTAATCTGCAGAACTGTATTTCCTTGTAACGTGGTATGCTTACACTTTCCTGCGAGAGAAAACTCTCCTGTGCATTCTCTTTTGAGTCTACACACTTAGACATACACGCAACTCCAAAGCTTTTCGAGTTAAAACATGTTGTTTAGGGAAAAAAAGATAATTTCGCACGATGCATGATTTCCTTAAAATGTGGTATTCGGACATATTTTTTCGACAGAAATATCTCCTGTGCGTTCTCTTTTGAGGATACACGCTGAAACATACAAGCAACACCAAAGCATTTTGAGTTACAACATGCTGTTTAGGGAAAAAAAGATAATTTCGCACGATGCAGGATTTCCTTAAAACGTGGTATTCTGACACATTTTTTTCGAAAGAAAACTCTCCTGTGTGTTCTCTTTTGAGGATACACGCTGAGACATACAAGCTACACCAAAGCTTTTCGAGTTACAACGTCTTGTTTAGGAAAAACATGATAATTTCGCAGGATGCAGGATTTCCTTAAAACGTGGTATTCTGACATATTTTTTCGAGAGAAAACTCTCCTGTGCATTCTCTTTTGAGGCTACAAGCTTAGACATACACGCAACACCAAATCATTTCGGGTTACAACGTGTTGTTTAGGAAAAAAAAGATAATTTTGCACAATGCATTATTTCTTCTCGTAAAGTTTAAGTATTTCCAATATGTACGTATATGTCTTTACTCTGCAACACTGTATTTCCTTGTAACATGGTATTTTTACATATTCTTTCGAGAGAAAACTCTCCTGTGCTTTCTGTTTTGAGGCTGCACGTTTAGACAAAAACGCAACACCAAAGCTTTTCGAGTTACAACAAGTTGTTTAGGAAAAAAAAGATAATTTCGCATGATCCAGGATTTTCTTAAAACGTGTATTCTGACATATTTTTTCGAGAGAAAACTCTCCAGTGCGTTCTCTTTTGAGGGTACACGCTTACACATGCACGCAACACCAAAGCTTTTCGAGTTACAACGTGTTGTTTAGGAAAAACAAGATAATTTCGTACGATGCAGCATTTCCTTAAAACGTGGTATTCTGACATATTTTTCGAGAGAAAATTCTCCTGTGGGTTCTCTTTTGAGGCTGCACATTTAGACATACACACAACACCAAATCTTTTCGAGTTACAACGTATTGTTTAGGAAATACAAGATAATTTTTTACGATGCGTTATTTCTTCTAGTAAAGTTTAAGTATTTCTAATATGTACGTATTTGTCTTTACTCTGCAACACTGTATTTCCTTATAACGTGGTATTCTTACATATTCTTTTGAGAGAAAACTGTATTGTGCGTTCTCTTTTGAGGCTGCACGCTTAGACAAAAACGCAACACCAAAGCTTTTCGAGTTAAAAACAAGTTGTTTAGAAAAAATGATAATTTCGCATGATGCAGGATTTCCTTAAAACGTGGTATTCTGACATATTTTTTCGAGAGAAAACTCTCCTGTGTGTTCTCTTTTGAGGCTACACGCTGACACATACAAGCTACACCAAATCTTTTCGAGTTACAACGTGTTGTTTAGGAAAAACAAGATAATTTCACACGATGCAGGATTTCCTTGAAACGTGGTATTCTGACATATTTTTTCGAGAAAACTCTCCTGTGCGTTTTCTTTTGAGGGTACACATTTAGACATACACACAACACCAAATCCTTTCAAGTTACAACGTGTTGTTTAGGAAATACAAGATAATTTTTTACGATGCGTTATTTCTTCTCATAAAGTTTAAGTATTTCTAATACCTACATATGTATCTTTACTCTGCAACACTGTATTCTATTATTACGTGGCATTCTTAAATATTCTTTCGAGAGAAAACTCTCCTGTGCGTTCTCTTTTGAGGCTAAACGCTTAGTCATACATGCACCACCAAATCTTTTCGACTTACAACGTGTTGTTTAAGAAATACAAGATAATTTTTACGATGCATTATTTCTTCTCAGAAAGTTTAAGTATTTCTAATATGTACGTATTTGTCTTTACTCTGCAAAATTGTATTTCCTTGTAACGTGGTATTCTTACATATTCTTGCGAGAGAAAACTCTCATGTGCATTCTCTATTGAGGCTACAAACTTAGACATACACGCAACACCAAAGCTTTTCGAGTTAAAACATGTTGTTTAGGAAAAACAAGATAATTTCCCACGATGCAAGATTTCCTTAAAACGTGGTATTCTGACATATTTTTCGAGAGAAAACCCTCCTGTGTGTTCTCTTTTGAGGCTACAAGCTTAGACATACACATAACACAAAATAGTTTCGAGTTACAACGTGTTGTTTACGAAAAACAAGATAATTTTGCACGATGCGTTATTTCTTCTTGTAAAGTTTAAGTATTTCCAATATGTACGTATTTGTCTTTAATCTGCAACACTGTATTTCCTTATAACTTGGTATTCTTACATATTCTTTCGAGAGAAAACCCTCCTGTGCATTCTCTTTTGAGGCTACACACTTAGATATTCACACAACACCAAAGCTTTTCGAGTTACAACGTGTTGTTTAAGAAAAACAACATAATTTCGCTCGATGCGGGATTTCCTAAAAACGTGGTATTCTGACATATTTTTTGGAGAGAAAACTCTCCTGTGCGTTCTCTTTCGAGGCTACAAGCTTAGACATACAGGCAACACAAAATCTTTTCGAGTTACAACGTGTTCTTTATGAAAAACAAGATAATTTCGCATGATGCGGAATTTCCTTAAACGTGATATTCTGATATATTTTGTCGAGAGAATATTCTCCTGTGGGTTCTCTTTGGAGACTACACGTTTAGACATACACGCAACACCAAAGCTTTTCGAGTTACAACGTGTTGTTTAGGAAATACAAGATAATATTTTACGATGCGTTATTTCTTCTCGTAATTTTAAGTATTTCTAATATGTACGTATTTGTCTTTAATCTGCAACACTGTATTTCCTTATAACGTGGTATTCTTACATATTCTTTCGAGTGAAAACTCTCTTGTGCGTTCTCTTTTGAAGCTACACGCTTAGACATACATGCAATTCCAAATCTTTTCGAGGTACAATGTGTTGTTTAGTAAATACACGATAATTTTTTACGATGAGTTATTTCTTCTTGTAAAGTTTAAGTATTTCTAATAGGTTTGTATTTGTCTTTACTCTGCAACACTCTATTTCCTTTTAACGTGGTATTCTTATATATTCTTTCGATAGAAAACTCTCCTGTTGTTCTCTTTTGAGGCTGCACCCTTAGACATACACGCAACACAAAAACTTTTCGAGTTACAACGTGTTGTTTAGGAAAAACAAGATAATTTCGCACCATGCAGGATTTCCTTAAAACGTGGTATTCTGACATATTCTTTCAAGAGAAAACGCTCCTGTGCATTCTCTTTTGAGGCTACACGCTTAGACATACACGCAACACCAAAGCTTTTCAAGTTAAAACTTGTTGTTTAGGAAGAACAAGATAATTTCGCAAGATGAGCGATTTCCTTAAAACGGGGTATTCTGACATGTTTTTTCGAGAGAAAACTCTCCTGTGCGTTCTCTTTTGAGGCTAGAAGCTTAGACATACACGCAACACAAAATCCTTTCGAGTTCCAACATGTTATTTAGGAAAAACTAGATAATTTTGCACGATGCGTTATTTCTTCTCATAAAGTTTAAATATTTCCAATATGTACGTATATGTCTATATATTACACCTATACAAGGAATTTTAAAAATTCTACATGAGGTCGACCAGATGTCCCGTTTAACAGATTATTAAAATGTATGCCAGTTTGTGGTATTTTTAAAAATATGTCTCTGTATATTACATCTTTTTTTTTTCTAACCTATGTATGGCGGGGCTGTGTCCCTTAAAGGGCTGTTGACCCTTTCATTAAAAAGAAAAAATCAAAATAATTAAACAAGTTGATCATATGGTGTTACTTAAATGTAACTAAGGACGTTTTTCTCCTCTCCTCTCCTCTCCTCTCCTCTCCTCTCCTCTCCTCTCCTCTCCTCTCCTCTCCTCTCCTCTCCTCTCCTCTCCTCTCCTTTTTAAAAAAAAAATATATTTTAACGTGGTCGACCAGTAATCCCATCTCTTGGCCAGTAGATGGCGCGCTTGTTGTGTAGATGGTCAACTAGTTGTCCCTTTTAGGAAAGGCCGGATGAATGCCACCATTAACAAGTGTTCGCCAGTAGAGCGCATTCTCATATATATTATATAATTTTTATATTTTTTTATATTTTTATATTATCTATATATATTAAAGATTTATTTATTATTATATGTAAGTACAATGTAGCTGTTTAGACACACCAGAAGAGGGCGTCGGATCTTGTTGCAGATGGTTGTGAGCCACCATGTGGTTGCTGGGATTTGAACTCAGGACCTCTGGAAGAGCAGTCAGTGCTCTTAACCACTGAGCCATTTCACCAGCCCATATTTTATATATTTTACATATTTTATATATATATATGATCGACCAGTTTTCTCTTCTCTTCTCTTCTCTTCTCTTCTCTTCTCTTCTCTTCTCTTCCTCTCCTTTTGTTTTTCTTCCAGACAGCATCTCTCTGTGTAGCGCTGCCTGCCTGCCACCACCACACCAACCATCTTGAGATTGCCAGAATTTTGTAATTACTGGCTTTTATTGGTCCGATAAAAAAAATAAAGTATTTGGCTATGTTTGTATTGTTTCTGTGCTTTCTACGCTATATTTTGATCATAGTTTCCTATCCCAAAGCTCCTCCTACATCCTTTCTCACCATTCACAAAATTCTACCCATGGCCTGCCCTTAGGTTTGTCATTATCAATTGGACATGCCTTCACTGCTAGTGAAACTTCCTTAATAAACCAAAATCAAATCCAAACTAGACATGGGGGGGGGGGGCACGGTAGAAAATTACAATTGCTTCTTGTATATAGAAAGCATTATCCCCCTTCCCTTCCCTTTACCTTTCCCTTCCCTTTCTTTCTTTTTTCCTTTTGTCTTCCTTCCTTCCTTCCTTCCTTCCTTCCTTCCTTCTTTGTTTGTTTCTTTCTTTCTTTCTTTCTTTCTTTCTTTCTTTCTTTCTTTCTTTCGTCATCCTGGAATCAACGGGCAGGCATTCGTTACTACTCTGTCTTTTGATCTCTATGTAGTCAGCATGAGTTTTGTTTTGTTTCTTTGTTTCTGTTGTTTTTCTTTTTGTTTTCTTTTTATTTGGTTTTGGTTTTGATTGTTTTGTTTGTTCTCCTGTCTATAAATCCACACATATACTTCCCCCAAATATTATATTATATTATATTATATTATATTATATTATATTATATTATATTATATATCATATCATATCATATCATATCATATCATATCATATCATATTATATTATATTATATTATATTTCATTTCAAGGGTACTCTCTAGATCAGAAGAGCTCCCATACAGTTCTCTACATGTAAATTGGCTTTACGATTTACATCCCTCTCATCTAGAGGATAACAAATGTGGGGGAGGGGGTAGGGGGGAAGGGGGAAAGGGGAAGGGCCAAGGAAAAGAATTCAGAGGGTGGTGACGGTGGTATTTCTTTCCTGGGTGACTCTGATTCAGAATCTAAAGAAAAAGAAAATTACACATTAAGAAGGAAATAAAGCAGCCGGGCAGTGTTGGTGCACACCTGTAATCCCAGCACTCTGGGAGGAAGAGGCAGGCAGATTTCTGAGTTTGAGGCTAGCCTGGTCTACAGAGTGAGCTCCAAGACAGCCAGGGCTATACAGAGAAAGCCTGTCTCAAAAAAAAGAAAAAAAGGAAAAGAAACAAATCTAAAAAAAAAAAGGAGAAGGAGAAGAACATAAAGCAAACAAACTGGTTTCCTTGGAGCCCTGCCTGGTGGTGCTCCGAGTATAATTTGTAAAGACTGACGATTTATTTATTTATTTATTTATTTGTTTGATTGATTGATTGATTGATTGATTGATTGTAATTCCCACCTTGTAGTTGGTGGGAATTGAACTCTGGACCTTTCTTTCCTCATTGGTTTTCTTTTTTAAGAAATTCAGCCACTCCTGGTGGTGCACACAACCTTAATCCCAGTGCAAAATACTCACTCAACAGAGTTTTTCCCTTTCACAACCAACCCCAACCAAATAGTAGCTTAAACAATAAAAACTGGCATCAGTTACTACTCTGCCTTAAGTGTTCTCATGAGTTCTGTTTTGTCTCTTTGTTTCTGGTTTCTTTTTGTTTTGTTTGTTTTTTTATTGTTTTGTTTTGTTCTCCCGTCTGGAAATCCACACATAGATTTTCCCCCAAACATTATATTTCCAAGCAAATGATTGTTGTGAGTCTCATGTCATTTCAAAGGTGCTCTCTAGATCAGAAGAGCTTCCTTATAATTCTCCACATGTAAATTGCCTTTACATCCCTGTTATCTACAGGATGACAAGTAGTGTGGGGGCAAGAAAAAGAATTCAGAGAATCATGGTATGTACTCACTAATAAGTGGCTATTAGCCTAGAAAATTGGAATAGCCAAAGCATAATCCACACATCAAATGATGTACAGGAAGAATGGAGGAGTGGCCCCCGGTTCTGGAAAGACTCAGTGTTCCAGTATAGGGCAAAACCAGAACAGAGAAGTGGGAAGGGGTGGATGGGAGAAAAAGGGGAGGGAAAGGGGCTTATGTGACTTTTGGGAAGAGGGGGGGCAGAAAATGGGAAATCATTTGAAATGTAAATAAAAAAATATATCGAATTAAAAAAAGAAGAATTCAGAGGGTGGTATTTCTTTCTTTTTTTTCTTTTCTTTTCTTTCTTTCTTTCTTTTCTTTTTTTTTTTTTTTTTTTTTTTTTTGGTTTTTTGAGTCAGGGTTTCTCTGTGTAGTCCTGCCTGTCCTGGAACTCACTCTGTAGACCAGGCTGGCCTCGAACTCAGAAATCTGCCTGCCTCTCCCTCCCAAGTGCTGGGATTACAGGCATGCACCACCATGCCTGGTTATGAAGGTGGTATTTCTTTCCTGGGTGACCCTGAATCAGAATCTAAAGAAAAAGAAAAGTATACATTAAGAAGAAAATAAAGCAGCCGGGCAGTGGTGGCACACACCTGTAATCTCAGCACTCTGGGAGGAAGAGGCAGGTGGATTTCTGAGTTTGAGGCTAGCCTGGTCTACAGAGTGAGCTCCAAGACAGCCAGGGCTATACAGAGAAAGCCTGTCTCAAAAAAAAAGAATGAATGAAAGAAAGAAAGAAAGAAAGAAAGAAAGAAAGAAAGAAAGAAAGAAAGAAAGAAAGAAAGAAAGAAAAGAAAAGAAAAGAAAAGAAAAGAAAAAGAAATAAATCTAAAAAAAGTGAATGAAGTCTCCAGTTTATTGATTTGCCCCCCCAACTCAACTCTCTCTCAACAGCTCCCTGCCCCTCCCACACTCTGCCTTCTCCCTCCTTCTCCCTGGGTGTGGGGGGTGGGGGAGAGGTGGAGCAGAGCATTGCTGAGCTGGCTGCACATTCCTGCCAGTCTGTGAAGTCTGCACATTCCCTGGCCTGGTGCACTTTACTGCTGAGCCATGTCTCTCCAGAGGCAAATTTCACGCGTGAAGTCTGCGAGCGAGTGATATTTCAGCTTGAATGTCTGAACTCACTGTCTTTCAGGGCCACGTTGGCTCAGGCACCAGCTGAACCAAACCCTAGGCTCTTTGGAAATGCTAATGGAGTTGCTAACACACCCTAACGCGAAGAGGAAGACTACAGCCTCGCCCTGCCAGCTCAGGGATTTGTGAGGCAAAATCTACACAATATTTACATGATTTGGAATTTCTACTTTATGTTTAACGTTTAATAAAATAAAGCGCCGGACAGTGGTGGCACACGCCTTTAATCCCAGCACTTGGGAGGCAGGGCAGGTGGATTTCTGAGTTCGAGGCCAGCTTGGTCTGTCTACAGAGTGAGTTCCAGGACAGCCAGGGCTACACAGAGAAACCCTGTCTCTAACGCCCCCCCCCAAGAAACCTTGTTTCAAATAAATAAAAACTAAGCAAGTAATTGCATACATACATACATACATACATACATACATACATACATACATACACACATACATACAAACAACAAATAATGAGAGCTAATGGCTGGGAGCTATCCATCACTCCAATGCACACAGACAGACATGCATCCACCCACTCACACGCATGCAACATACACAAACATACAATACACAACACACACACACGGATATATTTTGAAATTAGATTAAATAGACAAAAAAAGTTCTGGCGTTAACATTCTGCTGACAATCCATTAACAGAACAGGAAATTACAAACACAGGCACATATGCTGGGCAGTGGTGGCCTTTAATCTCAGCAATGGGGAGACAGAGGCAGGCGGATTCCTGAGTTCCAGGCCAGTCTGGTATACAGAGTGAGTTTCAGTACAGCCAGGGCTATACAAGAGAAACCCTGTCCAAAAAAAAAAAAAGCCATATGAAGGGTCAGATGTCAGATGTGCTGAAATTAGAGTTAGAGTTATGAATGGCTGTCAGGCTTGCCCTGTGGGTGGTGGTGGGACGTGAACCCACGAAAGACAGAAACAGGACAGGTAGGTGAAGAACCAGGATGTTAGTTAAGCTTCTGTCATCCATTTTCCTGTTACAGAGTTGTGTCTGAGGAAGCTCCTAGTTACATGAAACAAAAACAATAATGGGGAAAACCATACCTGTGTGAACTAATTTTCCCATTTTATTTAAAGATACGCCATCATCTCTAAGGTACGCAGATCAAAGAAAGAATATTTCCAGGTTACACTTACAAATAAACAAGCAATCTCCAACACCACAACCAACACCACCACCAACAATACAAGTATGATTCTAGTGGTAGTGGCAAAGGGAGATAGATCACTCTAACTTTGTGGCTAGCCTTGTCTACAGATGGAGTTAGACGAACGGAGTTCCATCATGACTGATTGTGAGGAACAACAGCAAAAAGGGATTTTGGAATCGTCCATTTCTTGGCCACTTGCTGCTGGTGTAGGAAATCATTCTGGTCCAAGACTCTTCAAGCTTATATATAGTATCCACTGTTGCAGCTTTTCTCAATCTTTCCTCCATGCTCAGACTAAGGAGACTTGCGTGGAAAGATGTGGAAATTGTTTCATGCCCCCTTGCCCCACGTGTCTCTGTGTGTGTGTGTGTGTGTGTGTGTGTGTGTGTGTGTGTGTGTGTGTGTGTTTCCATGGTCAAGCTAGGACCCACCCCAGATTTGTGTTTCAGAGAGCATTACTTATTCCTTCCTTCCTTCCTTCCTTCTTTTTGCTTCAGACAGTGTGAATTACATTATCATTCTTAGTGACTGATATTTATGTTTATATAAATTTTAACCTATTTTGACTGTCTAGCTAACTAACCAAGTAATTAAGTCTGCCTGGCATACAAGAGGAGTTCCAGGATGACTGATTATATTTATCTTTTATCATGCATTTTAATAAAAAAATAACAAAAAATTTAAAAGGTTCAATTCATCTGACACTTAAAAGTAATAGACAAAAAGCAGGAGAAAAACAGGTGGCTGTGGCTTCTTTCTGGTGGCTTTTCAGTGCCTTCGCACTGTTCTACACTGGTTTAGCTGCAGTTCTGGTCCCCTAGCGGCTGGGAAAGAAAGGGCAAGGTAGGTCACACGTGGCTGGCACCCTCCATCTTGGTGAGGTCAGTCAGCCAGCAGCTAAGACAGCTGCCATCCACAGGTCACCTTCCATCTTGGTGACGTCAATGAGCAATCACACCTTCTGGGGAAACACACACACACACACACACAAGTTGAATTTGAACTAAACATACAGTAAAGAAAAAGAAAAAGAAATCTAAAACAGAGAGCAAAACAAAACAATATCCAAAATAACCTTTCCTGGGGTTAATGAAATAACAGAACCGGGTGTGGCCATACACGCCTTTCATCCCATCACTCAGGAAGGAAGGAAACAGAGGCAATGCTGTGAATTGGAGGCAGGTCTGATCTAGATAGCGATTTCCAGGGCTATGTAGAGACTCCCCTGCCTGCCCCAACTAAGTCAATGAACAGGAGACATATAACTATAATTATTAACCTGGGATAAAACAAACAAACAAACAAGGGAAGGTGGTGCTGGGTGCCTGGTTTATGGTCTCTCTGTCTGTCTCTGTCTGTCTGTTTCTCCTCTCTCTCCTTCCTCTCTCTCTCTCTCTCTCTCTCTCTCTCTCTCTCTCTCTCTCTCTCTCTCTGTCTGTCTCTGTCTGTCCTCTCTCCTTCCTCTCTCTCTGTCTCTCTCCTTCTTCTCTCTCTGTCTCTCCTCCCTCTCTGTCTCTCCTCCCTCTCTCTCCTTCCTCTCTCTCTTTCCCCCTCTCTCCTCTCTCTCTTTCTGTCTCTCTCTCCTCTCTCTCTCTCTGTCTCTGTCTCTCTCTCCAGTCTGTTTCTTTCTCTCTGTCTCTCTTTCTCTTTCTCTCTGTCTCTCTCTTTCTCTCTCTGTCTCTTTCTCTCTTTGTCTCTGTCTCTCTCTCTGACCCCAGGGGTGTACCTGCCTGCCTTGCTGAACACTGTATTATGTAATAAACTCAGTAGTTTTAGAAGTCAGGAGCTGGAAATATGCAGATAAGATGGTGGGGTGCACTGGGCAGTGGGAAGCAGAGGCAGGCGAATTTCTGAGTTCGAGGCTAGCCTGGTCTACAGAGTGAGTTCCAGGACAGCCAAGGCTACACAGAGAAACCCGTCTCTAACGCCCCCTCCCCCAAAAAATAAAAGAAACCTGAGCGGCCGGCTGTGGTCCTGACAGTGACCAAAAGCAAGAGACTACACGACGGGGCGGAGTCCAAAAAGCCTACAGCACCCGGTATTCCCAAGCGGTCTCCCATCCAAGTACTAACCAGGCCCCGACCCTGCTTAGCTTCCAAGATCAGACAAGATCAGGCACGTTCAAGGTGGTATGGGTGTAGATGACGGCTGCCGCTCCGGAAAGCCCCAAGATCCTGCTGCCGCTGCCTGCGCTTACCCGCCGCCACTGTGAACGCTGCCCGCCTGCCCGCCTGCCTGCCTGCCCAACGCTGAGCCCACGTGAGCCCAGGGCCCCGCAGACACATGCACTGTACCGCACCGCACACCAAGAACCACACGCGCACGCAGGCACGCCCCTCGGCCCGGCCCAAGCCCCACATACACGCGCCAGCCCACACTGCCAGCCTACAACCTCCCCGAACCCCTTCAGCCCTCCTCTGGCCGCCCCGATGGAGCAAGGGCTCAGACAGTGAGTGCCAGCCTTGGCCCCACAGAGATCTCTCCTTCTCCTGCTCCTCCCCTCCCCTCCCCTTCCCTCCCTTCCCCTGCCCTAAGGTTCTTGGACCAGCGTCCTCACCCATCCACCCACCCGTGACTTCCTCTTGCCCTGGACGCACTATGAGAACTAGGAGGACGGTCCAGCTTCTGGAATCTGGAATCAGGGACGCTGGGCCCCACCTCGCTCACTGCACCGTCCGTCCCTCTGTCCCTCTGTCCATCCCCGTGCCCCGGACTGGGACCCTCAGCCTGGACACGCACGGGAATTCGACCGACTGTGGATGACTGGCATCCCATCCAACCCAGCATCCACACAGCCACACCCAGCGGCACAGGCTAGCCTGGGAGCCAGGCACTCTCCCTGCCCTCCCTTTGGAGCAAGCGGGCGCACACACAATACCCACACAGGGGCACAATGCGCCCGACACAAGCAAGGGCTCGCGGGCGCACCCGGGCGAGAAAGAGCGACGGCCCAGACACGCTACTGATGCACAGAAGTGGGAACTTGAGGACCGGTTACACGCATTCCTGCGCACACACGCACATTCAGACACGCACTCACAAGCATGATTGCACTGCGTGGGCCCACGCGAGCGCTTCCAGGCCCCAAAGCACACATGCCATCACATAAACACACACACATATATACACACAGCACTCCCACACTAGCGGGCTGGCACACCCACCCAATCCCCCAGGCACACACACTTGTGTGTACTGGCTGATAAGAGCAAGTATGCAGGAAGGGCCCTCATGCTACACACACACACACACACACACACAGGCACATTAGCAGAAGGCAGGATGGCAACACACACTCTCACACCCGTCACACAGTCTCTTGCGTGCTCTCACACCCACACATACCAGCACATGAACTCACGCACCAGGGTCTACCAATTCACACAACACTCACACATAAATGTGCTAATCCTCTCAAAATTCACCCATGCAACATTAGACAGAGACAGACAGACAGACAGACAGACAGACAGAGACACAAGACACAAGACACAAGCAGACACACTGTCCCAGGCCCCCACAGCTCCCTAGACCTCTTAAGGCAGGCTAAAGAGGTGGGTGGTGGCTGGGTTCCTCGGGGACTCCTCCCAAGGAGAGGGAGAGGGCGAGGGGTGGAGTAGCCTTTTCTGCCCCCCTTACTGGGCAAGGTGGGATCCCCGTGTGGTTTGGGTCAGGATGGGCTGGGTGGGTGTTAGAGTCCAATCTGGGCTTGGTCAAATGGAGACAGGGTTGTGTTGCTGTACATTAAGGTGACTGACTGTTGCTTACAATCCCCATGATTCTGCTGTGCTTGCCAGCTCTCTGTAATGGATCCCACAGGGATCCTGAGCCCAGACACCCAAGCCTGTGCTCCCTCAACCAGTGTATATTGTGTTCATCCCCCAGCATCCCTCGTTTGTCTGCCCTTGAAGGTTCCTGGGGCCCTGACAATAGATTGCCAGCTTTTTCCCATTCATGACTGCCTGCTGCTCAGAGATAGTCTTCCTTGACTGTCATCCTCTCCACAGGCCCGAGCAAGTTTGACAAGTTTTTGACTTCCTCTGTCCATGTGTTTAGTCGTCTGCCACAGTCTTTGAACAAATATGTTTTCCTCACATTTACATTTTGTGTAAGGTGTTTGTTATGACACCAGGTAAGTCTTCAGTTAGTAGAGTTACTTTTCATATGGGAACTATATCTAGGGCCACCTCTTCTGTTTACTCTTCTTGGGGGTGGTGTAAGACTTCTTCTTTTCCTAACATCTCCACAAAGTCTCAACACAAGGAGAAGGAGAGGTAGGCTCTTTTTAAATGTTGTAGTCAAAGTATGTCCACCTTGCAGCTGCTTACCAGCAAAGATCAGACTTGCTCGAAACATTCCTTCCTCATCCTGATTCTAGGCCTTTACATGTCTGTAATTTAGCTTTCCTTGATAGTAAGCAGTTTTGCCCTTAAGATTTGCTACATAGAGTGATCACAGAACCAAAGCCGAAAGAACCCAGTGTCTCTAAATCATGTTTATGTTTCTACCTCCCCTTACCCTGAGGTCACAGGGCAAGTAGGAAAGGATTGAGTCCTGGCAAAGCTCTCAGTTACCTCATCTCAAGCAGCTGGACTCTGGGGCAAGTGAGCAGATGGTAGTGGAGTTCCTCATGGCACTCGGACTTGTAAAGTGGTCCAAAGTGGGTCCATCTTTGTCTGACAGTGTATGCCCGTCTTGGCTAATTGTGGTGATTGCAAGAAGCCCAAACTTCTTTCCAGAGGTCAGGTATCCCAGTGGGAGGAGCCTGGGAAGCCTTTTGTGGGCAACTGTGCAGGGATTGCATGAGAACATCCTGGGGTTCCTGATGGAATCTTGACTTGCATGTCTGTGCAGCACAAATTCAGCCAGATACATCGTCTTCCCCACTCAGCAAACACCCCATGCTCGCTCTTTGTTCCCTTCGGAACAATCACAATCCTTCTTTCTGGATCCTGTATTTGGTTTTAGGTGTTTTGTTTGTTTGTTTCTATTGCTGTGATGAGATATTGGACAAAAGCAACTTTAAAAAAAGAGGGGTTAATTTTGGCTTAGAGTTGAGAGTACATTCCATTGTGATAAGGAAGACATGCTAGCAGGAGCTTGTGCCAGCTACTCGCACCAATTACCTGGGAAGCTTTAGCCTGGATATTTGAGTTTAAAAGCTTCCTATCTAGCCTTCTGCTCTGGTACTGGAGTTGCAGGGGACACTGAGGCCATTTATCAGGGGCCTGATGCTCCTGAGCCATCCTTGCAGTGAAGTTCCCTGAATTATACATGATTCAAGAATGCTGGGAGATTCAGAAGCTTAAATTTGAATTTTCTAAGGATTTAAAAGAAATAAGTTATTTGTATTAGTCATACTTTTTCTTTATTATGGCTTCTTCATAAAGCAGGACAAGGTGACTGTCATAATCAGCTCCTGTTTTTCTTTTTGATCTGCCCAGAGCCCTACCTCATGCACAGTGATGGTCTCACAGTTAGGGTGGGTTGTCTCGCTTCCATAAACCAAGTCTAGAAATTCCACCTCAGAATCAGGGCCCAAATCATAGTTCCTTTTTTTAAAAAACAACTTCCCTTTTCTTAAATCATGCTTAGCATTTTATAAAAAAGAAGTTATGTTGCATATAAAATTATGACTGCAATTGAAAGTGAAGCTGAGATCGCAGCCAATGATTTAGAAAGAATTCTGCAAGAGCTCAGAGGAGTTTCTGACAGAACTTTCTTAGCGGGTTCTGCTTTATCTGCTAGGTCAAAATGCCTTTCACCAAAATGGCGACTTCATGGTCATGAGCTTTCTAGGGGACTGCTCCCTTCTCTTTATACCTCTACAAGACTACAAGATGATAAAAGTTCTCACAGCAACCAGGCATGGCGAGGCATGTTTATAATCCCAGCACCTAGAGACTGAACCAAGGGGTTGTGAGTTCAAAGCCAGCCTAGGCATAGTGAGAGCTTGAAACAAAATAAAGCCTGTTCTCATCAAGTTTAAGTATTTCTAATATGTACGTATTTGTCTTTACTCTGCAACACTGTATTTCCTTATAACGTGGTATTCTTACATATTCTTTCGAGAGAAAACTCTCCTATGCGTTCTCTTTTGAGGCTACATGCTTAGACATACACGCAACACCAAATCTTTTCAAGTTACAACGTGTTATTTAGGAAATACAAGACAATTTCGCAAGATGCGGGATTTCCTTGAAACATGGTATTCTGACATATTTTGTCGATAGTACATTCTCCTGTGGGTTCTCTTTTGAGGCTACACGTTTATACATACATGCAACACCAAATCTCTTTGAGTTAGAACGTGTTGTTTATGAAAAACAAGATAATATTGCACGATGCGTTATTTATTCTCGTAAAGTTTAAGTATTTCTAATACGTACGTATTTGTCTTTACTCTGCAACAGTGTATTTCCTTATAACGTGGTATCCTTACATAGTCTTTCCAGAGAAAACTCTCCTGTGCGTTCTCTTTTGAGGCTACACGCTTAGACATACACGCAATACCAAAG
Organism: Apodemus sylvaticus; assembly: GCF_947179515.1. Classification (NCBI taxonomy): domain Eukaryota; kingdom Metazoa; phylum Chordata; class Mammalia; order Rodentia; family Muridae; genus Apodemus; species Apodemus sylvaticus. The sequence goes on from NC_067482.1 coordinate 661,645, forward strand.
TTTTTCGAGTTACAACGTGTTGTTTAGGAAAAACAAGATAATTTTGCACGATGCGTTATTTCTTCTCATAAAGTTTAAGTATTTCCAATATGTACGTATTTGTCTTTACTCTGCAACACTACAATTCCTTAAAACGTGGTATTCTTACATATTCTTTTGAGAGAAAACTCTCCTGTGCATTCTCTTTTGAGGCTGTACGCTTAGACAAAAACGGAACACCAAAGCTTTTTGAGTAACAACAACTTGTTTAGGAAAAACAAGATAATTTCGCACGATGCGGGATTTTCTCAAAACGTGTTATTCTGACATATTTTTTCGAGATAAAACTCTCCTGTGCATTCTCATTTGAGGCTACACGCTTAGACATACACGAAACACTAAAGCTTTTCGAGTTACAATGTTTTGTTTAGGAAAAACAAGATAATTTTGCACGATGCGTTATTTCTTCTCATAAAGTTTAAGTATTTCCAATAAGTACGTATTTGACTTTACTGTGCAACACTGTATTTCCTTTTAACGTGGTATTATTACATATTCTTTCGAGAGAAAACTCTCCTGTGCGTTCTCTTTTGAGGCTGCACGCTTAGAAAAAAACGAAACACCAAAGCTTTTCGAGTTACAACAAGTTGTTTAGGAAAAAAAAGATAATTTCCCACGATGCGGGATTTCCTTAAAACGTGGTATTCTGACATATTTTTTAGGGAGAAAACTCTCCTGTGCATTCTCTTTTGAGGCTAGACGCTTAGACATACACGAAACACCAAAGCTTTTCGAGTTACATCGTGTTATTTAGGAAAAACAAGATAATTTCGCACGATGCAGGATTTCCTTAAAACGTGGTATTCTGACATATTTTTTTCAAGAAAAAATTCTCCTGTGGGTTCTCTTTTGAGGCTACATGTTTAGACATACATGCATTGCCAAATCTTTTCGAGTTACAACGTGTTGTTTAGGAAATACAAGATAATTTTGTACGATGCGTTATTTTTTCTCATAAAGTTTAAGTATTTCTAATACGTACGTATTTGTCTTTGTTCAGAAACACTGTATTTCCTTATAACGTGATATCCTTACATATTCTTTCGAGAGAAAACTCTCCTGTGCGTTCTCTTTTGAGGCTACATGCTTAGACATACACACAACACCAAAGCTTTTCGAATTACATGTTGTTTAAAAAAAAAGATAATTTCGCACGATGTGGGATTTCCTTAAAACGTGGTATTCTGACATATTTTTTAGAGAGAAAACTCTCCTGTGCATTCTCTTTTGAGACTACATGCTTAGACATACACGCAACACCAAAGCTTTTCGAGTTACAACGTGTTGTTTAGGAAATACAAGATAATATCGCACGATGCAGGATTTCCTTAAAACGTGGTATTCTGACATATTTTGTCAAGAGAAAATTCTCCTGTGGGTAGTCTTTTGAGGCTACACATGTAGACATACAGGCAACACCAAATCTTTCGAGTTACAACGTGTTGTTTAGGAAATACAAGATAATTTTGTAAGATGCGTTATTTCTTCTTGTAAAGGTTAAGTATTTCTAATACGTATGTATTTGTCTTTCCTCTGCAAAACTGTATTTCCGTATAACGTGGTATTCGTACATATTCTTTCGAGAGAAAACTCTCCTGTGCGTTCTCTTCTGAGGCTACACGCTTAGACATACACGCAACAACAAAGCTTTTCGAGTTACAACGTGTTGTTTAGGAAAAACAAGATAATTTCGCACGATGCAGGATTTCTTTAAAACGTGGTATTCTGAAATATTTTTTCAAGAGAAAATTCTCCTGTGGGTTCTCTTTTGAGGCTACACAAGTAGACATACAGGCAACACCAAATCTTTCGAGTTACAACGTGTTGTTTAGGAAATACAAGATAATTTTGTAAGATGCGTTATTTCTTCTTGTAAAGTTTAAATATTTCTAATACGTACGTATTTGTCTTTCCTCTGCAACACTGTATTTCCTTATAACGTGGTATTCGTACATATTCTTTCGAGAGGAAACTCTCCTGTGCGTTCTCTTTTGAGGCTACACGCTTAGACATACACGCAACACCAAAGCTTTTCGAGTTACACCGTGTTGTTTAGGAAAAACAAGATAATTTTGCACAATCCATTATTTCTTCTCGTAAAGTTTAAGTATTTCCAATATGTTCGTATTTGTCTTTACTCTGCAACACTGTATTTCCTCCTAACGTGGTATTCTTACATATTCTTTCGAGAAAAAACTCTCCTGTGCGTTCTCTTTTGAGGCTGCACGCTCAGGCAAAAACGCAAGACCAAAGCTTTTCGAGTTACAACATGTTGTTTAGGAAAAACAAGATAATTTCGCACGATGCGGGACTTCCTTAAAACGTGGTATTCTGAAATATTTTTTCGAGAGGAAACTCTCATGGCATTCTCTTTTGAGGTTACACCCTTAGACATACACGCAACACCAAACCTTTTCGAGTTACAACGTGTTGTTTAGGAAAACAAGATAATTTCGCACGAGGCATGATTTCCTTAAAACGTGGTATTCTTACATACTTTTTCAAGGGAAAATTTACCTGTCTGTTCTCTTTTGAGGCGACACGTTTAGACATACACGCAATACCAAATCTTTTCGAGTTACAACGTGTTTTTTAGGAAAGACAAGATAATTTTGTAAGATGCGTTATTCTCGTAAAGTTTAAGTATTTCTAATACGTACGTATTTTTCTTTACACTGCAACACTGTATTTCCTTGTAACGTGGTATTCTTACATATTATTTCGAGAGAAAACTCTCCTGTGCATTCTCTTTTGAGGCTACACACTTAGACATACATGCAGCACCAAAGCTTTTCGAGTTACAACTTGTTGTTTAGGAAAAGCAAGATATTTCGCACGATGCTGTATTTCCTTAAAACGTGGTATTCTGACATATTTTTTGGAGAGAAAACTCTCCTATGCGTTCTCTTTTGAGGCTACAAGCTTAGACATCCACGCACCACCAAATCTTTTCGAGTTACAATGTGTTGTTTAGGAAAAACAAGATAATTTTGCACGATGCGTTATTTCTTCTCGTAAAGTTTAAGTATTTCCAATTCGTACGTATTTGTCTTTACTCTGCAACACTGTATTTCTTTATAAGGTGGTATTCTTACATATTCTTTTGAGAGATAACTCTCCTGTGCATTCTCTTTTGAGGCTGCATGCTTAGACATACATGCAACACCACAGCATTTCGACTTACAACGTGTTGTTTAGGAAAAACAGGATAATTTCGCACGGTTCAGGATTTCCTTAAAACGTGGTATTCTGACATATTGTTTCGAGAGAAAACTCCCCTGTGCGTTCTCTTTTGAGGCTACACGCTTAGACATACACACAACAACAAAGCTTTTCGAGTTACAACGTGTTGTTTAGGAAAAACAAGATAATTTCGCTCGATGCAGGATTTCCTTAAAACGTGGTATTCTGACATATTTTTTCAAGAGAAAATTCTCCTGTGGGTTCTCTATTGAAGCTACACATGTAGACATACAGGCAACACCAAATCTTTCAAGTTACAACGTGTTGTTTAGGAAATAGAGAAAACCACGTTTTAAGGAAATCCCGCATCGTGTGAAATTATCTTTTACTTCCTAAACAACAATTTGTAACTCGAAAAGATTTGGTGTTGCATGTATGACTAAGCATGTGGCCTCAAAAGAGAATGCACAGGAGAGTTTTCTCTCGAAAAAATATGTCAGAATACCACGTTTTAAGGAAATCCCGCATCGTGAGAAATTATCTTGTTTTTCCTAAACAACACGTTGACACTCAAAAGATTTGGTGTTGTGTGTTTGTCTAAGCGTGCAGCCTCAAAAGAGAACGCACAGGAGAGTTTTCTCTCCAAAAAATATGTCAGAATACCACGTTTTTAGGAAATCCCGAATCGTGCGAAATTATCTTGTTTTTCCTAAACAATAGGTTGTACCTCGAAAAGCTGTGGTGTTGCGTGTATGTCTAAGCGTACAACCTCAAACGATAATGCACAGGAGAGTTTTCCCTCGAAAGAATATGTATGAATACCACGTTATAAGGAAATACTGTGTTCCAGAGTAAAGACAAATACGCACGTATTGGAAATACTTAAACTTTTGGAGAAGAAATAACGCATCATGCAAAATTATCTTGTTTTTCCTGAACAACACATTGTAACTCGAAAAGATTTTGTGTTGCGTGTATGTCTAAGCATGTAGCCTCAAAAGAGAACGCACAGGAGAGTTTTCTCTCGAAAAAAATATGTCAGAATACCACGTTTTAAGGAAATCCCGCATCTTGTGGAATTATCTTCTTTTTCCTAAACAACACGTTGTATCTCGAAAAGCTTTGGTATTGCGTGTATGTCTAAGCGTGCAGCCTCAAAAGAGAACTCACAGGAGAGTTTTCTCTCGAAAGAATATGTAAGAATACCACGTTATAAGGAAATACAGTGTTGCAGAGTAAAGAGAAATAAGTACGTATGAGAAATATTTAAACTTTACAAGAAGAAATAACGCATCGTGCAAAATTATCTTGTTTTCCTAAACAACACGTCGTAACTCGAAAAGATTTGGTGTTGCGTGTATGACTATGCATCTAGCCTCAAAAGAGAACGCACAGGAGAGTTTTTTCTAGAAGGAATATGTCAGAATACCACGTTTTATGGAAACCCCGCATCTTGCAGAATTATCTTGTTTTTTCCTAAACAACACGTTTTAACTCGAAAAGCTTTGGTGTAGCGTGTATGTCTAAGTGTGTAGGCTCAGAAGAGAACGCACAGGAGAGTTTTCTCTCAAAAGAATATGTAAGAATAACACGTTACAGGGAAATACAGTGTTGCAGATAAAGACAAATCCGTACATATTAGAAATACTTAAACTTTACGAGAAGAAATAACGCATCCTACAAAATTATCTTGTATTTCCTAAACAATACGTTTTAACTCGAAAAGATTTGGTGTTGTGTGTATGTCTAAGCATGTAGCCTCAAAACAGAATGCACAGGAGAGTTTTCTCTCGAAAAAATATGACAGAATACCACGTTTTAAGGAAATCCCGCATCTTGCGAAATTAACTTGTTTTTCCTATACAACAGGTTGTAACTCAAAAAGCTTTGGTGTTGCGTGTATGTCTAAGCTTTTAGCCTCAGAAGACAACGCACAGGAGAGTTTTCTCTCAGAAGAATTTGTAAGAATACCACGTTACAAGGAAATACAGTGTTGCAGAGTAAAGACAAATACGTATGTATTAGAAATACTTAAACTTTACGAGAAGAAAAACACATGCTGCAAAATTATCTTGTATATCCTAAACAACTCGTTGTAACTCGAAAGGATTTGGTGGTTCCTGTATGTCTAAGCGTGTAGCCTCAAAAGAGAACCGACAGGAAAATTTTCTCTCGAAAAATATGTCAGAATACCACATTTTAAGGAAATCCCTCATCGTGCGAAATTATCTTGTTTTTCCTAAACAACACGTTGTAACTCGAAAAGCTTTGGTGTTGCATGTATGTCTAAGCGTGTAGACTCAAAAGAGAACTCCCAGGAGAGTTTTGTCTCGAAAGAATATGTAAGAATACCACGTTATAAGGAAATACAGTGTTGCAGAGTAAAGACAAATACGTACGTATTGGAAATACTTAAACTTTACGAGAAGAAATAACGCATCGTGAAAAATTATCTTGTTTTTCCTAAACAACACGTTGTAACTCGAAAAGATTTTGTGTTGCGTGTATGTCTAAGCTTGTAGCCTCAAAAGAGACCGCACAGGAGAGTTTTCTCTCAAAAAATATGTCAGAATACCACATTTTAAGGAAATCCCGCATCGTGTGAAATTATCTTGTTTTTCCTAAACAACACGTTGTAACACGAAAATCTTTGGTGTTGCGTGTATGTCTAAGCATGTAGCCTCAAAAGGGAATGCACAGGAGAGTTTTCTCTCGTAAGAATATGTAAGAATACCACGTTATAAGTAAATACAGTGTTGCAGAGTAAAGACAAATACTTACATATTAGAAATACTTAAACTTTACGAGAAGAAATAAAGCATCATACAAAATTATCTTGTATTTCCTAAGCAACACGTTGTAACTCAAAAAGATTTGGTGTTGCTTGTATATCTAAATGTTTAGCCTCAAAAGAGAACGCAAAGGAGAGTTTTCTCTCAAAAAATATGTAAGAATACCACGTTATTAGGAAATACAGTGTTGCTGAGTAAAGACAAATACATACGTATTGGAAGTACTTAAACTTTACTAAAAGAAATAACGCATCCTGCAAAATTATCTTGTATATCCTAAACAACACGTTGTAACTCGAAAAGATTTGGTGGTGCGTGTATGTCTAAGCGTGTAGCCTCAGAAGAGAACGTACAGGAGAGTTTTCTCTCGAAAGAATATGTAAGAATACCACGTTACAAGGAAATACAGTGTTGCAGAGTAAAGAAAAATACCTATGTCTTAGAAATACTTAAACTTTAAGAGAAGAAGTAACGCATCGTACAAAATTATCTTGTATTTCTTAAACAACACGTTGTAAATCAAAAAGATTTGGTGTTGCGTGTATGTCTAAGCATGTAGCCTCAAAAGAGAACACACAGGAGAGTTTTCTCTCGAAAAAAGTATGTCAGAATACCACGTTTTAAGGAAATCCCGCATCTTGGGGAATTGTCTTCTTTTTCCTAAACAAAACGTTGTACTTCGAAAAGTTTTGGTGTTGCGTGTATGTCTAAGCGTGCAGCCTCAAAAGAGAACTCACAGGAGAGTTTTCTCTCAAAAGAATATGTAAGAATACCACGTTATAAGGAAATACAGTGTTGCAGAGTAAAGACAAATAAGTACGTATTAGAAATACTTAAACTTTACAAGAAGAAATAACGCATCGTGCAAAATTATCTTGTTTTTCCTAAACAACACGTGGTAACTCGAAAAGATTTGGTGTTGCGTGTATGACTAAGCGTCTAGCCTCAAAAGAAAATGCACAGGAGAGTTTTCTCTCAAAGGAATATGTCAGAATACCACGTTTTAAGGAAATCCCGCATCTTGCAGAATTATCTTGTTTTTTCCTAAACAACATGTTTTAACTCGAAAAGCTTTGGTGTAGCGTGTATGTCTAAGCGTGTAGGCTCAGAAGAGAATGCACAGGAGAGCTTTCTCTCAAAAGAATATGTAAGAATAACATGTTACAGGGAAATACAGTGTTGCAGATAAAGACAAATACCTACGTATAGGAAATACTTAAACTTTACGAGAAGAAATAACGCATCCTACAAAATTATCTTGTATTTCCTAAACAATACGTTTTAACTCGAAAAGATTTGGTGTTACGTGTATGTCTAAGCTGGTAGCCTCAAAAGAGAATGTACAGGAGAGTTTTCTCTCGAAAAAACATGTCAGAATACCCCGTTTTTAAGAAATAGTGCATTGTGCGAAATTATCTTGTTTTTCCTAAACAACACGTTGTAACTCGAAAAGCTTTGGTGCTGAGTGTATGTATAAGGGTGCAGCCTCAAAAGAGAACGCACAGGAGTGTTTTCTCTCGAAAGAATATGTAAGAATACCATGTTATAAGCAAATACAGTGTTGCAGAGTAAAGACAAATACGTACGTATTAGAAATACTTAAACTTTACGAGAAGAAATAACGCATCGTACAAAATTATCTTGTATTTCCTAAACAACACGTTGTAACTCGAAAGGATTTGGTGTGGCGTGTATGTCTAAGCGTGTAGCCTCAAAAGAGAACACACAGGAGAGTTTTCTCTTGAAAAAATATGACAGAATACCACATTTTTAGGAATTCCCGCATCGTGCGAAATTATCCTGTTTTTCCTAAACAACAAGTTGTACCTCGAAAAGCTTTGGTGTTGCGTGTATGTCTTAGCTAGCAGCTTCAAAAGAGAACGCACGGGAGAGTTTTCACTCGAAAGAATATGTAAGAATACCACATTATAAGGAAATCCAGTGTTGCAGACTAAAAACGAATACGTACGTATTAGAAATACTTAAACTTTACGAGAAGAAATAACGCATCGTACAAAATTATCTTGTATTTCCTATACAACATGTTATAACTCGAAAAGCTTTGGTGTTGCGTGTATGTCTAAGGGTGCAGCCTCAAAAGAGAACGCACAGGAGAGTTTTCTCTCGAGAAAATATGTCAGAATACCACGTTTTAAGGAAATCGCGCATCGTGCGAAATTATCTGGTTTTTCCTAAACAACACGTTGTAACTCAAAAAACTTTGCTGTTGCGTGTATGTCTAAGCATGTAGCCTCAAATAGAATGCACAGGAGAGTTTTCACTCGAAAGAATATGTAAGAATACCACGTTATAAGGAAATCTAGTGTTGCAGAGTAAATACAAATACGTATGTATTAGAAATACTTAAACTTTACGAGAAGAAATAACGTATCGTACAAAATTATCTTGTATTTCCTATACAACATGTTATAACTCGAAAAGCTTTGGTGTTGCGTGTATGTCTAAGGGTGCAGCCTCAAAAGAGAACGCACAGGAGAGTTTTCTCTCGAGAAAATATGTCAGAATACCACGTTTTAAGGAAATCGCGCATCGTGCGAAATTATCTGGTTTTTCCTAAACAACACGTTGTAACTCAAAAAACTTTGCTGTTGCGTGTATGTCTAAGCATGTAGCCTCAAATAGAATGCACAGGAGAGTTTTCACTCGAAAGAATATGTAAGAATACCACGTTATAAGGAAATCTAGTGTTGCAGAGTAAATACAAATACGTATGTATTAGAAATACTTAAACTTTATGAGAAGAAATAACGCAACGTAAAAAATTATCTTGTATTTCCTAAACAACACATTGTAACTTGAAAAGATTCGGTGTTGCGTGTATGTCTAAGCGTGTAGCCTCAAAAGAGAACGCACCGGAGAATTTTCTCTCGAAAGAATATGTAAGAATTCCACATTATAATGCAATAGAGTGTTGCAGAGTAAATGCAAATACGTACGTATTAGAAATACTTAAACTTTACGAGAAGAAATAACGCATCGTACAAAATTATCTTGTATTTCCTAAACAACACGTTGTAACTCGAAAAGATTTGGTGCTGCGTGTATGTCTAAGCGTGTAGCCTCAAAAGAGAACGCACAGGAGAGTTTTCTCTCGAAAAAATATGTCAGAATACCACGTTTTTAGGAAATCCCGCATCGTGCGAATTATCCTGTTTTTCCTAAACAACACGTTGTACCTCGAAAAGCTTTGGTGTTGCGAGTATGTCTTAGCGTGCCGCCTCATAAGAGAACGCACAGGAGAGTTTTTACTCGAAAGAATATGTAAGAATACCACGTTATAAGGAAATACAGTGTTGCAGAGTAAGGACAGATATGTACGTATTAGAAATACTTAAACTTTACAAGAAGAAATAACGCTCCGTAGAAAATTATCTTGTATTTCCTAAACAACAAGTTGAAATTCGAAAAGATTTGGTGTTGCGTGTATGTCTAAGCTTGTAGCCGCAAAAGAGAAAGGACAGGAGTTTTCTCTCGAAAAAATATGTCAGAATACCATGTTCTAAGGAAATCCCGCATCGTGCGAAATTATCTTGTTTTTCCTAAACAACACGTTGTAACTCGCAAAGCTTTGGTGTTGAGTGTATGTACAAGGGTGCAGCCTCAAAAGAGAACGCACAGGAGTGTTTGCTCTCGAAAGAATATGTAAGAATAACACGTTTTAAGGAAATCCCGCATCTTGCGAAATTATCTTGTTTTTCCTTAACAACACGTTGTATCTCGAAAAGCTTTGGTGTTGCCTGTATGTCTAAGCATGCAGCCTCAAAAGAGAAAGCACAAGAGAATTTTCTCTCGAAAGAATATGTAAGAATTCCACGTTACAAGGAAATACAGTGTTGCAGAGTAAAGACAAATACGTACGTATTAGAAATACTTAAACTTTACGAGAAGAAATAACGCATCGTACAAAATTATCTTGTATTTCCTAAACAACACGTTATCACTCGAAATGATTTGGTGTTGCGTGTATGTCTAAGCGTGTAGCCTCAAGGGAGAACGCACAGGAGAGTTTTCTCTTGAAAAAATATGTCAGAATACCACGTTTTTAGGAATTCCCGCATCGTGCGAAATTATCCTGTTTTTCCTAAACAAAACGTTGTACCTCGAAAAGCTTTGGTGTTGCGTGTATGTCTTAGTGTGCAGCCTCAAAAGAGAACGCACAGGAGAGATTTCACTCGAAAGAATATGTAAGAATACCACGTTATAAGGTAATCCAGTGTTGCAGAGTAAATACAAATACGTAGGTATTAGAAATACTTAAACTTTACGAGAAGAAATAATGCATCGTACAAAATTATCTTGTATTTCCTATACAACACGTTGTAACTCGAAAAGCTTTGGTGTTGCATGTATGTCTAAGGGTGCAGCCTCAAAAGAGAACACACAGGAGAGTTTTCTCTCGACAAAATATGTCAGAATAAAACGTTTTAAGGAAATCGCGCATCGTGCGAAATCATCTTGGTTTTCCTAAACAACACGTTGTAACTCAAAAAGCTTTGCTGTTGCATGTATGTCTAAGCATGTAGCCTCAAATAGAAAGCACGGGAGAGTTTTCTATCGAAAGAATATGCAAGAATACGACGTTATAAGGAAATCCAGTGTTGCAGAGTAAGTACAAATACGTACGTATTAGAAATACTTAAACATTATGAGAAGAAATAACGCAACGTACAAAATTATCTTGTATTTTCTAAACAAAACGTTGTAACTCGAAAAGATTCAGTGTTGCGTGTATGTCTAAGCGTGTAGCCTCAAAAGAGAACGCACCGGAGAGTTTTCTCTCGAAAGAATATGTACAAATTCCATGTTATAACTCAATACAGTGTTGCAGAGTAAAGACAAATACGTACGTATTAGAAATACTTAAACTTTACGAGAAGAAATAACGCATTGTACAAAATTATCTTGTATTTCCTAAACAACACATTGTAACTCGAAAAGATTTGGTGCTGCGTGTATGTCTAAGCATGTAGCCTCAAAAGAGAATGCACAGGAGAGTTTTCTCTCGAAAAAATATGTCAGAATACCACGTTTTAGGAAATCCCGCATCATTCGAAATCCTGTTTTTCCTAAACAACATGTTGTACCTCGAAAAGTTTTGGTGTTGCGTGTATGTCTTAGCATGCAGCCTCATAAGATAACGCACATGAGAGTTTTTCCTCGAAAGAATATGTAAGAATACCACGTTATAAGGAAATACAGTGTTGCAGATTAAAGACAAATATGTACCTATTGGAAATACTTAAACTTTACAAGAAGAAATAACGCATTGTGCGAAATTATCTTGTTTTTCCTATATAACACGTTGTAACCTGAAAAGATTTGGTGTTGTGTGTATGTCTAAGCTGGTAGCCTCAAAAGAGAATGCACAGGAGAGTTTTCTCTCGAAAAAATATGTCAGAATACCACGTTTTAAGGAAATCCCGCATCGTGCGAAATTATCTTGTTTTTCCTAAACAACACATTGTACCTCGAAAAAATTTGGTGTTGCGTGTATGTCTTAGTGTGCAGCCTCATAAGAGAACGCACAGGAGAGTTTACTCTCGAAAGAATATGTAACAATACCACGTTATAAGCAAATACAGTGTTACAGAGTAAAGACAAATACGTACGTATTAGAAATACTTAAAATTACGAGAAGAAATAATGCATCGTGCAAAATTATCTTGTTTTTCCTAAACAACACGTTGTAACTCGAAAATATTTGGTGTTGCGTGTATGTCTAAATGTGTAGCCTCAAAAGCGAATCCACAGGAGAATTTCCTATCGAAAAAATATGTCAGAATACCACGTTTAAGAAAATACCGCATCATGCGAAATTATCTTGTTTTTCCTAAACAACACGTTGTAACTCGAAAAGCTTTGGTGTTGAGCGTATGTCTAAGTATGTAGCCTCAAATAGAACGCACAGGAGAGTTTTCTCTCGAAAGAATATGTAAGAATACCATGTTATAAAGAAATCCAGTGTTACAGAGTAAATACAAATATGTACGTATTAGAAATACTTAAACTTTATGATAAGAAATAACGCAACGTAAAAAATTATCTTGTATTTCCTAAACAACAAGCTGTAACTCGAAAAGATTCGGTGTTGCATGTATGTCTATGCGTGTAGCCTCAAAAGATAACGCTCAGGAGAGTTTCCTCTCGAAAGAATATGTAAGACTTCCACGTTATAACGGAATACAGTGTTGCAGAGTAAAAACAAATACGTACGTATTAGAAATACTGAAACTTTACGAGAATACATAACCCATCATGCAAAATTATCTTCTTTTTCCTAAACAATACGTTGTAACTCGAAAAGATTTGGTGTTGCGTGTATGACTAAGCATGTAGCCTCAAAAGAGAATGCACAGGAGAGTTTTCTCTCGAAAAATATGTCAGAATACCACGTTTTAAGGAAATCCAGCATCGTGCGAAATTATCTTGTTTTTCCTAAACAACACATTGTACCTCGAAAAAATTTGGTGTTGTGTGTATGTCTTAGTGTGCAGCCTCATAAGAGAACGCACAGGAGAGTTTACTCTCGAAAGAATATGTAACAATACCACGTTATAAGCAAATACAGTGTTACAGAGTAAAGACAAATACGTACGTATTAGAAATACTTAAAATTACGAGAAGAAATAATGCATCGTGCAAAATTATCTTGTTTTTCCTAAACAACACGTTGTAACTCGAAAATATTTGGTGTTGCGTGTATGTCTAAATGTGTAGCCTCAAAAGCGAATCCACAGGAGAATTTCCTATCGAAAAAATATGTCAGAATACCACGTTTAAGAAAATACCGCATCATGCGAAATTATCTTGTTTTTCCTAAACAACACGTTGTAACTCGAAAAGCTTTGGTGTTGAGCGTATGTCTAAGTATGTAGCCTCAAATAGAACGCACAGGAGAGTTTTCTTTCGAAAGAATATGTAAGAATACCATGTTATAAAGAAATCCAGTGTTACAGAGTAAATACAAATATGTACGTATTAGAAATACTTAAACTTTATGAGAAGAAATAACGCAACGTAAAAAATTATCTTGTATTTCCTAAACAACAAGCTGTAACTCGAAAAGATTCGGTGTTGCATGTATGTCTATGCGTGTAGCCTCAAAAGATAACACTCAGGAGAGTTTTCTCTCGAAAGAATATGTAAGACTTCCACGTTATAACGGAATACAGTGTTGCAGAGTAAAAACAAATACGTACGTATTAGAAATACTGAAACTTTACTAGAATAAATAACCCATCATGCAAAATTATCTTCTTTTTCCTAAACAATACGTTGCAACTCGAAAAGATTTGGTGTTGCGTGTATGACTAAGCATGTAGCCTCAAAAGAGAATGCACAGGAGAGTTTTCTCTCGAAAAATATGTCAGAATACCACGTTTTAAGGAAATCCAGCATCGTGCGAAATTATCTTGTTTTTCCTAAACAACACATTTTAACTCGAAATGCTTTGGTGTTGTGTGTATGTCTAAGTGTGTAGCCTCAGAAGAGAACGCACAGGAGAGTTTTCTTTCGAAAGAATATGTCAGAATACCATATTACAAGGAAATGCAGTGTTTCAGAGTAAAGACAAATACGTACGTATTAGAAATCCTTAAAGTTTATGAGAAGAAATAACGCTCCGTACAAATTTATCTTGTATTTCCTAAACAGCACGTTGTAACTCGAAAAGCTTTGGAGTTGCGTGTATGTCTTAGCGTGCAGCCTCAAAAGAGAATGCACGGGAGAGTTTTCACTCGAAAGAATATGTAAGAATACCACGTTATAAGGAAATCTAGTGTTGCAGAGTAAATACAAATACGTATGTATTAGAAATACTTAAACTTTATGAGAAGATATAACGCAACGTAAAAAATTATCTTGTATTTCCTAAACAACACATTGTAACTCGAAAAGATTTGGTGTTGCGTGTATGTCTAAGCGTGTAGCCTCAAAAGAGAACGCACCAGAGAGTTTTCTCTCGAAAGAATATGTAAGAATTCCACATTATAATGCAATAGAGTGTTGCAGAGTAAATACAAATACGTACGTATTAGAAATACTTAAACTTTACGAGAAGAAATAACGCATCGTACAAAATTATCTTGTATTTCCTAAACAACACGTTGTAACTCGAAAAGATTTGGTGCTGCGTGTATGTCTAAGCGTGTAGCCTCAAAAGAGAACGCACAGGAGAGTTTTCTCTCGAAAAAATATGTCAGAATACCACGTTTTTAGGAAATCCCGCATCGTGCGAATTATCCTGTTTTTCCTAAACAACACGTTGTACCTCGAAAAGCTTTGGTGTTGCGAGTATGTCTTAGCGTGCCGCCTCATAAGAGAACGCACAGGAGAGTTTTTACTCGAAAGAATATGTAAGAATACCACGTTATAAGGAAATACAGTGTTGCAGAGTAAGGACAGATATGTACGTATTAGAAATACTTAAACTTTACGAGAAGAAATAACACTCCGTAGAAAATTATCTTGTATTTCCTAAACAACAAGTTGAAATTCGAAAAGATTTGGTGTTGCGTGTATGTCTAAGCTTGTAGCCGCAAAAGAGAAAGGACAGGAGTTTTCTCTCGAAAAAATATGTCAGAATACCATGTTCTAAGGAAATCCCGCATCGTGCGAAATTATCTTGTTTTTCCTAAACAACACATTGTAACTCGCAAAGCTTTGGTGTTGCGAGTATGTCTTAGCGTGCCGCCTCAAAAGAGAACGCACAGGAGTGTTTTCTCTCGAAAGAATATGTAAGAATAACACGTTTTAAGGAAATCCCGTATCTTGCGAAATTATCTTGTTTTTCCTTAACAACACGTTGTATCTCGAAAAGCTTTGGTGTTGCCTGTATGTCTAAGAATGCAGCCTCAAAAGAGAAAGCACAGGAGAATTTTCTCTCGAAAGAATATGTAAGAATTCCACGTTACAAGGAAATACCGTGTTGCAGAGTAAAGACAAATACGTACGTATTAGAAATACTTAAACTTTACGAGAAGAAATAACGCATCATACAAAATTATCTTGTATTTCCTAAACAACACGTTGTCACTCGAAATGATTTGGTGTTGCGTGTATGTCTAAGCGTGTAGCCTCAAGGGAGAACGCACAGGAGAGTTTTCTCTTGAAAAAATATGTCAGAATACCACGTTTTTAGGAATTCCCGCATCGTGCGAAATTATCCTGTTTTTCCTAAACAAAACGTTGTACCTCGAAAAGCTTTGGTGTTGCGTGTATGTCTTAGTGTGCAGCCTCAAAAGAGAACGCACAGGAGAGATTTCACTCGAAAGAATATGTAAGAATACCACGTTATAAGGTAATCCAGTGTTGCAGAGTAAATACAAATACGTAGGTATTAGAAATACTTAAACTTTACGAGAAGAAATAATGCATCGTACAAAATTATTTTGTATTTCCTATACAACACGTTGTAACTCGAAAAGCTTTGGTGTTGCGTGTATGTCTAAGGGTGCAGCCTCAAAAGAGAACGCACAGGAGAGTTTTCTCTCGACAAAATATGTCAGAATAAAACGTTTTAAGGAAATCACGCATCGTGCGAAATTATCTTGGTTTTCCTAAACAACACGTTGTAACTCAAAAAGCTTTGCTGTTGCGTGTATGTCTAAGCATGTAGCCTCAAATAGAAAGCACGGGAGAGTTTTCTCTCGAAAGAATATGTAAGAATACGACGTTATAAGGAAATCCAGTGTTGCAGAGTAAGTACAAATACGTACGTATTAGAAATACTTAAACTTTATGAGAAGAAATAACGCAACGTACAAAATTATCTTGTATTTTCTAAACAACACGTTGTAACTCGAAAAGATTCGGTGTTGCGTGTATATCTAAGCGTGTAGCCTCAAAAGAGAACGCACCGGAGTGTTTTCTCTCGAAAGAATATGTACAAATTCCATGTTATAACACAATACAGTGTTGCAGAGTAAATACAAATACGTACGTATTAGAAATACTTAAAGTTTACGAGAAGAAATAACGCATTTTACAAAATTATCTTGTATTTCCTAAACAACACATTGTAACTCGAAAAGATTTGGTGCTGCGTGTATGTCTAAGCGTGTAGCCTCAAAAGAGAATGCACAGGAGAGTTTTCTCTCAAAAAAATATGTCAGAATACCACGTTTTAGGAAATCCCGCATCATTCGAAATCCTGTTTTTCCTAAACAACATGTTGTACCTCGAAAAGTTTTGGTGTTGCGTGTATGTCTTAGCGTGCAGCCTCATAAGAGAACGCACATGAGAGTTTTTCCTCGAAAGAATATGTAAGAATACCACGTTATAAGGAAATACAGTGTTGCAGATTAAAGACAAATATGTACGTATTGGAAATACTTAAACTTTACAAGAAGAAATAACGCATTGTGCGAAATTATCTTGTTTTTCCTATATAAAACGTTGTAACCTGAAAAGATTTGGTGTTGTGTGTATGTCTAAGCTGGTAGCCTCAAAAGAGAATGCACAGGAGAGTTTTCTCTCGAAAAAATATGTCAGAATACCACGTTTTAAGGAAATCCCGTATCGTGCGAAATTATCTTGTTTTTCCTAAACAACACGTTGTACCTCGAAAAAATTTGGTGTTGCGTGTATGTCTTAGTGTGCAGCCTCATAAGAGAACGCACAGGAGAGTTTACTCTCGAAAGAATATGTAACAATACCACGTTATAAGCAAATACAGTGTTGCAGAGTAAAGACAAATACGTACGTATTAGAAATACTTAAAATTACGAGAAGAAATAATGCATCGTGCAAAATTATCTTGTTTTTCCTAAACAACACGTTGTAACTCGAAAATATTTGGTGTTGCATGTATGTCTAAATGTGTAGTCTCAAAAGCGAACCCACAGGAGAATTTCCTATCGAAAAAATATGTCAGAATACCACGTTTAAGAAAATACCGCATCATGCGAAATTATCTTGTTTTTCCTAAACAACACGTTGTAACTCGAAAAGCTTTGGTATTGAGCGTATGTCTAAGTATGTAGCCTCAAACAGAAGGCACAGGAGAGTTTTCTCTCGAAAGAATATGTAAGAATACCATGTTATAAAGAAATCCAGTGTTACAGAGTAAATACAAATATGTACGTATTAGAAATACTTAAACTTTATGAGAAGAAATAACGCAACGTAAAAAATTATCTTGTATTTCCTAAACAACAAGTTGTAACTCGAAAAGATTCGGTGTTGCATGTATGTCTATGCGTGTAGCCTCAAAAGATAACGCTCAGGAGAGTTTTCTCTCGAAAGAATATGTAAAACTTCCACGTTATAACGGAATACAGTGTTGCAGAGTAAAAACAAATATGTACGTATTAGAAATACTGAAACTTTACAAGAATAAATAACCCATCATGCAAAATTATCTTCTTTTTCCTAAACAACACGTTGTAACTCGAAAAGATTTGGTGTTGCGTGTATGACTAAGCATGTAGCCTCAAAAGAGAATGCACCCGAGAGTTTTCTCTCGAAAAATATGTCAGAATACCACGTTTTAAGGAAATCCAGCATTGTGCGAAATTATCTTGTTTTTCCTAAACAACACATTTTAACTCGAAATGCTTTGGTGTTGTGTGTATGTCTAAGTGTGTAGCCTCAGAAGAGAACGCACAGGAGAGTTTTCTTTCGAAAGAATATGTCAGAATACCATGTTACAAGGAAATGCAGTGTTTCAGAGTAAAGACAAATACGTACGTATTAGAAATCCTTAAAGTTTACGAGAAGAAATAACGCTCCGTACAAATTTATCTTGTATTTCCTAAACAACACGTTGTAACTCGAAAAGCTTTGGTGTTGCGTGTATGTCTTAGCGTGCAGCCTCAAAAGAGAATGCACAGGAGAGTTTTCACACGAAAGAATATGTAATAATACCACGTTATAAGGAAATACAGTGTTGCAGATTAAAGACAAATACGTACGTATTGGAAATACTTAAGCTTTACAAGAAGAAATAACGCATCATGCAAAATTATCTTGTGTTTCCTAAATAACACGTTGTAACGTGAAAAGATTTGGTGTTGCATGTATGTCTAAGCTGGTAGCCTCAAAGGAGAATGCAAAGGAGAGTTTTCTCTCAAAAAAATATGTCAGAATACCACGTTTTAAGGAAATCCCGCATCGTGCAAAATTATGTTGTTTTTCATAAAACAACACGTTGTAACTCGAAAAGCTTTGGTGTTGCGTGTATGTCTAAATGTGTAGCCTCAAAAGAGAATGCACAGGAGAGTTTTCTCTCGAAAGAATATGTAAGAATACCACGTTACAAGGAAATACAGTGTTGCAGAGTAAAGACAAATACATACATATTTGAAACACTTAAACTTCACGAGAAGAAATAATGCATCGTACAAAATTATCTTGTATTTCCTAAACATCACGTTGTAACTCGAAAAGATTTGGTGTTGTGTGTATGTCTAAGCGTGTAGCCTCAAAAGAGAACGCACAGGAGAGTTTTCTCTCGAAAAAATATGTCAGAATAGCACGATTTTAGGAAATCCCGCATCGTGCGAAATTATCTTGTTTTTCCTAAACAACACGTTGTAACTCGAAAAGCTTTGGTGTTGCGTGTATGTCTAAGCATGCAGCCTGAAAAGAGAAGGCAGAAGAGAGTTTTCTCTTGAAATAATATGTAAGAATACCTCGTTACAAGGAAACCCTGTGTTGCAGAGTAAATACAAATATGTACGTATTAGAAATACTTAAACTTACGAGAAGAAATAACGCATCATACAAAATTATCTTGTATTTCCTATACAACACGTTGTAACTCGAAAAGCTTTGGTGTTGCGTGTATGTCTAAGGATGCCACCTCAAAAGAGAACACACAGGAGATTTTTCTCTCGAAACAATATGTAAGAATACCACGTTATAAGGAAATACAGTGTTGCAGAGTAAAGACAAATATGTACGTGTAGGAAATACTTAAACTTTACGAGAAGATATAACGCATCATGCAAAATTATCTTGTATTTCCTAAACAACACGTTGTAACTCGAAAAGATTTGGTGTTACGTGTATGTCTAAGCATGTAGCCTCAAAAGAGAACGCACAGGAGAGTTTTCCCTCGAAAAAATATGTCAGATTACAACCGTTCTTAGGAAATCCCGATTCGTGCGAAATTATCCTGTTTTTCCTAAACAACACTTTGTACCTCGAAAATCTTTGGTGTTGCGTGTATGTCTTAGCGTGCAGCCTCATAAGGGAACGCACAGGAGAGTTTTTACTGGAAAGAATATGTAAGAATACCACGTTATAAGTAAATACAGTGTTGCAGATTAAAGACAAATACGTATGTATTGGAAATACTTAAACTTTACAAGATTAAATAAAGCATCGTGCAAAATTATCTTGTTTTTCCTAAATAACACGTTGTAACTTGAAAAGATTTGGTGTTGCATGTATGTCTAAGCTGGTAGCCTCAAAAGAGAACGCACAGGAGAGTTTTCACTCAAAAGAATATGTAAGAATACCACGTTATAAGAAAATACCGTGTTGCAGATTAAAGACAAATACCTATGTATTAGAAATACTTAAACATTACGAGAAGAAATAACGCATCGTGCAAAATTATCTTGTTTTTCCTAAATAACACGTTGTAACTCGAAAAGATTTGGTGTTGCGTGTATGTCTAAGCTTGTAGCCTCAAAAGAGAACGCACAGGAGAGTTTTCTCTCGAAAAAACAGGTCAGAATACCCCGTTTTAAGGAAATCGCGCATCGTGCGAAATTATCTTGTTTTTCCTAAACAACACGTTGTAACTTGAAAAGCTTTGGTGTTGCGTGTATGTCTAAGCGTGTAGTCTCAAAAGAGAACGCACAGGAGAGTTTACTCTCGAAAGAATATGTAAGAATACCACGTTATAAGCAAATACGGTGTTGCAGAGTAAAGACAAATACGTACATATTAGAAATACTTAAACTTTAAGAGAAGAAATAACGCATCGTACAAACTTATCTTGTATATCCTAAACAACACGTTGTAACTCGAAAAGATTTGGTGTTGCTTGTAAGTCTAAATGTATAGCCTCAAAAGAGAACCCACAGGAGAATTTTTCTCGAAAAAATATGTCAGAATACCACATTTTAAGGAAATCCCGCATCGTGCGAAATTATCTTGTTTTTCCTAAACAACACGTTGTAACTCGAAATGATTTGGTGTTGCGTGTATGTCTAAGCGTGTAGCCTCAAAAGAGAATGAAGAGGAGAATTTTCTCTCGAAAGAATATGTAAGAATACCACGTTATGAGGAAATACTGTGTTGCAGAGTAAAGACAAATACGTACGTATTAGAAATACTTAAAATTTACTAGAAGAAATAACGCATCGTGCAAAATTATCTTGTTTTTCCTAAACAACACGTTTTAACTCGAAAAGCTTTGGTGTTGCGTGTATGTCTAAGTGTGTAGCCTCAGAAGAGAATCCACAGGAGAGTTTTCTTTCGAAAGAATATGTCAGAATACCATGTTACAAGGAAATACAGTGTTTCACAGTAAAGACAAATACGTAAATATTAGAAATACTTAAAGTTTACGAGAAGAAATAACGCCCCGTACAAATTTATCATGTATTTCCTAAACAACAAGTTGAAATTCGAAAAGATTTGGTGTTGCGTGTATGTCTAAGCTTGTAGCCGCAATAGTCAACGCACAGGAGAGTTTTCTCTCGAAAAAAATGTCAGAATACCACGTTTTAAGGAAATCCCGCATCGTGTGAAATTATCTTGTATTTCCTAAACAACACGTTGTAACTCGAAAAGCTTTGGTGTTGAGTGTATGTATAAGGGTGCAGCCTCAAAGAGAACGCACAGGAGTGTTTTCTATCGAAAGAATATGTAAGAATAACACGTTTTAAGGAAATCCTGCATCTTGCGAAATTATCTTGTTTTTCCTTAACAACACATTGTATCTCGAAAACCTTTGGTGTTGCCTGTATGTCTAAGCGTGCAGCTTCAAAAGGGAATGCACAGGAGAATTTTCTCTCGAAAGAATATGTAAGAATTCCACGTTACAACTCGAAAAAATTTGGTGTTGCGTGTATGTCTAAGCGTGTACCCTGAAAAGAGAACACACACATTGTAACGCGAAAAGATTTGGTGTTGTGTGTATGTCTAAAAATGTTGCCTCAAAAGAGAACCCACAGCAGAATTTTCTCTCAAAAAAATATGTCAGAATATCACGTTTTAAGGAAATCCTGCTTCGTGCGAAATTATCTTGTTTTTCCTAAACAACACGTTGTAACTCAAACAGCTTTGGTGTTGTGTGTATGTCTAAGAGTGTAGACTCAAAAGAGAACGCACAGCAGAGTTTTCTCTCACAAGATTATGTAAGAATACCACGTTACAAGGAAATACAGTTTTGCAGAGTAAAGACAAATACGTACATATTAGAAATACTTAAACATTACGAAAAGAAATAATGCATCGTACAAAATTATCTTGTATTTCCTAAACAACAAGTTGTAACTCGAAAAGATTTGGTGTGACGTGTATATCTATGCGTGTAGCCTCAAAAGAGAACGCACAGGAGAGTTTACTCTTGAAAAAATATGTCAGAATACCACGTTTTAAGGAAATCCCGCATCGTGCGAAATTGTCTTTTTTTTCCTAAACAACACGTTGTAACTCAAAAAGATTTGGTGATGCGTGTATGTCTAAGCGTGTAGCCTCAAAAGAAAACACACAGGAGAGTTTTCTCTCGAAAGAATATGTAAGAATACCACGTTAGAAGGAAATACAGTGTTGCAGAGTAAAGACAAATACGTACGTATTAGAAATACTTAAACTTTATGTGAAGAAATAACGCATCATAAAAATTATCTTGTATTTCCTGAACAACACGTTGTAACTCGAAAAGATTTGGTGTTGCATGTATGTCTAAGCATGTAGCCTCAAAAGAGCACACACAGGAGAGTTTTATCTCGAAAAAATATGTCAGAATACCACGTTTTAAGGAAATCCCGCATCGTGCGAAATTATCTTGTTTTTCTTAAACAACACGTTGTAACTCGAAAAGCTTCGGTGTTGCGTGTATGTCTAAGCGAGTAGCCTCAAAAGGGAACGAACAGGAGAGTTTTCTCTTGAAAGAATATGTAAGAATACCACGTTATAAGGAAATACAGTGTTGCAGAGTAAAGACAAATACGTACATATTGGAAATACTTAAACTTTACAAGAAGAAATAACGCATCGTGCAAAATTATCTTGTTTTTCCTAAACAACACGTTGTAACTCGAATAGATTTTGTGTTACGTGTATGTCTAAGCTTGTAGACTCAAAGGATAACGCACAGGAGAGTTTTCTCTCGAAAAAATATGTCAGAATACCACGTTTTTAGGAAATCCCGCATCGTGCGAAATTATCTTGCTTTTTTTTAAAGAACACGTTGGAACTTGAAAAGCTTTGGTGTTGTGTGTATGCCTAAGCGTGTAGCCTCAAAAGAGAACGCACAGGACAGTTTTCTCTCGAAAGAATATGTAAGAATACCACATTATAAGGAAATACAGTGTTGCAGAGTAAAGACAAATATGTACGTATTAGAAATTCTTAAACTTTATGAGAAGAAATAATGCATCGTGCAAAATTATCATGTTTTTCCTAAACAACACGTTCTAACTTGAAAGGATTTGGTGTTTCGTGTATGTCTCAGCGTGTAGCCTCAAAAGAGAACGCACAAGGGTTTTCCTCTCAAAAAAATATGTCAGAATACCACGTTTTAAGGAAATCCTGCATCGTGCGAAATTATCTTGTTTTTCCTAAACAATATGTATTAACTCGAAAAGCTTTGGTGTTGCGTCTATGTCTAAGTGTGTAGACTCAAAAGAGAATGCACAGGAGAGTTTTTTCTCCCAAGAATATGTAAGAATACCACCTTACAAGGAAATACAGTTTTGCAGAGGAAAGACAAATACGTACATGTTAGAAATACTTAAACTTACGAGAAGAAATAATGCATCGTACAAAATTATCTTGTATTTCCTAAACAACAAGTTGTAACTCGAAAAGATTTGGTGTTGCGTGTATGTCTAAGCGTGTAGCCTCAAAAGAGAACGCACAGGAGAGTTTTCTGTGGAAAAAAATATGTCAGAATACCCCGTTTTAAGGAAGTCCTGCATCATGCGAAATTATCTGGTTTTTCCTAAACAACATGTTTTAACTCGAAAAGCTTTGGTGTTGTGTGTATGTCTAAGTGTGTAGCCTCAGAAGAGAATGCACAGGACAGTTTTCTCTCGCAATAATATGTAAGAATACCACGTTAAAAGGATATACAGTTTTGCAGAGTAAAGGCAAATACGTACGTATTAAAAATACTTAAACTTTACGAGAAGAAATAACGCATGGTAAAAAAGTATCTTGTATTTCCTAAACATCACGTTGTATCTCGAAAAGATTTGGTGTGGCGTGTATGTCTAAGCGTGTAGCCTCAAAACAGAATGCACAGGAGAGTTTTCTCTGGAAAAAAATACGTCAGAATACCACGTTTAAGGAAATCCAGCATAGTGTGAAATTATCTTGTTTTTCCTAAACAATACATTGTAATTCGAAAATATTTGGTGTTGTGTGTATGTCCAAGCGTGTAGCCCCAAAAGAGAACACACAGGAGAAGTTTCTTTCGAAAGAATATGTAAGAATACCACGTTATAAGGAAATACAGTGTTGCAGATTAAAGACAAATATGTACGTATTAGAAATATTTAAATTTTACGAGAAGAAATAACGCATCATACAAAATTATATTGTATTTCATAAACAACACGTTGTAGCTCGAAAGGATTTGGTGTTGCGTGTATGTCTAAGCGTTTAGCCTCAAAAGAGAATGCACAGGAGAGTTTTCTGTCGAAAAAATATGTCAGAATACCACGTTTTAAGGAAATCCTCCATCGTGTGAAATTATCTTGTTTTTCTTAAACAACACGTTGTAACTCGAAAAGCTTTGGTCTTGCATGTATGTCTAAGCGTGTAGCCTCAAAAGAGAATTCACAGGAGAGTTTTCTCTCGAAAGAATATGTAAGAATACCACGTTATAAGGAAATACAGTGTTGCAGAGTAAAGATAAATACGTACGTATTGGAAATACTTAAACTGTAGGAGAAGAAATAACGCATCTTACAAAATTATCTTGTTTTTCCTAAACAACACGTTGTAACTCGAAAAGATTTGGTGTTGTGTGTATGTCTAAATGTGTAGCCTCAAAAGAGAACCAACAGGAGAATTTTCTCTCGAAAAAATATGTCAGAATCCCACGTTTTAAGGAAATCCTGTGTCGTGCGAAATTATCTTGTTTTTCCTAAACAGCACGTTGTAACTTGAAAAGCTTTGGTGTTGCGTGTATGTCTAAGCGTGTAGCCTCAGAAGAGAACGCACAGGAGAGTTTTCTCTCGAAAGAATATGTAAGAATACCACGTTAGAAGGAAATACAGTGTTGCAGAGTAAAGACAAATAAGTATGTATTAGAAATACTTAAACTTTACCAGAAGAAATAACGCATCGTATAAAATTATCTTGTATTTCATAAACAACATGTTGTAACTCGAAAAGATTTGGTGTTGCATGTATGTCTACGCGTGTAGCCTCAAAGGAGACCGCACAGGAGAGTTTTCTCTCGAAAAAATATGTCAGAATACCACGTTTTAAGGAAATCCTGCATCGTGCGAAATGATCTTGTTTTTCCTAAACAACATGTTTTAACTCGAAAAGCTTTGGTGTTGCGTGTATGTCTAAGTGTGTAGCCTCAAAAGAGAATGCACAGGAGAGCTTTCTCTCATAAGAATATGTAAGAATACCAAGTTACAAGGAAGTACGGTGTTGCAGATTAAAGACAAATACGTACGTTTTAGAAATACTTAAACTTTACGTGAAGAAATAACTAACGCATTGTACAAAATTTTCTTGTATTTCATAAACAACACATTGTAACTCTAAAAGATTTGGTGTTTCGTGTATGTCTAAGCATTTAGCCTCAAAAGAGAACGCACAGGATAGTTTTCTGTCGAAAAATATATCAGAATACCACGTTTTAAGGAAATCCCGCATCATGAGAAATTATCTTGTTTTTCCTAAACAACACGT
Organism: Apodemus sylvaticus; assembly: GCF_947179515.1. Taxonomy (NCBI): domain Eukaryota; kingdom Metazoa; phylum Chordata; class Mammalia; order Rodentia; family Muridae; genus Apodemus; species Apodemus sylvaticus. The sequence continues at coordinate 686,736 of NC_067482.1, forward strand.
TGTAACTCGAAAAGCTTTGGTGTTGCGTGTATGTCTAAGCGTGTAGCCTCAAAAGAGAATGCCAGGAGAGTTTCCTCTCGAAAAAATATTTCAGAATACCACGTTTTAAGGAAGTCCCGCATCGTGCGAAATTATCTTGTTTTTCCTAAACAACTTGTTGTAACTGGAAAAGCTTTGGTGTTGCGTTTTTGCCTAAGCGTGCAGCCTCCAAAGAGAATGCACAGGAGAGTTTTCTCTCGAAAGAATATGTAAGAATACCACGTTATAAGGAAATACAGTGTTGCAGAGTAAAGACAAATACGTACGTATTGGAAATACGTACGTATTGGAAATACTTAAACTTTACGAGAAGAAATAATGCATCGTGCAAAATTATCTTGTTTTTCCTAAACAACACGGTGTAACTAGAAAAGCTTTGGTGTTGCGTGTATGTCTAAGCGTGTAGCCTCAAAAGAGAATGCACAGGAGAGTTTTCTCTCAAAAGAATATGTACGCATACCACATTATAAGGAAATACAGTGTTGCAGAGGAAAGACAAATACATACATATTAGAAATACTTAAACTTTACAAGAAGAAATAACGCATCGTACAAAATTATCTTGTATTTCCTAAACAACACGTTGTAACTCGAAAGATTTGGTGTTGCCTGTATGTCTACATGTGTAGCCTCAAAAGAGAAACCACAGGACAATTTTCTCTTGAAAACCTATGTCAGAATACCACATTTTAAAGAAATCCTGCATCGTGCGAAATTATCTTGTTTTTCCTAAACAACACGTTGTAACTCGAAAAGCTTTGTTGTTGCGTGTATGTCTAACCGTGTAGCCTCAAAGGAGAATGCACAGGAGAGTTTTCTCTCGAAAGAATATGTATGAATACCACGTTATAAGGAAATACAGTGTTGCAGAGGAAAGACAAATACGTACGTATTAGAAATACTTAAACTTTACAAGAAGAAATAACATGTTGTACAAAATTATCTTGTATTTCCTAAACAACACGTTGTAACTCGAAAGATTTGGTGTTGCCTGTATGTCTACATGTGTAGCCTCAAAAGTAAACCCACAGGAGATTTTTCTCTTGAAAAAATATGTCAGAATACTACGTGTTAAAGAAATCCTGCATCGTGCGAAATTATCTTGTTTTTCCTAAACAACACGTTGTAACTCGAAAAGCTTTGTTGTTACGTGTATGTCTAAGTTTCTAGCCTCAAAAGAGAATGCACAGGGGAGTTTTCTCTCGAAACAATACGTCACAATACCACGTTTTAAGGAAATCCCGAACCGTGCGAAATTATCTTGTTTTTCCTAAACAACACGTTGTAACTCGAAATGCTGTGGTGTTGCGTGTATGTCTAAGCATGCAGCCTCAAAGGAGAACATACAGGAGAGTTTTCTCTCAAAAGAATATGAAAGAATACCACCTTATAAGGAAATACAGTGTTGCAGAGTAAAGACAAATACGTACGAATTGGAAATACTTAAACTTTACAAGAAGAAATAACGCATCGTGCAAAATTATCTTGTTTTTCCTAAACAACACATTGTAACTCGAAAAGATTTGGCGGTGCGTGGATGTCTAAGCTTGTATGCTCAAAAGAGAATGCATAGGAGAGTTTTCTCTCCAAAAAAAATATGTCAGAACACCACGTTTTAAGGAAATCCGACATCGTGCGAAATACCTTGCTTTTCCTAAACAACAAGTTGTAACTCGAAAAGCTTTGGTGCTGCATGTATGTCTAAGTGTGTATCCTCAAAAGAGAATGCACAGGAGAGTTTTCTCTCGAAATAATATGTAAGAATACCATGTTACAAGGAAATACAGTGTTGCAGTGTAAAGAAAAATACGTACGTATTAGAAATACTTAAACTTTACGAGAAGAAATAACGCTTCTTACAAAATTATCTTGTATTTTCTAAAAAACACGTTGTAACTCGAAAAGACTTGGTGTTGCATGTATGTCTAAACGTGTCGCCTCACAAGAGAACAGACAGGTAAATTTTCCCTTGAAAAAATATGTAAGAATACTACGTTTTAAGGAAATCGTGCCTCATGCGAAATTATCTTGTTTTTCCTAAACAACACATTGTAACTCGAAAAGCTTCGGTGTTGCGTGTATGTCTAAGCGTGTAGCCTCAAAAGAGAATGCCAGGAGAGTTTCCTCTCGAAAAACTATTTCAGAATACCACGTTTTAAGGAAGTCCTGCATCGTGCGAAATTATCTTGTTTTTCCTAAACAACTTGTTGTAACTGGAAAAGCTTTGGTGTTGAGTTTTTGCCTAAGCGTGCAGCCTCAAAAGAGAACGCACAGGAGAGTTTTCTCTCGAAAGAATATGTAAGAATACCACGTTATAGGTAAATACAGCGTTGCAGAGTAAAGACAAATACGTACATATTAGAAATACTTAAACTTTACGAGAAGAAATAATGCATCGTGCAAAATTATCTTGTTTTTCCTAAACAACACGTTGTAACTCGAAAAGCTTTGGTGTTGCGTGTATGTCTAAGCATGTAGCCTCAAAAGAGAACGCACAGGAGAGTTTTCTCTCGAAAGAATATGTCAGAATACCACGTTTTAAGGAAACCCCTCATCGTGCGAAATTATCTTGTTTTTCCTAAACAACACGTTGTAACTTGAAAAGCTTTGGTGTTGCGTGTATGTCTAAGCATGTAGCCTCAAAGGGGAATGAAGAAGAGAGTTTTCTCTCAAAAGAATATGTAAGAATACCACGTTATAAGGAAATACAGTGTTGCAGAGGAAAGACAAATATGTACGTATTAGAAATACTTAAACTTTACAAGAAGAAATAACGCATCGTACAAAATTATCGTGTATTTCCTAAACAACACATTGTAACTCGAAAGATTTGGTGTTGCCTGTATGTCTACATGTGTAGCCTCAAAAGAGAACCCACAGGAGAATTTTCTCTTGAAAAACTATGTCAGAATACCACGTTTTAAAGAAATCCTTCATCGTGAGAAATTATCTTGTTTTTCCTAAACAACACGTTGTAACTCGAAAAGCTTTGATGTTGCGTGTATGTCTAAGCGTGTAGCCTCAAAAGAGAACGCACAGGAGAGATTTCTCTCGAAAGAATATGTACGAATACCACGTTATAAGGAAATACAGTGTTGCAGAGGAAAGACAAATACGTACGTATTAGAAATACTTAAACTTTACAAGAAGAAATAACGCATCGTACAAAATTATCTTGTATTTCCTAAACAACACGCTGTAACTCGAAAGATTTGGTGTTGCCTGTATGTCTAAATGTGTAGCCCCAAAGAGAACCCACAGGAGAATTTTCTCTCGAAAAAATATGTCAGAATACCACTTTTTAAGGAAATCCCGCATCGTGCGAAATTATCTTGTTTTTCCTAACAACACGTTGTAACTCGAAAAGTTTTGGTGTTGCTTGTATGTCTAAGCGTTCAGGCTCAAAAGAGAACGCACAGGAGAGTGTTCTCTCAAAAGAATATGTAAAAATACCACGTTATAAGGAAATACAGTGTTGAACAGTAAAGACAAATATGTACTTATTAGAAATACTTAAACTTTATGAGAAGAAATTAAGCATCGTACAAAATTATCTTGCATTTCCTAAAAAACACGTTGTAACTCAAAAAGATTTGGTGTTGCGTGTATGTCTACGCAAGTAGCCGCAAAAGAGAATGCCCAGGAGAGTTTTCTCTCTAAAGAATATGTAAGAATACCACGTTTTAAGGAAATCCAGCATCTTGCGAAATTATCTTGTTTTAACTTAACAACACGTTTTAACTCGAAAAGCTTTGAGGTTCCGTGTATGTCTAACCGTGCAGCCTCAAAAGAGAATGCACAGGAGAGTTTTCTCTTGAAAGAATATGTAAGAATACCACGTTATAAGGAAATACAGTGTTGCAGAGTAAAGACAAATGCGTACGTATTAGAAATACTTAAACTTTACGAGAAGAAATAACGCATCGTGCAAAATTATCTTGTTTTTCCTAAACAACACGTTGTAACTCGAAGAGATTTGGTGTTGCGTGTATGTCTAAGCGTGCGGCATCAAAAGAGAACGCACAGGAGAGGTTTCTCTCGAAAAAATATGTCAGAATACCACGTTTTAAGGAAATCCCGCATCGTGGGAAATTATCTTGTTTTTCCTAAACAACACGTTGTAACTCGAAAAGCTTTGGTGTTGCGTGTATGTCTAAGCGTGTAGCCTCAAAAGAGAATGCACAGGAGAATTTTCTCTCAAAAGAATATGTAAGAATACCACGTTGCAAGGAAATACAGTGTTGCAGAGTAAAGACAAATTCGTACGTACTAGAAATACAAAACCTTTATGAGAAGAAATAACACATCGTGCAAAATTATCTTGTTTTTTCTAAACAACACGCTGTAACTGGAAATGATTTGGTGTTGTGTGTATGTCTAAGCGTGTAGCCTCAAAAGAGAATGCACAGGAGTGTTTTCTCTCGAAAAAATATGTCAGAATACCACGTTTTAAGGAAATCCCGCATTGTGCGAAATTATCTTGTTTTTCCTAAACAACATGTTTTAAGTCGAAAAGCTTTGGTGTTGGGTGTATGTCTAAGTGTGTAGCCACAGAAGAGAACGCACAGGAGAGTTTTCTCTCGAAAGAATATGTAAGAATACCACGTCACAAGGAAATACAGTGTTGCAGAGTAAAGACAAATACGTACTTATTAGAAATACTTAAACTTTATGAGAAGAAATAACGCATCTTAAAAAATTATCTTGTATTTCCTAAACAACACGATGTAACTCGAAAAGATTTGGTGTTGCGTGTATGTCTAAATGTGTAGCCTCAAAAGAGAACCCACAGGAGAGTTTTCTGTCAAAAAAATATGTCAGAATATCACGTTTTAAGGAAATCCCGCATCGTGCGAAATTATCTTGTTTTTCTTAAACAACACGTTGTAACTTGAAAAGCTTTGGTGTTGCATGTATATCTAAGCGTGTAGCCTCAAAAGAGAACACACAGGAGAGTTTTCTCTCAAATGAATATGTAAGAATACCACGTTATAAGGAAATGCAGTGTTGCAGAGTAAAGACAAATACGTACGTATTGGAAATACTTAAACTTTACGAAAAGAAATAAGGCATCTTGCGAAATTATCTTGTTTTTCCTAAACAACACGTTGTAACTCGAAAAGGTTTGGTGTTGCGTGTATGTCTAAGTGTGTAGCCTCAAAAGAGAACGGACAGGAGAGTTTTCTCTCGAAAGAATATGTAAGAATACCATGTTACAAGGAAATACAGTGTTGCAGAGTAAAGTCAAATACGTATGTATTAGAAATACTTAAACTTTACGAGAAGAAATAATGCATCATACAAAATTATCTTGTGTTTTCTAAACAACGCGTTGTAACTGGAAAAGATTTGGTGTTGCGTGTATGTCTAAGTGTGTAGCCTCAAAAGAGAATGCACAGGAGAGTTTTCTCTCGAAAAAATATGACAGAATACCACGTTTTAAGGAAATCCCGCATCTTGCAAAATTATCTTGTTTTTCCTAAACAATAGGTTGTAACTCGAAAAGCATTTGTGTTGCGTGTATGTCAAAGCGTGTAGCCTCAGAAGACAATGCACAGGAGAGTTTTCTCTCGAAAGAAGATGTCAGAATACCACGTTAAAAGGAAATACAGTGTTGTAGAGTAAAGACAATTAAGAACGTATTAGAAATACTTCAACTTTACGAGAATAAATAAGGCTCCATAAAAAATTATCATGTATTTCCTAAACAACAAGTTGAAGTTTGAAAAGATTTGTTGTGCCTGTATGTCTAAGCTTGTAGCCTCAAAAGAGAACGCACAGGAGAGTTTTCTCTCAAAAAAATATGTCATAATACCACGTTTTAAGGAAATCCCTCATCGTGCGAAATTATCTTGTTTTTCCTAAACAACAGGTTGTAACTTGAAAAGCTTTGGTGTTGCGTGTATGTCTAAGCGTGTGGCCTCAAAAGAGAACACACAGGAGAGTTTTCTCTCGAAAGAATATGTAAGAATACCACGTTCTAAGCAAATACAGTGTTGCAGAGTAAAGACAAATACGTACGTATTAGAAATACTTAAACTTTACGAGAAGAAATAACGCATCGTACAAAATTATCTTGTATATCCTAAACAACACGTTGTAACCTGAAAAGATTTGGTGTTGCTTGTAAGTCTAAATGTGTAGCCTCAAAAGAGTACCCACAGGAGAATTTTCTCTCGAAAAAATATGTCAGAATACCACGTTTTAAGGAAATCCCGCATTGTGCGAAATTATCTTGTTTTTCCTAAACAACATGTTTTAAGTCGAAAAGCTTTGGTGTTGGGTGTATGTCTAAGTGTGTAGCCACAGAAGAGAACGCACAGGAGAGTTTTCTCTCGAAAGAATATGTAAGAATACCACGTCACAAGGAAATACAGTGTTGCAGAGTAAAGACAAATACGTACTTATTAGAAATACTTAAACTTTATGAGAAGAAATAACGCATCTTAAAAAATTATCTTGTATTTCCTAAACAACACGATGTAACTCGAAAAGATTTGGTGTTGCGTGTATGTCTAAATGTGTAGCCTCAAAAGAGAACCCACAGGAGAGTTTTCTGTCAAAAAAATATGTCAGAATATCACGTTTTAAGGAAATCCCGCATCATGCGAAATTATCTTGTTTTTCTTAAACAACACGTTGTAACTTGAAAAGCTTTGGTGTTGCATGTATATCTAAGCGTGTAGCCTCAAAAGAGAACACACAGGAGAGTTTTCTCTCAAATGAATATGTAAGAATACCACGTTATAAGGAAATGCAGTGTTGCAGAGTAAAGACAAATACGTACGTATTGGAAATACTTAAACTTTACGAAAAGAAATAAGGCATCTTGCGAAATTATCTTGTATTTCCTAAACAACACGTTGTAACTCGAAAAGGTTTGGTGTTGCGTGTATGTCTAAGTGTGTAGCCTCAAAAGAGAACGGACAGGAGAGTTTTCTCTCGAAAGAATATGTAAGAATACCATGTTACAAGGAAATACAGTGTTGCAGAGTAAAGTCAAATACGTATGTATTAGAAATACTTAAACTTTACGAGAAGAAATAATGCATCATACAAAATTATCTTGTGTTTTCTAAACAACGCGTTGTAACTGGAAAAGATTTGGTGTTGCGTGTATGTCTAAGTGTGTAGCCTCAAAAGAGAATGCACAGGAGAGTTTTCTCTCGAAAAAATATGACAGAATACCACGTTTTAAGGAAATCCCGCATCTTGCAAAATTATCTTGTTTTTCCTAAACAATAGGTTGTAACTCGAAAAGCATTTGTGTTGCGTGTATGTCAAAGCGTGTAGCCTCAGAAGACAATGCACAGGAGAGTTTTCTCTCGAAAGAAGATGTCAGAATACCACGTTAAAAGGAAATACAGTGTTGTAGAGTAAAGACAATTAAGAACGTATTAGAAATACTTCAACTTTACGAGAATAAATAAGGCTCCATAAAAAATTATCATGTATTTCCTAAACAACAAGTTGAAGTTTGAAAAGATTTGTTGTGCCTGTATGTCTAAGCTTGTAGCCTCAAAAGAGAACGCACAGGAGAGTTTTCTCTCAAAAAATATGTCATAATACCACGTTTTAAGGAAATCCCTCATCGTGCGAAATTATCTTGTTTTTCCTAAACAACAGGTTGTAACTTGAAAAGCTTTGGTGTTGCGTGTATGTCTAAGCGTGTGGCCTCAAAAGAGAACACACAGGAGAGTTTTCTCTCGAAAGAATATGTAAGAATACCACGTTCTAAGCAAATACAGTGTTGCAGAGTAAAGACAAATACGTACGTATTAGAAATACTTAAACTTTACGAGAAGAAATAACGCATCGTACAAAATTATCTTGTATATCCTAAACAACACGTTGTAACCTGAAAAGATTTGGTGTTGCTTGTAAGTCTAAATGTGTAGCCTCAAAAGAGTACCCACAGGAGAATTTTCTCTCGAAAAAATATGTCAGAATACCACGTTTTAAGGAAACCCCTCAATGTGCGAAATTATCTTGTTTTTCCTAAACAACACGTTGTAACTTGAAAAGCTTTGGTGTTGCGTGTATGTCTAAGCACGTAGCCTCAAAAGGGAATGAAGAGGAGACTTTTCTCTCAAAAGAATATGTAAGAATACCACGTTATAAGGAAATACAGTGTTGCAGAGTAAACACAAATACGTAATTATTAGAAATACTTAAAATTTACGATAAGAAATAATGCATCGTGCAAAATTATCTTGTTTTCCCTAAACAACACATTGTAACTCGAAAGCATTTGTTGTTGCGTGTATGACTAAGCGTGTAGCATCAAAAGAGAACGCACAGGAAGAGTTTTCTCTCGAAAAATATATCAAAATACCACGTTTTAAGGAAATCCAGCATTTTGCGAAATTATCTTGTTTTTCCTAAACAACACGTTTTAACTCGAAAAGCTTTGGTATTGCGTGTATGTCTAATTGTGTAGCCTCAGAAGAGAACGCACAGGAGAGTTTTCTCTCGAAAGAATATGTCAGAATACCACGTTACAAGGAAATACAGTGTTGCAGAGTAAAGACAAATACGTACGTATTAGAAATACTTAAACTTTACGAGAAGAAATAACGCTCCATACAAAATTATCTTGTATTTCATAAACAACAAGTTGAAATTCGAAAAGATTTGGTGTTGTGTATATGTCTAAGTATGTAGCTGCAAAAGAGAACGCACAGGAGAGTTTTCTCTCAAAAAATATGTCAGAATACCACGTTTTAAGGAAATCCCGCATCGTGCAAAATTATCTTGTTTTTCCTAAACAACACGTTGTAACTCGAAAAGCTTTGGTGTTGCGTGTAGGTATAAGGGTGCAGCCTCAAAAGAGAACGCACAGGAGAGTTTTCTCTCGAAAGAATATGTAAGAATACCACGTTTTATGGAAATTCTGCATCTTGCGAAATTATTTTGTTTTTCCTTAGCAACACGTTGTAACTAGAAAAGCTTTGGTGTTGCGTGTATGTCTAAGCGTGCAGCCTCAAAAAAGAACGCACAGGAGAATTTTCTCTCGAAAGAATATGTCAGAACACCACGTTACAAGGAAATACATTGTTGCAGAGTAAAGACAAATACGTACGTATTAGAAATACTATAACTTTACGAGAATAAATAAGGCTCCATAAAAAATTATCATGTATTTCCTAAACAACAAGTTGAAATTCGAAAAGATTTGTTGTTGCCTGTATGTCTAAGCTTGTAGCCTCAAAAGAGAACGCACAGGAGAGTTTTCTCTCGAAAAATTATGTCATAATACCACATTTTAAGGAAATCCCTCATTGTGCGAAATTATCTTGTTTGTCCTAAACAACAAGTTGAAATTCGAAAAGATTTGGTGTTGCATGTATGTCTACGCAGGTAGCCTCAAAGGAGAAGGCACAAGAGAGCTTTCTCTCGAACAGAATGCCACGTTTTAAGGAAATCCCTCATTGTGCGAAATTATCTTGTTTTAACTTAACAACACGTTTTAACTCGAAAAGCTTTGGTGTTGCGTTTTTATCTAAGCACGCAGCCTCAAAAGAGAATGCAAAGGAGAGTTTTCTCTGGAAAGAATATGTAAGAATACCATGTTACAAGGAAATACAGTGTTGCAGTGTAAAGACAAATACTTACGTATTAGAAATACTTAAACTTTTTGAGAAGAAATAAAGCATCGTGCAAAATTATCTTGTTTTTCCTAAACAACAGGTTGTAACTCAAAAGGATTTGGTGTTGCGTGTATGTCTAAGCGTGCAGCCTCAAAAGAGAACGCACAGGAGAGTTTTCTCTCGAAAAATTATGTCAGAATACCACGTTTTAAGAAAATCCCGCATCCTGCAAAATTATCTTGTTTTTCCTAAACAACACGTTGTAACTCGAAAAGCTTTGGTGTTGCGTGTATGTCTAAGTGTGTAGTCTCAAAAGAGAACGCACAGGAGAATTTTCTCTCAAAAGAATATGTAAGAATACCACGTTGCAAGGAAATACAGTGTTGCAGAGTAAAGACAAATTCGTACGTACTAGAAATACAAAACCTTTATGAGAAGAAATAACACATCGTGCAAAATTATCTTGTTTTTTCTAAACTTCACGCTGTAACTCGAAATGATTTGGTGTTGTGTGTATGTCTAAGCGTGTAGCCTCAAAAGAGAACGCACAGGAGAGTTTCCTCTCGAAAAATATATCACAATACCACGTTTTGAGGAAATCCCGCATCGTGCGAAATTATCTTGTTTTTCCTAAACAACATGTTTTAAGTCGAAAAGCTTTGGTGTTGCATGTATGTCTAAGTGTGTAGCCTCAAAAAAGAACGCACAGGAGAGTTTTCTCTCGAAAGAATATGTAAGAATACCACGTTACAAGGAAATACAGTGTTGCAGAGTAAAGACAAATACGTACTTATTAGAAATACTTAAACTTTATGAGAAGAAATAACGCATCTTAAAAAATTATCTTGTATTTCCTAAACAACACGATGTAACTCGAAAAGATTTGGTGTTGCGTGTATGTCTAAATGTGTAGCCTCAAAAGAGAACCCACAGGAGAGTTTTCTGTCAAAAAAATATGTCAGAATATCACGTTTTAAGGAAATCCTGCATCGTGCGAAATTATCTTGTTTTTCTTAAACAACACGTTGTAACTTGAAAAGCTTTGGTGTTGCATGTATATCTAAGCGTGTAGCCTCAAAAGAGAACACACAGGAGAGTTTTCTCTCAAATGAATATGTAAGAATACCACGTTATAAGGAAATGCAGTGTTGCAGAGTAAAGACAAATACGTACGTATTGGAAATACTTAAACTTTACGAAAAGAAATAAGGCATCTTGCGAAATTATCTTGTTTTTCCTAAACAACACGTTGTAACTCGAAAAGGTTTGGTGTTGCGTGTATGTCTAAGTGTGTAGCCTCAAAAGAGAACGGACAGGAGAGTTTTCTCTCGAAAGAATATGTAAGAATACCATGTTACAAGGAAATACAGTGTTGCAGAGTAAAGTCAAATACGTATGTATTAGAAATACTTAAACTTTACGAGAAGAAATAATGCATCATACAAAATTATCTTGTGTTTTCTAAACAACGCGTTGTAACTGGAAAAGATTTGGTGTTGCGTGTATGTCTAAGTGTGTAGCCTCAAAAGAGAATGCACAGGAGAGTTTTCTCTCGAAAAAATATGACAGAATACCACGTTTTAAGGAAATCCCGCATCTTGCAAAATTATCTTGTTTTTCCTAAACAATAGGTTGTAACTCGAAAAGCATTTGTGTTGCGTGTATGTCAAAGCGTGTAGCCTCAGAAGACAATGCACAGGAGAGTTTTCTCTCGAAAGAAGATGTCAGAATACCACGTTAAAAGGAAATACAGTGTTGTAGAGTAAAGACAATTAAGAACGTATTAGAAATACTTCAACTTTACGAGAATAAATAAGGCTCCATAAAAAATTATCATGTATTTCCTAAACAACAAGTTGAAGTTTGAAAAGATTTGTTGTGCCTGTATGTCTAAGCTTGTAGCCTCAAAAGAGAACGCACAGGAGAGTTTTCTCTCAAAAAAATATGTCATAATACCACGTTTTAAGGAAATCCCTCATCGTGCGAAATTATCTTGTTTTTCCTAAACAACAGGTTGTAACTTGAAAAGCTTTGGTGTTGCGTGTATGTCTAAGCGTGTGGCCTCAAAAGAGAACACACAGGAGAGTTTTCTCTCGAAAGAATATGTAAGAATACCACGTTCTAAGCAAATACAGTGTTGCAGAGTAAAGACAAATACGTACGTATTAGAAATACTTAAACTTTACGAGAAGAAATAACGCATCGTACAAAATTATCTTGTATATCCTAAACAACACGTTGTAACCTGAAAAGATTTGGTGTTGCTTGTAAGTCTAAATGTGTAGCCTCAAAAGAGTACCCACAGGAGAATTTTCTCTCGAAAAAATATGTCAGAATACCACGTTTTAAGGAAACCCCTCAATGTGTGAAATTATCTTGTTTTTCCTAAACAACACGTTGTAACTTGAAAAGCTTTGGTGTTGCGTGTATGTCTAAGCACGTAGCCTCAAAAGGGAATGAAGAGGAGACTTTTCTCTCAAAAGAATATGTAAGAATACCACGTTATAAGGAAATACAGTGTTGCAGAGTAAACACAAATACGTAATTATTAGAAATACTTAAAATTTACGATAAGAAATAATGCATCGTGCAAAATTATCTTGTTTTCCCTAAACAACACATTGTAACTCGAAAGCATTTGTTGTTGCGTGTATGACTAAGCGTGTAGCATCAAAAGAGAACGCACAGGAAGAGTTTTCTCTCGAAAAATATATCAAAATACCACGTTTTAAGGAAATCCAGCATTTTGCGAAATTATCTTGTTTTTCCTAAACAACACGTTTTAACTCGAAAAGCTTTGATGTTGCGTGTATGTCTAATTGTGTAGCCTCAGAAGAGAACGCACAGGAGAGTTTTCTCTCGAAAGAATATGTCAGAATACCACGTTACAAGGAAATACAGTGTTGCAGAGTAAAGACAAATACGTACGTATTAGAAATACTTAAACTTTACGAGAAGAAATAACGCTCCATACAAAATTATCTTGTATTTCATAAACAACAAGTTGAAATTCGAAAAGATTTGGTGTTGTGTATATGTCTAAGTATGTAGCTGCAAAAGAGAACGCACAGGAGAGTTTTCTCTCAAAAAATATGTCAGAATACCACGTTTTAAGGAAATCCCGCATCGTGCAAAATTATCTTGTTTTTCCTAAACAACACGTTGTAACTCGAAAAGCTTTGGTGTTGCGTGTAGGTATAAGGGTGCAGCCTCAAAAGAGAACGCACAGGAGAGTTTTCTCTCGAAAGAATATGTAAGAATACCACGTTTTATGGAAATTCTGCATCTTGCGAAATTATTTTGTTTTTCCTTAGCAACACGTTGTAACTAGAAAAGCTTTGGTGTTGCGTGTATGTCTAAGCGTGCAGCCTCAAAAAAGAACGCACAGGAGAATTTTCTCTCGAAAGAATATGTCAGAACACCACGTTACAAGGAAATACATTGTTGCAGAGTAAAGACAAATACGTACGTATTAGAAATACTATAACTTTACGAGAATAAATAAGGCTCCATAAAAAATTATCATGTATTTCCTAAACAACAAGTTGAAATTCGAAAAGATTTGTTGTTGCCTGTATGTCTAAGCTTGTAGCCTCAAAAGAGAACGCACAGGAGAGTTTTCTCTCGAAAAAATATGTCATAATACCACATTTTAAGGAAATCCCTCATTGTGCGAAATTATCTTGTTTGTCCTAAACAACAAGTTGAAATTCGAAAAGATTTGGTGTTGCATGTATGTCTAAGCTTGTAGCCGCAAAAGAGAATGCACAGGAGAGTTTTCTCTCGAAAGAATATGTAAGAATACCACGTTTTAAGGAAATCCAGCATCTTGCGAAATTATCTTGTTTTAACTTAACAACACGTTTTAACTCGAAAAGCTTTGAGGTTCCGTGTATGTCTAAGCGTGCAGCCTCAAAAGAGAACGCAAAGGAGAGTTTTCTCTCGAAAGAATATGTAAGAATACCATGTTACAAGGAAATACAGTGTTGCAGTGTAAAGACAAATACGTACCTATTAGAAATACTTAAACTTTACGAGAAGAAATAACGCATCGTGCAAAATTATCTTGTTTTTCCTAAACAGCACATTGTAACTCGAAGAGATTTGGTGTTGCGTGTATGTCTAAGCGTGCAGCCTCAAAAGAGAACGCACAGGAGAGTTTTCTCTCGAAAAATTATGTCAGAATACCACGTTTTAAGAAAATCTCGCATCCTGCAAAATTATCTTGTTTTTCCTAAACAACACGTTGTAACTCGAAAAGCTTTGGTGTTGCGTGTATGTCTAAGCGTGTAGCCTCAAAAGAGAATGCACAGGAGAGTTTTCTCTCGAAAGAATATGTAAGAATTCCACGTTATAACAGAATACAGTGTTGCAGAATAAAAAAAAAACGTACGTATTAGAAATACTTAAACTTTACAAGAAGAAATAACGCATCATGCAAAATTATCTTGTTTTTCCTAAACAACACGTTGTAACTGGAAAAGATTTGGTGTTGCATATGACTAAGCGTGTAGCCTCAAAAGAGAATGCACAGGAGTGTTTTCTCTCGAAAAAATATGTCAGAATACCACGTTTTAAGGAAATCCAGCATTGTGCGAAATTATCTTGTTTTTCCTAAACAACACATTTTCACTCGAAAAGCTTTGGTGTTGGGTGTATGTCTAGGTGTGTAGCCACAGAAGAGAACGCACAGGAGAGTTTTCTCTCGAAAGAATATGTCAGAATACCACGTCACAAGGAAATACAGTGTTGCAGAGTAAAGACAAATACGTACGTATTAGAAATATTTAAATTTTACGAGAAGAAATAACGCTCCGTACAAAATTATCTTGTATTTACTAAACAACAAGTTGAAATTCGAAAAGATTTGGGGTTGCATGTATTTCTAAGTTTGTATCCGTAAAAGAGAACGCACAGGAGAGTTTTGCCTCGAAAAAACATGTCAGAATACCACGTTTTCAGGAAATCCCGCATCTTGCAAAATTATCTTGTTTTTCCTTAACAACACATTGTAACTCGAAAAGCTTTGGTTTTGCGTGTATGTCTAAACGTGCAGCCTCAAAAGAGAACGCACAGGAGAATTTTCTCTCGAAAGAATATGTAAGAATACCACGTTTTAAGGAAATCCCAAATCGTGCGAAATTATCTAGTGTTTCCTAAACAACACGTTGTACCTCGAAAAGCTTTGGTGTTGCGTGTATGTCTTAGCGTGCAGCCTCATAAGAGAACGCACAGGAGAGTTTTCACTCAAAAGAATATGTAAGAATACCACATTATAAGGAAATACATTGTTGCAGATTAAAGACAAATACGTACGTATTGGAAATACTTAAATTTTACGAGAAGGAATAACGCATCGTGAAAATTATCTTGTTTTTCATAAATAATACGTTGTCATTCGAAAAGATTTGGTGTTCCGTGTATGTCTAAGCTTCTAGACTCAAAACAGAACGCACAGGAGAGTTTTCTCTCGAAAAATCATGTCAGAATACCCCGTTTTAAGGAAAACGCGCATCGTACGAAATTATCTTGTTTTTCCTAAACAACAGGTCGTAACTTGAAAAGCTTTGGTGTTGCGTGTATGTCTAAGCGTGTGGCCTCAAAAGAGAACGCACAGGAGAGTTTTCTCTCGAAAGAATATGTAAGAATACCACGTTCTAAGCAAATACAGTGTTGCAGAGTAAAGACAAATACGTACGTATTAGAAATACTTAAACTTTACGAGAAGAAATAACGCATCGTACAAAATTATCTTGTATATCCTAAACAACACGTTGTAACCTGAAAAGATTTGGTGTTGTTTGTAAGTCTAAATGTGTAGCCTCAAAAGAGTACCCACAGGAGAATTTTCTCTCGAAAAAATATGTCAGAATACCACGTTTTAAGGAAACTCCTCATCGTGCGAAATTGTCTTGTTTTTCCTAAACAACACGTTGTAACTTGAAAAGCTTTGGTGTTGCGTGTATGTCTAAGCATGTAGCCTCAAAAGGGAATGAAGAGGAGAGTTTTCTCTCAAAAGAATATGTAAGAATACCACGTTATAAGGAAATACAGTGTTGCAGAGTAAACACAAATACGTAATTATTAGAAATACTTAAAATTTACGATAAGAAATAATGCATCGTGCAAAATTATCTTGTTTTCCCTAAACAACACGTTGTAACTCGAAAGGATTTGGTGTTGCGTGTATGACTAAGCGTGTAGCATCAAAAGAGAACGCACAGGAGAGTTTTCTCTCGAAAAAATATATCAAAATACCACGTTTTGAGGAAATCCAGCATTTTCCGAAATTATCTTGTTTTTCCTAAACAACACGTTTTAACTCGAAAAGCTTTGGTGTTCCGTGTATGTCTAATTGTGTAGCCTCAGAAGAGAACGCACAGGAGAGTTTTCTCTCGAAAGAATATGTCAGAATACCACGTTACAAGGAAATACAGTGTTGCAGAGTAAAGACAAATACGTACGTATTAGAAATACTTAAACATTACGAGAAGAAATAACGCTCCATACAAAATTATCTTTTATTTCATAAACAACAAGTTGAAATTCGAAAAGATTTGGTGTTGTGTATATGTCTAAGTTTGTAGCTGCAAAAGAGAACGCACAGGAGAGTTTTCTCTCGAAAAAATATGTCAGAATACCACGTTTTAAGGAAATCCCGCATCGTGCGAAATTATCTTGTTTTTCCTAAACAACACGTTGTAACTCGAAAAGCTTTGGTGTTGCGTGTAGGTATAAGGGTGCAGCCTCAAAAGAGAACGCCCAGGAGAGTTTTCTCTCGAAAGAATATGTAAGAATACCACGTTTTATGGAAATTCTGCATCTTGCGGAATTATTTTGTTTTTCCTTAGCAACACGTTGTAACTAGAAAAGCTTTGGTGTTGCGTGTATGTCTAAGCGTGCAGCCTCAAAAAAGAACGCACAGGAGAATTTTCTCTCGAAAGAATATGTCAGAACACCACGTTACAAGGAAATACATTGTTGCAGAGTAAAGACAAATACGTACGTATTAGAAATACTTAAACTTTACGAGAATAAATAAGGCTCCATAAAAAAATTATCATGTATTTCCTAAACAACAAGTTGAAATTCGAAAAGATTTGTTGTTGCCTGTATGTCTAAGCTTGTAGCCTCAAAAGAGAACGCACAGGAGAGTTTTCTCTCGAAAAAATATATCATAATACCACGTTTTAAGGAAATCCCTCATCGTGCGAAATTATCGTGTGTTTGTCCTAAACAACAAGTTGAAATTCGAAAAGATTTGGTGTTGCATGTATGTCTAAGCTTGTAGCCGCAAAAGAGAATGCACAGGAGAGTTTTCTCTCGAAAGAATATGTAAGAATACCACGTTTTAAGGAAATCCAGCATCTTGCGAAATTATCTTGTTTTAACTTAACAACACGTTTTAACTCGAAAAGCTTTTGAGGTTCCGTGTATGTCTAAGCGTGCAGACTCAAAAGAGAACGCAAAGGAGAGTTTTCTCTCGAAAGAATATGTAAGAATACCAAGTTACAAGGAAATACAGTGTTGCAGTGTAAAGACAAATGCATACCTATTAGAAATACTTAAACTTTACGAGAAGAAATAACGCATCGTGCAAAATTATCTTGTTTTTCCTAAACAGCACATTGTAACTCGAAGAGATTTGGTGTTGCGTGTATGTCTAAGCGTGTAGCCTCAAAAGAGAACGCACAGGAGAGTTTTCTCTCGAAAAATTATGTCAGAATACCACGTTTTAAGAAAATCCCGCATCCTGCGAAATTATCTTGTTTTTCCTAAACAACACGTTGTAACTCGAAAAGCTTTGGTGTTGCGTGTATGTCTAAGCGTGTAGCCTCAAAAGAGAATGCACAAGAGAGTTTTCTCTCGAAAGAATATGTCAGAATACCACGTTAAAAGGAAATACAGTGTTGCAGAGTAAAGACAAATAAGAACGTATTAGAAATACTTAAACTTTACGAGAAGAAATAACGCATCGTGCAAAATTATCTTGGTTTTCCTAAACAATACATTGTAACTCGAAGAGATTTGGTGTTGCGTGTATGTCTAAGCGTGTAGCCTCAAAGGGAATGTACAGGAGAGTTTTCTCTCGAAAAATATGTCAGAATACCACGTTTTAAGGAAATCCCGCATCGTGCGAAATTATGTTGTTTTTCCTAAACAACACGTTGTAACTCGAAAAGCTTTGGTGTTGCATGTATATCTTAGCTTGCAGCCTCAAAAGAGAAAGCACAGGAGAGTTTTCACTCGAAAGAATATGTAAGAATACCACGTTATAAGGAAATACAGTGTTGCAAATTAAAGACAAATACGTACTTATTGGAAATACTTAAACTTTACGGGAAGAAATAATGCATCTTGCAAAATCATCTTGTTATTCCTAAATAACACGTTGTAACTCAAAAAGATTTGGTTTTGCGTGTATGTCTAAGTTCTAGCCTCAAAAGAGAATGCACAGGAGAGTTTTCTCTCGAAAAATTATGTCAGAATACCACGTTTTAAGGAAATCCCGCATCATGCGAAATTATCTTGTTTTTCCTATACAACACGTTGTAACTCGAAAAGCTTTGGTGTTGCGTGTATGTCTAAGCGTGTAGCCTCAAAAGAGAATGCACAGGAGAGTTTTCTCTCGAAAGAATATGTAAGAATTCCACGTTATAACAGAATACAGTGTTGCAGAATTAAAAAAAAACGTACGTATTAGAAATACTTAAACTTTACAAGAAGAAATAACGCATCATGCAAAATTATCTTGTTTTTCCTAAACAACACGTTGTAACTGGAAAAGATTTGGTGTTGCATATGACTAAGCGTGTAGCCTCAAAAGAGAATGCACAGGAGTGTTTTCTCTCGAAAAAATATGTCAGAATACCACGTTTTAAGGAAATCCAGCATTGTGCGAAATTATCTTGTTTTTCCTAAACAACACATTTTCACTTGAAAAGCTTTGGTGTTGGGTGTATGTCTAAGTGTGTAGCCACAGAAGAGAATGCACAGGAGAGTTTTCTCTCGAAAGAATATGTCAGAATACCACGTCACAAGGAAATACAGTGTTGCAGAGTAAAGACAAATACGTACGTATTAGAAATATTTAAATTTTACGAGAAGAAATAACGCTGCGTACAAAATTATCTTGTATTTACTAAACAACAAGTTGAAATTCGAAAAGATTTGGGGTTGCGTGTATTTCTAAGTTTGTATCCGCAAAAGAGAACGCACAGGAGAGTTTTGCCTCGAAAAAATATGTCAGAATAACACGTTTTCAGGAAATCCCGCATCTTGCTAAATTATCTTGTTTTTCCTTAACAACATATTGTAACTCGAAAAGCTTTGGTTTTGCGTGTATGTCTAAACGTGCAGCCTCAAAAGAGAACGCACAGGAGAATTTTCTCTCGAAAGAATATGTAAGAATACCACGTTATAAGGAAATACATTGTTGCAGATTAAAGACAAATACGTACGTATTGGAAATACTTAAACTTTACGAGAAGAAATAACGCATCGTGAAAATTATCTTGTTTTTCATAAATAATACGTTGTCATTCGAAAAGATTTGGTGTTGCGTGTATGTCTAAGCTTCTAGCCTCAAAAGAGAACGCACAGGAGAGTTTTCTCTCAAAAAATCATGTCAGAATACCCCGTTTTAAGGAAATCGCGCATTGTGCGAAATTATCTTGTTTTTCCTAAACAACAGGTTGTAACTTGAAAAGCTTTGGTGTTGCGTGTATGTCTAAGCGTGTAGCCTCAAAAGAGAACGCACAGTTTTCTCTCGAAAGAATATGTAAGAATACCACGTTCTAAGCAAATACAGTGTTGCAGAGTAAAGACAAATACGTACGTATTAGAAATACTTAAACTTTACGAGAAGAAATAACGCATCGTACAAAATTATCTTCTATATCCTAAACAACACGTTGTAACCTGAAAAGATTTGGTGTTGCTTGTAAGTCTAAATGTGTAGCCTCAAAAGAGTACCCACAGGAGAATTTTCTCTCGAAAAAATATGTCAGAATACCATGTTTTAAGGAAACCCCTCATCGTGCGAAAATATCTTGTTTTTCCTAAACAACACGTTGTAACTTGAAAAGCTTTGGTGTTGCGTGTATGTCTAAGCATGTAGCCTCAAAAGGGAATGAAGAGGAGAGTTTTCTCTCAAAAGAATATGTAAGAATGCCACGTTATAAGGAAATACAGTGTTGCAGAGTAAACACAAAAACGTAATTATTAGAAATGCTTAAAATTTACTATAAGAAATAATGCATCGTGCAAAATTATCTTGTTTTTCCTAAACAACACGTTGTAACTCGAAAGGATTTGGTGTTGCGTGCATGACTAAGCATGTAGCATCAAAAGAGAACGCACGGGAGAGTTTTCTCTCGAAAAAATATATCAAAATACCACGTTTTAAGGAAATCCAGCATTTTGCGAAATTATCTTGTTTTTCCTAAACAACACGTTTTAACTCGAAAAGCTTTGGTGTTGCGTGTATGTCTAATTGTGTAGCCTCAGAAGAGAACGCACAGGAGAGTTTTCTCTTGAAAGAATATGTCAGAATACCACGTTACAAGGAAATACAGTGTTGCAGAGTAAAGACAAATGCGTACCTATTAGAAATACTTAAACTTTACGAGAAGAAATAACGCATCGTGCAAAATTATCTTGTTTATCCTAAACAGCACATTGTAACTCGAAGAGATTTGGTGTTGCGTGTATGTCTAATTGTGGAGCCTCAAAAGAGAACGCACAGGAGAGTTTTCTCTCGAAAGAATATGTCAGAATACCACGTTACAAGGAAATACAGTGTTGCAGAGTAAAGACAAATACGTACGTATTAGAAATACTTAAACTTTACGAGAAGAAATAACGCTCCATACAAAATTATCTTGTATTTCATAAACAACAAGTTGAAATTCGAAAAGATTTGGTGTTGTGTATATGTCTAAGTTTGTAGCTGCAAAAGAGAACGCACAGGAGAGGTTTCTCTCAAAAAATATGTCAGAATACCACGTTTTAAGGAAATCCCGCATCGTGCGAAATTATCTCGTTTTTCCTAAACAACACGTTGTAACTAGAAAAGCTTTGGTGTTGCGTGTAGGTATAAGGGTGCAGCCTCAAAAGAGAACGCACAGGAGAGTTTTCTCTCGAAAGAATATGTAAGAATACCACGTTTTATGGAAATTCTGCATCTTGCGAAATTATTTTGTTTTTCCTTAGCAACACGTTGTAACTAGAAAAGCTTTGGTGTTGCGTGTATGTCTAAGCGTGCAGCCTCAAAAAAGAACGCACAGGAGAATTTTCTCTCGAAAGAATATGTCAGAACACCACGTTACAAGGAAATACATTGTTGCAGAGTAAAGACAAATACGTACGTATTAGAAATACTTAAACTTTACGAGAATAAATAAGGCTCCATAAAAAATTATCATATATTTCCTAAACAACATGTTGAAATTCGAAAAGATTTGTTGTTGCCTGTATGTCTAAGCTTGTAGCCTCAAAAGAGAACGCACAGGAGAGTTTTCTCTCGAAAAAATATGTCATAATTCCACATTTTAAGGAAATCCCTCATCGTGCGAAATTATCTTGTTTGTCCTAAACAACAAGTTGAAATTCGAAAAGATTTGGTGTTGCATGT
Organism: Apodemus sylvaticus; assembly: GCF_947179515.1. Classification (NCBI taxonomy): domain Eukaryota; kingdom Metazoa; phylum Chordata; class Mammalia; order Rodentia; family Muridae; genus Apodemus; species Apodemus sylvaticus. Next base: position 708,000 of record NC_067482.1, read on the forward strand.
ATGTCTAAGCTTGTAGCCGCAAAAGAGAATGCACAGGAGAGTTTTCTCTCGAAAGAATATGTAAGAATACCACGTTTTAAGGAAATCCAGCATCTTGCGAAATTATCTTGTTTTAACTTAACAACACGTTTTAACTCGAAAAGCTTTGAGGTTCCGTGTATGTCTAAGCGTGCAGCCTCAAAAGAGAACGCACAGGAGAGTTTTCTCTCGAAAGAATATGTAAGTTACAAGGAAATACAGTGTTGCAGTGTAAAGACAAATGCGTACGTATTAGAAATACTTAAACATTACGAGAAGAAATAACGCATCGTGCAAAATTATCTTGTTTTTCCTAAACAGCACATTGTAACTCGAAGAGATTTGGTGTTGCGTGTATGTCTAAGCGTGTAGCCTCAAAAGAGAACGCACAGGAGAGTTTTCTCTCGAAAAATTATGTCAGAATACCACGTTTTAAGAAAATCCCGCATCCTGCGAAATTATCTTGTTTTTCCTAAACAACACGTTGTAACTCGAAAAGCTTTGGTGTTGCGTGTATGTCTAAGCGTGTAGCCTCAAAAGAGAATGCACAAGAGAGTTTTCTCTCGAAAGAATATGTCAGAATACCACGTTAAAAGGAAATACAGTGTTGCAGAGTAAAGACAAATAAGAACGTATTAGAAATACTTAAACTTTACGAGAAGAAATAACACATCGTGCAAAATTATCTTGGTTTTCCTAAACAATACATTGTAACTCGAAGAGATTTGGTGTTGCGTGTATATCTAAGCGTGTAGCCTCAAAAGAGAATGTACAGGAGAGTTTTCTCTCGAAAAATATGTCAGAATACCACATTTTAAGGAAATCCCGCATCGTGCGAAATTATGTTGTTTTTCCTAAACAACACATTGTAACTCGAAAAGCTTTGGTGTTGCATGTATATCTTAGCTTGCAGCCTCAAAAGAGAAAGCACAGGAGAGTTTTCACTTGAAAGAATATGTAAGAATACCACGTTATAAGGAAATACAGTGTTGCAAATTAAGACAAATACGTACTTATTGGAAATACTTACACTTTACGGGAAGAAATAACGCATCTTGCAAAATTATCTTGTTTTTCCTAAATAACACGTTGTAACTCAAAAAGATTTGGTTTTGCGTGTATGTCTAAGCTTCTAGCCTCAAAAGAGAATGCACAGGAGAGTTTTCTCTCGAAAAATTATGTCAGAATACCACGTTTTAAGGAAATCCCGCATCATGCGAAATTATCTTGTTTTTCCTATACAACACGTTGTAATTCGAAAAGCTTTGGTGTTGCGTGTATGTCTAAGCGTGTAGCCTCAAAAGAGAATGCACAGGAGAGTTTTCTCTCGAAAGAATATGTAAGAATTCCACGTTATAACAGAATACAGTGTTGCAGAATAAAAAAAAACGTACATATTAGAAATACTTAAACTTTACAAGAAGAAATAACGCATCATGCAAAATTATCTTGTTTTTCCTAAACAACACGTTGTAACTGGAAAAGATTTGGTGTTGTATATGACTAAGCGTGTAGCCTCAAAAGAGAATGCACAGGAGTGTTTTCTCTCGAAAAAATATGTCAGAATACCACGTTTTAAGGAAATCCAGCATTGTGCGAAATTATCTTGTTTTTCCTAAACAACACATTTTCACTCGAAAAGCTTTGGTGTTGGGTGTATGTCTAAGTGTGTAGCCACAGAAGAGAACGCACAGGAGAGTTTTCTCTCAAAAGAATATGTAAGAATAACACGTTACAAGGAAATACATTGTTGCAGAGTAAAGACAAATAGGTACGTATTAGAAATACTTAAATTTTACTAGAAGAAATAACGCTCCGTACAAAATTATCTTGTATTTCCTAAACAACACGTTGTAACTCAAAAAGATTTGGTGTTGCGTGTATGGCTAAGCATGTAGCCTCAAAAGAGAATGCACAAGAGAGTTTTCTCTCAAAAAAATATGTCAGAATACCACGTTTTAAAGAAATCCAGCATCGTGCAAAATTATCTTGTTTTTCCTAAACAACACGTTGTACCTCGAAAAGCTTTGGTGTGGCGTGTATGTCGAAGCATGTAGCCTCAAATGAGAATGAAAAGGAGAGTTTTCTCTCGAAAGAATATGTAAGAATACCACGTTATGAGGAAATACAGTGTTGCAGAGTAAAGACAAATACGTACGTATTAGAAATACTTAAAATTTACGAGTAGAAATAACGCATCGTGCAAAATTATCTTGTTTTTCCTAAACAACACGTTGTAACTCGAAAAGATTTGGTGTTGCGTGTATGTCTAAATGTGTAGCCTCAAAAGAGAACCCACAGGAGAATTTCCTCTCAAAAAAATATGTCAGAATACCACGTTTTAAGGAAATACCGCATCATGCGAAATTATCTTGTTTTTCCTAAACAACACGTTGTAACTCGAAAAGCTTTGATGTTGCGTGTATGTCTAAGCGTGTAGCCTCAAAAGAGAAAGCACAGGAGGGATTCTCTCGAAAGAATATGTAAGAATTCCACGTTATAATTGAATACAGTGTTGCAAAATAAAGACAAATACGTACGTATTAGAAATACTGAAACTTTACCAGAAGAAATAACGATCCGTACAAAATTATCTTGTATTTCCTAAACAACAAGTTGAAATTCGAAAAGATTTGGTGTTGCGTGTATGTCTAAGCTTGTAGCCGCAAAAGAGAACGCTCAGGAGAGTTTTCTCTCGAAAAAATATGTCAGAATACCACATTTTAAGGAGATCCCGCATCGTGCGTAATTATCTTGTTTTTCCTAAACAACACGTTGTAACTCGAAAAGCTTTGGTGTTGTGTGTATGTCTAAGGGTGCAGCCTCAAAAGAGAACGCACAGGAGAGTTTTCTCTCAAAATAATATGTAAGAATACCAAGTTATAAGGAAATACAGTGTTGCAGAGTAAAGACAAATATGTACGTATTAGAAATACTTAAACTTTACGAGAAGAAATAACACATCGTGCAAAATTATCTTGTATATCCTAAACAACACGTTGTAACTCGGATAGATTTGGTGTTGTGTGTATGGCTAAACGTGTAGCCTCAAAAGAGAACCCACAGGAGAATTTTCTCTCGAAAAAATATATCACAATACCACGTTTTTAGGAAATCCCGCATCGTGAGAAATTATCTTATTTTTCCTAAAATACACATAGTAACTCGAAAAGCTTTGGTGTTGCGTGTATGTCTAAGCATGTAGCCTCAAAAGACAATGCAGAGGAGAGTTTTCTCTTGAAAGAATATATAAGAATACCACGTTAAAAGGAAATAGAGTGTTGCAGAGTAAAGAAAAATATGAATATATTAGAAATACTTACACTTTACGAGAAGAAATAACTCATCGCACAAAATTATCTTGTATGTCCTAAACAACACGTTGTAACTCGAAGAGATTTGGAGTTGCATGTATGTCTAAGCATGGAGCCTCAAAAGAGAATGCACAGGAGAGTTTTCACTCGAAAGAATATGTAAGAATACCACGTTATAAGGAAATACAGTGTTGCAGATTAAAGACAAATACATATGTATTGGAAATACTTAAACTTTATGAGAAGAAATAACGCATCATGCAAAATTATCTTGTTTTTCCTAAATAACACGTTGTAACTCGAAAAGATTTGGTGTTGCGTGTATGTCTAAGCTTCTAGCGTCAAAAGAGAACGCACAGGAGAGTTTTCTCTCAAAAATCATGTCAGAATACCCTGTTTTAAGGAAACCGCGCATCATGAGAAATTGTCTTGTTTTTCCTAAACAACAAGTTGTAACTTGAAAGCTTTGGTGTTGCGTGTATGTCTAAGCATGTAGCCTCAAAAGAGAACGCACAGGAGAGTTTAATCTCGAAAGAATGTGTAAGAATACCACGTTATAAGCAAACACAGTGTTGCAGACTAAAGACAAATATGTAAGTATTAGAAATACTTAAATTTTACGAGAAGAAATAACGCATCGTACAAAATTATCTTGTATATCCTAAACAACACGTTGTAACCTGAAAAGATTTTGTGTTGCTTGTAAGTCTAAATGTGTAGCCTGAAAAGAGAATCCGCAGTAGAATTTTCTCTCAAAAAAATATGTCAGAATACCACGTTTTAAGGAAATCCCGCATCATGCGAAATTATCTGGTATTTCCAAAACAACACTTTGTAACTCGAAATGCTTTGGGGTTGCGTGTATGTCTAAGCTTGTAGCCTCAAAAGAGAATGAAGAGGAGAGTTTTCTCTCGAAAGAATATGTAAGAATACCACATTATAAGGAAATACAGTGTTGTAAAGACAAAAAACGTACGTATTAGAAATACTTAAAATTTATGAGAAGAAATAACGCATCGTCCAGAATTATCTTGTTTTTCCTAAACAACACGTTGTAACTCGAAAAGATTTGGTCTTGTGTGTATGTCTAAATGTGTAGTCTCAAAAGAGAACCCACAGGAGTATTTTCTCTCGAAAAAAATATGTCAGAATACCACGTTTTAAGGAAATAGCGCATCATGCGAAATTATCTTGTTTTTCCTAAACAACACGTTTTAACTCGAAAAGCTTTGGTGTTGGGTGTATGTCTAAGCGTGCCGCCTCAAAAGAGAACGCACAGGAGAGTTTACCCTCGAAAGGATATGTAAGAATACCACGTTATAAGGAAATACAGTGTTGCAGAGTAAAGACAAATACATACGTACTGGAAATAATTAAACTTCAGAAGAAGAAATAATGCATCCTGAAAAATTATCTTGTTTTTCCTAAACAACACGTTGTAACTCGAAAAGATTTTGTGGTGCGTGTATGTCTAAGCTTGTAGCCTCAAAAGAGAACGCACAGGAGAGTTTTCTCTCAAAAAAAATATGTCATAATACCACCTTTTAAGGAAATCCAGCATCATACGAAATTATCTTGTTTTTCCTAAACAACACGTTGTAACTCGAAAAGCTTTATTGTTGCGTGTCTGTCTAAGCGTTTAGCCTCAAAGTAGAACGCACAAGAGAGTTTTCTCTCGAAAGAATATGTAAGAATACCACGTTATAAGGAAGTACAGTGTTGCAGAGTAAAGACAAATACGAACATATTAGAAATACTTACACTTTACGAGAAGAAATAACTCATCGTACAAAATTATCTTGTATGTCCTAAACAACACGTTGTAACTCGAAAAGATTTGGAGTTGTGTGTATGTCTAAGCATGGAGCCTCAAAAGAGAATGCACAGGAGAGTTTTCACTCGGAAGAATATGTAAGAATACCACGTTATAAGGAAGTACAGTGTTGCAGATTAAAGATAAATACATACGTATTGGAAATACTTAAACTTTATGAGAAGAAATAACGCATCGGGCAAAATTACCTATTTTTTCCTAAATAACACGTTGTAACTCGAAAAGATTTGGTGTTGCGTGTATGTCTAAGCTTCTAGTGTCAAAAGAGAATGCACAGGAGAGTTTTCTCTCAAAAAAACATGTCAGAATACCCCGTTTTAAGGATATTGCGCATCGTGAGAAATTATCTTGTTTTTCCTAAACAACACGTTGTAACTTGAAAAGCTTTGGTGGTGTGTGTATGTCTAAGCATGTAGCCTCAAAAGAGAACGCATAGGAGAGTTTAATCTCGAAAGAATATGTAAGAATACCATATTATAAGGAAATACAGTGTTGCAGAGTAAAGACAAATATGTACGTATTAGAAATACTTAAACTTTACGAGAAGAAATAACGCATCGTACAAAATTATCTTGTATATCCTAAACAACACGTTGTAACCTGAAAAGATTTGGTGTTGCTTGTAAGTCTAAATATGTAGCCTGAAAAGAGAACCCACCGGAGAATTTTCTCTCGAAAAAATATGTCTGAATACCACGTTTTAAGGAAATCCCTCATCGTGCGAAATTATCTTGTTTTTCCTAAACAACACGTTGTAACTCAAAAACCTTTGGTGTTGCGTGTATGTCTAAGCATGTAGCCTCAAATAGAACGCACAGGAGAGTGTTCTCTCGAAAGAATATGTAAGAATACCACGTTACAAGGAAATACAGTGTTGCAGAGTAAAGACAAATACGTATGTATTAGAAATACTTAAACTTTACGAGAAGAAATAACACATCCTGCAAAATTATCTTGTATATCCTAAACAACTCGTTGTAACTCGAAAGGATTTGGTGGTTCGTGTATGTCTAAGCTTTTAGCCTCAAAAGAGAACTGACAGGAGAATTTTCTCTCGAAAAAATATGTCAGAATACCACATTTTAAGGAAATCCCGCATCGTGCGAAATTATCTTGTTTTTCCTAAACAACATGTTGTAACTCAAAAAGCTTTGGTGTTGCATGTCTGTCTAAGCGTGTAGACTCAAAAGAGAACTCACAGGAGAATTTTCTCTCGAAAGAATATGTACGAATACCACGTTATAAGGAAATACGGTGTTGCAGAGTAAAGACAAATACGTACGTATTAAAAATACTTAAACTTTACAAGAAGTAATAATGCATCGTGCAAAATTCTCTTATTTTTCCTAAACAACACGTTGTAACTCAAAAAGGTTTTGGTGTTGCGGGAATTACTACGCGTGTAGCCTCAAAAGAGAACGCACAGAAGAGTTTTCTCTCGAAAATATATGTCAGAATACCACGTTTTAAGGAAATCCCGCATCGTGCGAAATTATCTTGTTTTTCCTTAACAACACATTGTAACTCGAAAAGCTTTGGTGTTGCGTGTATGTCTAAGTGTGTAGCCTCAAAAGAGAACGCACAGGAGAGTTTTTTCTCGAAAGAATACATAAGAATACCATGTTACAAGGAAATACAGTGTTGCAGAGTAAAGTCAAATACGTATGTATTAGAAATACTTAAACTTTACGAGAAGAAATAACTCATCGTACAAAATTATCTTGTATTTCCTAAACAACACATTGTAACTCGAAAAGATTTGTGTTGCGTGTATGTCTAAGCGTGTAGCCTCAAAAGGGAATGCACAGGAGAGTTTTCTCTCGAAAAAATATGTCAGAATACCTCGTTTTAAGGAAATCCGCATCGTGCGAAATTATCTTGTTTTTCCTAAACAACACGTTGTAACTTGAAAAGCGTTGGTGTTGCATGTATGTCAAAAGAGAATGCACAGGAGAGTTTTCACTCGAAAGAATATGTAAGAATAACACGTTTTAAGGAAATACAGTGTTGCAGAGTAATGAGAAATACGTACATATTGGAAGTACTTAAACTTTATGAGAAGAAATAACGCATCGTGCAAAATTATCTTGTTTTTCCTAAATAACACATTGTAACTCGAAAAGATTTGGTGTTGCGTGTATGTCGAAGCTTCTAGCCTCAAAAGAGAACGCACAGGAGAGTTTTCTCTCGAAAAAAACCTGTCAGAATACCCCGTTTTAAGAAATCGCACATCGTGCAAAATTATCTTGTTTTTCCTTAACAACACGTTGTGACTTGAAAAGCTTGGGTGTTGCCTGTATGTCTAAGCGTGTAGCCTCAAAAGAGAACACACAGGAGAGTTTTCTCTCGAAAGAATATGTACGAATACCACGTTATAAGGAAATACAGTGTTGCAGAGGAAAGACAAATACGTACGTATTAGAAATACTTAAACTTTACAAGAAGAAATAACGCATCGTACAAAATTATCTTATATTTCCTAAACAACACGTTGTAACTCGAAAGATTTGGTGTTGCCTTTATGTCTACATGTGTAGCCTCAAAAGAGGACCCACAGGAGAATTTTCTCTCGAAAAAATATGTCAGAATATCCCGTTTTAAGGAAATCCCGCATCATGCGAAATTATCTTGTTTTTCCTAAACAACACTTTGTAACTCGAAAAGCTTTGGTGTTGCATGTATGACTAAGTGTGCAGCCTGAAAAGAGAACGCACAGGAGAGTGTTCTCTCAAAAGAATATATAAGAATTCCACGTTATAATGAAATACAGTGTTGCAGAGTAAAGACAAACACGTACTTATTAGAAATATTTAAACTTTACGAGAAATTACGCATTGTACAAAATTATCTTGCATTTCCTAAAAAACACGTTGTAACTCGAAAAGATTTGGTGTTGCCTGTATTTCTAAGCGAGTAGCCTCAAAGGAGAAGGCACAAGAGAGTTTTCTTTTGAAACAATATGTCAGAATACCACGTTTTAAGGAAATCCAGCTTCGTGCGAAATTAACTTGTTTTTCCTAAACAACTTGTTGTAACTCAAAAAGCTTTGGTGTTGCGTTTTTTCTAAGCGCGCAGCCTCAAAAGAGAACACACAGGACAGTTTTCTCTTGAAAGAATATGTAAGAATACCACGTTATAAGGAAATACAGTGTTGCAGAGTAAAGACAAATACTTACGTATTAGAAATACTTAAACTTTTTGAGAAGAAATAAAGCATCATGCAAAATTATTTTGTTTTTCCTAAACAACATGTTGTAACTCGAAAAGATTTGGTGTTGCGTGTATGTCTAAGCGTATAGCCTCAAAAGAGAAGGCACAGGAGAGTTTTCTCTCGAAAAAATATGTCAGAATACCACGTTTTAAGGAAATCCCGCATCGTGGGAAATTATCCTGTTTTTACTAAACAACATGTTTTAACTCGAATAGCTTTGGTGTTGTGTGTATGTCTAAGTGTGTAGTCTCAAAAGAGAACGCACAGGAGAGTTTTCTCTCGAAAGAATATGTAAGAATAACACGTTACAAGGAAATACAGTGTTGCAGAGTAAAGACAAATACGTACGTATTAGAAATACTTAAACTTTACGAGAAGAAATAACGCATCGAACAAAATTATCTTGTATTTCCTAAACAACACGTTGTAACTCGAAAAGATTTGGGGTTGCGTGTATGTCTAAGCGTGTAGCCTTAAATGAGAAGGCACAGGAGAGTTTTCTCTCGAAAAAATATGTCAGAATACCACGTTTTAAGGAAATCCCGCATCGTGCGAAATTATCTTCTTTTTCCTAAACAACACGTTGTAACTCGAAAAGCTTTGGTGTTGCATTTTTGTCTAAGCGTGCAGCCTCAAAAGAGAATGCACAGGAGAGATTTCTCTTGAAAGAATATGTGAGAATACAACTTTATAAGGAAATACAGTGTTGCAGAGTAAAGACAAATAAGTACGTATTGGAAATAATTAAACTTTACGAGAAGAATTAAAGCATCGTGCAAATTTATCTTGTTTTTCCTAAACAATACATTGTAACTAGAAAAGATTTGGTGTTGCGTGGATGTCTAAGCTTGTAGCCTCAAAAGAGAACCCACAGGAGAGTTTTCTCTCGAAAAAATATGTCAGTATACCACGTTTTAAGAAAATCCCGCATCGTGCGAATATATCTAGCTTTTCCTAAACAACACTTTGTAACTCGAAAAGCTTTGGTGCTGCATGTATGTCTAAGCGTGTAGCCTCAAATGAGAACGCACAGGTGAGTTTTCTCTCGAAAGAATATGTAAGAATACCACGTTACAATGAAATACAGTGTTGCAGAGTAAAGACAAATACGTACGTCTTAGAAATACTTAAACTTTATGAGAAGAAATAAAGCATCATGTAAAATTATCTTGTTTTTCCTAAACAACACGTTGTAAATCGAAAGGATTTGGTGTTGCGTGTATGTCTAAGCGTGTAACCTCAAAAGAGAACGCAGAGGAGAGTTTTCTCTTGAAAAATTATTTCAGAATACCACGTTTTAAAGAAATCCCGCATCGTGCGAAATTATCTTGTTTTTCCTAAACAACATGTTTTAAGTCGAAAAGCTTTGGTGTTGTGTATATGTCTAAGCGTGTAACCTCAAAAGAGAATGCACAGGAGAGTTTTCTCTTGAAAAAATATTTCAGAATACCACGTTTTAAAGAAATCCCGCTTCGTGCGAAATTATCTTGTTTTTCCTAAACAACACGTTGTAACTTGAAAAGCTTTGGTGTTGCGTGTATGTCTTAGTGTGCAGCCTCAAAAGAGAATGCACAGGTGAGTTTTCACTCGAAACAATATGTAAGAATAACACGTTATAAGGAAATACAGTGTTGCAGAGTAATGAGAAATACCATATTGGAATTACTTAAACTTTATGAGAAGAAATAACGCATCGTGCAACATTATCTTGTTTTTCCTAAATAACACATTGTAACTCAAAAAGATTTGGTGTTGCGTGTATGTCGAAGCTTCTAGCCTCAAAAGAGAACGCACAGGAGAGTTTTCTCTCGAAAAAAAACTGTCAGAATACCCCGTTTTAAGAAATCGCACATCGTGCGAAATTATCTTGTTTTTCCTTAACAACACGTTGTAACTTGAAAAGCTTTGGGGTTGCCTGTATGTCTAAGCGTGTAGCCTCAAAAGAGAACGCACAGGAGAGTTTTCTCTCGAAAGAATATGTAAGAATACCACGTTCTAAGCAAATACAGTGTTGCAGAGTAAAGACAAATACGCACGTATTAGAAATACTTTAACTTTACGACAAGAAATAACGCATCTTACAAAATTATCTTGTATATCCTAAACAACAAGTTGTTACCTGAAAAGATTTGGTGTTGCTTGTAAGTCTAAATGTGTAGCCTCAAAAGAGAACCCACAGGAGAATTTTCTCTCAAAAAAATATGTCAGAATACCACGTTTTAAGGAAATCCCGCATCTTGCGAAATTATCTTGTTTTTCCTAAACAACACGTTGTAACTCAAAAAGCTTTGGTGTTGCGTGTAAGTCTAAGCGTGTAGCCTCAAAAGAGAACGCACAGGAGAGTTTTATCTCGAAAGAATATGTACGAATACCACGTTATAAGGAAATACAGTGTTGCAGAATAAAGACAAATACGTACGTATTAGAAATACTTAAACTTTACAAGAAGAAATAACGCATCGTACAAAATTATCTTGTATTTCCTAAACAACATGTTGTAACTCGAAAGATTTGGTGTTGCCTTTATGTCTACATGTGTAGCCTCAAAAGAGAACCCACAGGAGAATTTTCTCTCGAAAAAATATGTCAGAATACCACGTTTTAAGGAAATCCCGCATCATGCGAAATTATCTTGTTTTTCCTAAACAACACTTTGTAACTCGAAAAGCTTTGGTGTTGCGTGTATGTCTAAGTGTGCAGCCTGAAAAGAGAACGCACAGGAGAGTGTTCTCTCAAAAGACTATATAAGAATTCCACGTTATAAGGAAATACAGTGTTGCAGAGTAAAGACAAATAAGTACTTACTAGAAATATTTAAACTTTACGAGAAGAAATTATGCATTGTACAAAATTATCTTGCATTTCCTAAAAAAACATATTGTACCTCGAAAAGATTTGGTGTTGCGTGTATTTCTAAGCGAGTAGCCTCAAAGGAGAAGGCACAAGAGAGTTTTCTTTTGAAACAATATGTCAGAATACCACGTTTTAAGGAAATCCAGCTTCGTGCGAAATTAACTTGTTTTTCCTAAACAACTTGTTGTAACTCGAAAAGCTTTGGTGTTGCGTTTTTGTCTAAGCGCGCAGCCTCAAAAGAGAACACATAGGACAGTTTTCTCTTGAAAGAATATGTAAGAATACCACGTTATAATGAAATACAGTGTTGCAGAGTAAAGACAAATACTTACGTATTAGAAATACTTAAACTTTTTGAGAAGAAAAAAAGCATCATGCAAAATTATCTTGTTTTTCCTAAACAACACGTTGTAACTGGAAAAGATTTGGTGTTGCGTGTATGTCTAAGCGTGTAGCCTCAAAAGAGAAGGCACAGGAGAGTTTTCTCTCGAAAAAATATGTCAGAATACCACGTTTTAAGGAAATCCTGCATCTTGCGAAATTATCTTGTTTTTCCTAAACAACACATTGTAACTCGAAAAACTTTGGTGTTGCGTGTATGTCTAAGTGTGTAGCCTCAAAAGAGAATGCACAGGAGAGTTTTCTCTTGAAAAATTATTTCAGAATACCACGTTTTAAAGAAATCCCGCATCGTGCGAAATTATCTTGTTTTTCCTAAACAACACGTTGAAATCGGAAAGTTTGGTGCTGCATGTCTGTCTAAGCGTGTGGACTCAAAAGAGAACTCACAGGAGAATTTTCTCTCAAAAGAATACGTACGAATACCACGTTATAAGGAAATACAGTGTTGCAGAGTAAAGACAAATAGGTACGTATTAAAAATACTTAAACTTTACAAGAAGCAATAATGCATACTGCAAAATTCTCTTATTTTTCCTAAACAACACGTTGTAACTCAAAAAAGTTTTGGTGTTGCGTGTATGACTAAGCGTGTAGCCTCAAAAGAGAATGCACAGGAGTGTTTTCTCTCAAAAATATATGTCAGAATACCACGATTTAAGGAAATCCCGCATCTTGCGAAATTATCTTGTTTTTCCTTAACAACACATTGTAACTCGAAAAGCGTTGGTGTTGCGTGTATGTCTAAGTGTGTAGCCTCAAAAGAGAATGCACAGGAGAGTTTTCTCTTGAAAGAATACGTAAGAATACCATGTTACAAGGAAATACAGTGTTGCAGAGTAAAGTCAAATACGTATGTATTAGAAATACTTAAACTTTACAAGAAGAAATAACTCATCGTACAAAATTATCTTGTATTTCCTAAACAACACGTTGTAACTCGAAAAGATTTGTGTTGCGTGTATGTCTAAGAGTGTAGCCTCAAAAGGGAACGCACAGGAGAGGTTTCTCTCGAAAGAATATGTCAGAATACCTCGTTTTAAGGAAACCCCGCATCGTGCGAAATTATCTTGTTTTTCCTAAACAACACGTTGTAACTTGAAGAGCTTTGGTGTTGCGTGTATGTCTTAGTGTGCAGCCTCAAAAGAGAACGCACAGGTGAGTTTTCACTCGAAAGAATATGTAAGAATAACACGTTATAAGGAAATACAGTGTTGCAGAGTAATGAGAAATACGTACATATTGGAAGTACTTAAACTTTATGAGAAGAAATAACGCATCGTGCAACATTATCTTGTTTTTCCTAAATAACACATTGTAACTCGAAAGGATTTGGTGTTGCGTGTATGTCGAAGCTTCTAGCCTCAAAAGAGAACGTACAGGAGAGTTTTCTCTCGAAAAAAAACTGTCAGAACACCCCGTTTTAAGAAATCGCACATCGTGCGAAATTATCTTGTTTTTCCTTAACAACACGTTGTAACTTGAAAAGCTTTGGGGTTGCCTGTATGTCTAAGCGTGTAGTCTCAAAAGAGAATGCACAGGAGAGTTTTCTCTCGAAAAAATATGTAAGAATACCACGTTCTAAGCAAATACAATGTTGCAGAGTAAAGACAAATACGTACGTATTAGAAATACTTTAACTTTACGAGAAGAAATAACGCATAGTACAAAATTATCTTGTATATCCTAAACAACACATTGTTACCTGAAAAGATTTGGTATTGCTTTTAAGTCTAAATGTGTAGCCTCAAAAGAGAACCCACAGGAGAATTTTCTCCCAAAAAATATGTCAGAATACCACGTTTTAAGGAAATCCCGCATCATGCGAAATTATCTTGTTTTTCCTAAACAACACTTTGTAACTCGAAAAGCTTTGGTGTTGCGTGTATGTCTAAGTGTGCAGCCTGAAAAGAGAACGCACAGGAGAGTGTTCTCTCAAAAGAATATATAAGAATTGCACGTTATAAGGAAATACAGTGTTGGAGAGTAAAGACAAATACGTACTTATTAGAAATATTTAAACTTTACGAGAAGAAATTACGCATTGTACAAAATCATCTTGCATTTCCTAAAAAACACGTAGTAACTCGAAAAGATTTGGTGTTGCCTGTATTTCTAAGCGAGTAGCCTCAAAGGAGAAGGCACAAGAGAGTTTTCTTTTGAAACAATATGTCAGAATACAACATTTAAAGGAAATCCAGCTTTGTGAGAAATTAACTTGTTTTTCCTAAACAACTTGTTGTAACTCGAAAAGCTTTGGTGTTGCGTTTTATTCTAAGCGCGCAGCCTCAAAAGAGAACACACAGGACAGTTTTCTCTTGAAAGAATATGTAAGAATACCACGTTATAAGGAAATACAGTGTTGCAGAGTAAAGACAAATACTTACGTATTAGAAATACTTAAACTTTTTGAGAAGAAATAAAGCATCATGCAAAATTATCTTGTTTTTCCTAAACAACACGTTGTAACTCGAAAGATTTGGTGTTGCATGTATGTCTAAGCGTGTAGCCTCAAAAGAGAAGGCACAGGACAGTTTTCTCTTGAAAAAATATGTCAGAATACCACGTTTTAAGGAAATCCCGCATCGTGGAAAATTATCCTGTTTTTCCTAAACAACATGTTTTAACTCGAATAGCTTTGGTGTTGCGTGTATGTCTAAGTGTGTAGTCTCAAAAGAGAACGGACAGGAGAGTTTTCTCTCAAAAGAATATGTAAGAATAACACGTTACAAGGAAATACAGTGTTGCAGAGTAAAGACAAATACGTACGTATTAGAAATACTTAACCTTTACGAGAAGAAATAACGCATCGAACAAAATTATCTTGTATTTCCTAAACAACACGTTGTAACTCAAAAAGATTTGGTGTTGCGTGTATGTCTAAGCGTGTAACCTCAAAAGAGAACGCACAGGAGAGTTTTCTCTTGAAAAATTATTTCAGAATACCACGTTTTAAGGAAATCCCGCATCGTGCGAAATTATCTTGTTTTTCCTAAACAACATGTTTTAAGTCGAAAAGCTTTGGTGTTGCGTGTATGTCTAAGCATTTAGCCTCAAAAGAGAATGCACAGGAGAGTTTTCTCTTGAAAAAATATTTCAGAATACCACGTTTTAGAGAAATCCCGCATCGTGCGAAATTATCTTGTTATTCCTAAACAACACAATTTAAGTCGAAAAGCTTTGGTGTTGCGTGTATGTCTAAGTGTGTAGTCTCAAAAGAGAATGCACAGGAGAGTTTTCTCTCGAAAGAATATGTAAGAATACCACGTTACAAGGAAATACAGTGTTGCAGAATAAAGACAAATACAACGTATTAGAAATACTTAACCTTTACGAGAAGAAATAACGCATCGTACAAAATTATCTTGTATTTCCTAAACAACACGTTGTATCTCCAAAAGATTTGGTGTTGCGTGTATGTCTAAGCGTGTAGCCTCAAAAGAGAATGCACAGGAGAGTTTCTCTTGAAAGAATATGTACGAATACCACATTATAAGGAAATACAGTGTTGCAGAATAAAGACAAATACGTACGTATTAGAAATACTTAAACTTTACAAGAAGAAATAACGCATCGTACAAAATTATCTTGTATTTCCTAAACAACATGTTGTAACTCGAAAGATTTGGTGTTGCCTTTATGTCTAAATGTGTAGCCTCAAAAGAGAACCCACAGGAGAATTTTCTCTCGAAAAATATGTCAGAATACCACGTTTTAAGGAAATCCCGCATCATGCGAAATTATCTTGTTTTTCCTAAACAACACTTTGTAACTCGAAAAGCTTTGGTGTTGCGTGTATGTCTAAGTGTGCAGCCTGAAAAGAGAACGCACAGGAGAGTGTTCTCTCAAAAGAATATATAAGAATTCCACGTTATAAGGAAATACACTGTTGCAGAGTAAAGACAAATACAACGTATTAGAAATACTTAACCTTTACGAGAAGAAATAACGCATCGTACAAAATTATCTTGTATTTCCTAAACAACACGTTGTAACTCGAAAGATTTGGTGTTGCCTGTATGTCTAAATGTGTAGCCTCAAAAGAGAACCCACAGGAGAATTTTCTCTCGAAAAAATATGTCAGAATACCACGTTTTAAGGAAATCCCGCATCATGCGAAATTATCTTGTTTTTCCTAAACAACACTTTGTAACTCGAAAAGCTTTGGTGTTGCGTGTATGTCTAAGTGTGCAGCCTGAAAAGAGAACGCACAGGAGAGTGTTCTCTCAAAAGAATATATAAGAATTCCACGTTATAAGGAAATACACTGTTGCAGAGTAAAGACAAATACAACGTATTAGAAATACTTAACCTTTACGAGAAGAAATAACGCATCGTACAAAATTATCTTGTATTTCCTAAACAACACGTTGTAACTCGAAAGATTTGGTGTTGCCTGTATGTCTAAATGTGTAGCCTCAAAAGAGAACTCACAGGAGAATTTTCTCTCGAAAAAAAATATCAGAATACCACGTTTAAAAGAAATCCTGCATCATGAGAAATTGTATTGTTTTTCCTAAACAACATGTTGTAACTCGAAAAGCTTTGGTGTTGCGTGTATGTCTAAGCATGCAGCCTCAAAAGAGAATGCACAGGAGGGTGTTCTCTCAAAATAATATGTAAAAATACCACGTTCTAAGCAAATACAGTGTTGCACAGTAAAGACAAATACGAACTTATTAGAAATACTTAAACTTTATGAGAAGAAATAACACATTGTGCAAAATTATCTTGTATATCCTAAACAACACGTTGTAACCTGAAAAGATTTGGTGTTGCTTGTAAATCTAAATGTGTAGCGTCAAAAGAGTACCCACAGGAGAATTTTCTCTCGAAAAAATATGTCAGAATACCACGTTTTAAGGAAACCCCTCATCGTGCGAAATTATCTTGTTTTTCCTACACAAAACATTGTAACTCGAAAAGCATTGGTGTTGCGTGTATGTCTAAGTGTGTATCCTCAAAAGGGAATGAAGAGGAGAGTTTTCTCTCAAAAGAATATGTAAGAATACCACGTTATAAGGAAATACAGTGTTGCAGAGTAAACACAAATACATAATTATTAGAAATACTTAAAATTTGTGATAAGAAATAATGCATCGTGCAAAATTATCTTGTTTTTCCTAAACAACACGTTGTAACTCGAAAGGATTTGGTGTTGCGTGTATGACTAAGCGTGTAGCATCAAAAGAGAATGCACAGGAGAGTTTTCTCTCGAAAAAATATATCAAATTACCACGTTTTAAGGAAATCCAGCATTTTGCGAAATTATCTTGTTTTTCCTAAACAACACGTTTTAACTCGAAAAGCTTTGGTGTTGCGTGTATGTCTAATTGTGTAGCCTCAGAAGAGAACGCACAGGAGAGTTTTCTCTCGAAAGAATATGTCAGAATACCACGTTACAAGGAAATACAGTGTTGCAGAGTAAAGACAAATACGTACATATTAGAAATACTTAAACTTTACGAGAAGAAATAACGCTCCATACAAAATTATCTTGTATTTCATAAACAACAAGTTGAAATTCGAAAAGATTTGGTGTTGTGTGTATGTCTAAGTTTGTAGCCGCAAAAGAGAATGCACAGGAGAGTTTTCTCTCGAAAAAATATGTCAGAATACCACATTTTAAGGAAATCCCGCATCGTGCGAAATTATCTTGTTTTTCCTAAACAACACGTTGTACCTCGAAAAGCTTTGGTGTTCCGTGTAGGTATAAGGTTGCAGCCTCAAAAGAGAACGCACAGGAGAGTTTTCTCTCAAAAGAATATGTAAGAATACCACGTTTTATGGAAATTCTGCATCTTGCGAAATTATTTTGTTTTTCCTTAGCAACACGTTGTAACTAGAAAAGCTTTGGTGTTGCGTGTATGTCTAAGCATGCAGCCCCAAAAGAGAACGCACAGGAGAATTTTCTCTCGAAAGAATATGTAAGAATACCACGTTACAAGGAAATACAGTGTTGCAGAGTAAAGACAAATACGTACGTCTTAGAAATACTTAAATTTTACGAGAAGAAATAACGCATCGTACAAAATTATCTTGTATTTCCTAAACAACACGTTGTAACTCGAAAAGATTTGGTGTTGCGTGTATGGCTAAGCGTGTAACCTCAAAAGAGAATGCACAAGAGAGTTTTCTCTCGAAAAAATATGTCAGAATACCATGTTTTAAAGAAATCCAGCATCGTGCGAAATTATCTTGTTTTTCCTAAACAACATGTTGTACCTCGAAAAGCTTTGGTGTTGCGTGTATGTCTAAGCGTGTAGCCTCAAATGAGAATGAAAAGGAGAGTTTTCTCTCGAAAGAATATGTAAGAATGCCACGTTATAAGGAAATACAGTGTTGCAGAGTAAAGACAAATACGTACGTATTACAAATACTTAAAATTTACGAGTAGAAAAAACGCAACGTGCAAAATTATCACGTTTTTCCTAAACAACATGTTGTAACTTGAAAAGATTTGGTGTTGCGTGTATGTCTAAATGTGTAGCTTCAAAAGAGAACCCACAGGAGAATTTCCTCTCGAAAAAATATGTCAGAATACCACGTTTTAAGGAAATACCGCATCATGCGAAATTATCTTGTTTTTCCTAAACAACACGTTGTAACTCGAAAAGCTTTGATGTTGCGTGTATGTCTAAGCGTGTAGCCTCAAAAGAGAAAGCACAGGAGGGATTTCTCTCGAAAGAATATGTAAGAATTCCACATTATAATGGAATACAGTGTTGCAGAATAAAGACAAATACGTACGTATTAGAAATACTTAAACTTTACAAGAAGAAATATCGCATCATGCAAAATTATCTTGTTTTTCCTAAACAACACGTGGTAACTCGAAAGATTTGGTGTTGCCTGTATGACTAAGCGTGTAGCCTCAAAAGAGAACACACAGGAGAGTTTTCTCTAGAAAAAATATGTCAAAATACCACGTTTTAAGGAAATCCAGCATTGTGTGATATTATCATGTTTTTCCTAAACAATACATTTTAACTCGAAATGCTTTGGTGTTGCTCGTATGTCTAAGTGTGTAGCCTCAGA